>NW_026125295.1:9017500-9420000 GCF_943737965.1 Phodopus roborovskii
CCTGTTTATCAAAACAGCTAGCCCCCTGCATCACAGTTACAGGTGAACGGCCAAGCCACTGAACAGACATGTCATTCAGTGGCTTCAAACCTGACACAGAGCCGGCCTTTCAGAGAGCATCTACAATCGAATGGCTTGGGGCGGGGGCAAAAATAAAGGGAGCACACACAGCTTCTAGACTCTTGGGAATTCGGTTGTCACCATGGTGGGGTTTACTACGCAGTATTGTACCACGGTGAAGGTAACGCAAGAACCGTGCAACACCCTGCACCGTGGTCTTGCCAAGACCCTGCGTGCCTAACCCTCCTGGTCTCCCAACAGCTCTAGAGAGCACTAATTACCCTGCCTCCTTTTAAAGGTGCATTTACTTCGTGTGTGGAGGTTAGAGAACAACTTGTGGGTTCTACCATGTAGGTCCCAGGGATAAAATTCAGGTTGTCTGCCTTGGCAGCAAGCCCCTTGGTCTTCTGAGCCATCTTGCCAGCCCTGCATCCCTCCTTGGAGGTGGAAAGCTTGCACACATTTGCCTAACTTGTCCTTCACCAGTGAAGCCAGTGCAACCACAGCTGAATGCATGATGTTCAGAATGGATCCGGCAGACTCCGGCAAGGTCATGGTCTCCTGCTCAACAGCCTGACCTTCATGTGAAATGTCAGTCCACGAAAGCAACAATTCTTCCCAGTGACCTGCTCTGTGGCTGCTCTGTCAGCCCTGCTGGTGGCAAGGGAGGGGTTGATCCTAGCTTTAGAGACCAAGCTGCCGACAGTCAGCACGGATGAGGAGAAATGCAGTCAGTGGGACCGTTAATAGAATTCCACAAGTGCAGTCACTGCACGTTAGCTGCAGACCGTCAGCACGCCAGCTTGCCATGGCTGTCCTCATCATCCCAAGTGCATGATGGAATCTGTCTGGGGGCAAGCGCATCTCCACAGGGGAATCCTGTAATAGAGGCTTGCAGTGTGACCCTGGGGGAATATACTAGAAAAATTCGTTCACATGGAGGATGCCCCCATCTTCCCTCAGTGTCTGTGGAGATCAGGAACCTCAAAGGTTACTGAAGTGTGCAGATGCTAACTTAAGTGGAAGGGCCCAGTGTCTGCAAATAGCTTCGACACCCTTGCATGGACTCTGGGTCATCTCGGGACACCTATTGGGTCAGCACGTGTAAACATGATGTAAAGCACTGCTGTGCTGTACAACTGGAAAGTGACGAGGAGGATAATACGCACACATTTGTCACAGACATGATTTTCTTCACAAGTGATTTCAACTCATGGTTGGCTGAATCCAAGGCTACAGAATGTGCGGGGCTTCAGGCTGACTGCGCTCACCCCTGTTTCTGTGCTATAATGGAATTCCTAACACCCAGCCCTGTGTTTACGTCATTACAGGTTAACACGGGCCAGGGAGCAAAGGGTTCCTGGATGAAGCTTGGCTGCCATCTCCCCGGATGTGCACTATTCCAAATTGTGGTCTAAATAGTAAAGACGACCGACTGCACCTGTGAAATGGGGGCTAAGACCCCACGTGGTACAAATCTATTCAGCACCTGATACCTGGAAACGTTTGCCAACACGCAATGCTCACCTCAACCATCACAACAAAATATCACTGGGTAAACCCAATGGTTACACGCAGGGGCAAGACCATGGAGACCCTGAAGGAAACGTAAGTGACTGGCTACAACTGTCTTCTAAGTTGGGAGGATCAGTAAAAACTGGACATGAAGCTCCTGAGGGTAAAGGTCACTGACCCATTTATCCATCAGACAGACATTTGATGGCAGATGTCATTCTGTAAATATGTTTCTCTTATTAATTAATGAATAAAGCCCTGTTGGCCAATAGGAAGGCAAGACAGGTGGAACTAGGAGACAAGGAGGATTCTGGGAGATGTAGTAGAGAAGAGTCAAGATGTTGGCTGTGAGAGAAGAGGTCCGGACCCTCTCTCTCCAGTAAGATAAGAACATGGGGACACACTTAGATGAATAGAAATGGGTTAATATTTAAGACAGAGCAAGCCAATGAGAAATGCTAGTAATTGGCCAACAGCTTTATATCTAATATGGGAGTCTCTGTGTGTTATTTTGGGACTGACTTGGCTGTGGGACCAGGCTGGCAGGAAAGCTGGTTGTAACAAAATGGAGCCCAACGTGGGTACTAAGAACTTCCACTTAAAACTTAACAAAAGCTTAAGAAAGGATTTTAAAAACAAAATAACAGAGCAAGCAAAGCTTCTTGGTAGCAGCATTTTTTTCGAGTGGGCTCTGTTTTGCTAGAGACAAGCAGAGACTCACGCAGCTCCTTTAAGGGAGGTTTCCTGACTCAAGCATAAGCAGAAAAAAACACAGGGCATTTTTAAGAGGCCCTGATAACAACTGAATGGTGTGCTCAAACAGCTGGTTAAAACGGCCGCCACTTTAATTTTAGCAATGGTGTTTAACAGCTAAAAGACTTGTGGCTAGAAAAAAGATAAAGATTTACAGTAAAGACAGATTAAGATAAAGAAAAGCCTCTAAAGGTTTACAGTGTGTTTAGAAATATACACAGGCTTGGGAGAGAAAAGGAAACAGGACAAAGTGGCTTAATGAAAGAAAAATAGAGAGAGAAGCTGGGTGTGGTGGCACATGCATTTAACTCCAGCACTCGGGAGGCAGAGGCAAGCAGATCTCTGTGATTTCAAGGCCACCCTGGTGTACAGAGTGAATCCCAGGACAAGCAAAAACACACAGAGAAACCCTGTCTCAGAAAATGAAAGTAATAAATAAATAAAAGGAAAAGAAATAGAGTAATAAAAAAGTCACCTACAGATGGGAAATAGACGGAGAGTCTGGACACTGTGTGCTTTTGTGTTGTCTTTGAATTGCTCAGTTGCTAAGGAAGGAACAACAATTGCTAAAATACACTTGATCATCAATGCTGCTAAATTAATCCAATTTATATATTTTAAAAATGCTTTGACTTCAATATTTAAGTCTAAGTACAGGTTACCAGGGGAAATTTTTTCTATTTTTGTTTCCACAGAAAATGAACAGCTGTGGATTCCTTCCAGATTAATATGATTTGATCAAGCCAGACCCCCTGAAGCAATGTCCCAGGTAATCCAACATTCAAAACAGCTGGGACAAGGCAGCCTTGCAGGCCACTGCAGCCAGGATTTCTGTGTCTTCTTAGGGTTCCCATGGTATTACAGTCCCAACCAGCAGGAAGCAGTTTGTAAAGAATGATGCCTAAATTCCCAAATATTATCTATAAATGTTTGTTCTCATTTAAATGGGGTTGGTTATAAATGGTTAACAACCAATTTCTTTTTAAAGGTAAAAAGGGGTTTATGGCATAGAAATGAATACTTTGTTGTGGAATGGATTTTCATTTATTGGTACAAATTTAAGTTCGATTTTGTGATATGTATATTTCTCCTCTTGTTTAGGTATTGTATTTATATAGCCTGTTTAAAAATGTATAATTTAGTACAGATTATAGTTACCTGTAATAATCAAAACTTATAGTTAGATTAGTTAGGTTTTCTAGATATACAGAGAAGTATTTGAGGTAGATAAACATTCTTCAAACATTTCAAAGTCCTACAGAATATGGCATTTGAAATGGTTTACAGTTTTTCTATATAGTGAGGCATAACTGCTCCTGGCAACACCACCTGCGTCAGAAAGGAAGATGGACATCGAAGAAACTGGTTATGGAGTTTGCTTCCAATATGGCAAGACTAGCCATTTGGGCAAGATACTGCTCTTGTCTGGACTGTTTAACTATATGCTTTATAAAATAGACATGTAAGTGACTGCTGATACAAGATGGACAGAGCTACAGGGTTTCTGCTTCAGGACACATCGAAAAGTGACTGACAAACTGCTAATACAGATGGACAGTTTAAAGTTTCCTGCTGTGCTGAAGAGTCTACCAGACACACTATGGCCTATGGGCCCGAAGATGGATGTGTCAATTTACAGAAGAACTTTTGATGACTGTCCAGGTAGCTAGTTGTCTCTGTCATTTCTAGAGTTTATATACTATCCTTCTGTGGTCTTTGATGGAGTTGAAGACAGATAGTTATGGTTATAGTTTTCCTTATTTAGGATTAAAGACAAGTTACATATAAAACTTTAGACTCAGAAAGATAGGATAGATGATGGAATATTTTCTTTAAATCTTGCTAAATGTTAATGGAATAAATATTGTTAACTGTGATTCTTATTTGGTAACTGTTTTGTTATATATTTTACTATGTTATAGTTAAAGCCCTTCTTTTTATTTTAGACAGAAAAGAGGAGATGATGGGAGATGTCATTCTGTAAATATGTTTCTCTTATTAGTTAATAAATAAATCTCTGTTGGCCAATAGGAAAGCAAGATAGGCGGGACTAGTAGACAAGGAGAATTCTGGGAGATGTAGTAGAGAGGAGCCAAGACATGAGAGGAGAGGTCTGGACCCTCTGTCTGGTAAGATAAGACCACGTGGAAACACTTAGATTGGTAGAAATGAGTTAACAGCTAAGATAGAGCTAGCCAGTAAGAAGCTCTAGCCATTGGACAACAGCTTTATAACTAATAGAGTCTGGGTTTGTTATTTTGGCTGACGCGGCTCTGGGACCAGGCTGGCACAAAGCTGCTTGTCATAACAGACACTATCTTTGTAATGAAAATACCTCTAAAAATAAAGACTAGCAAGGAGAAAATGAGAGAGCACATTTGTTATGATACAAATTCCTTCCTTTTGTTCAAAGATGCCTAATATTCAAGGCAGATGAAGCAGGAAAAGTGGGCAGAAGACACATCAAGCAATCAGAGAGGCAGACATTAAGACAACTAGCCATTGCACACAGCTTTAATCGCAGCACTGGGGAGGCAGAGGCAGGGGATCTCTGTGATTTGAGGCCAGCCTGGCCTACAGAGCAAGTTCAGACAAAATATTTTTTTCCTTCGTTCACAAAGAAAGAAACACAAGATTTCCAGGGACTCGGGACTCAGCAGGTCTGAACAACAAAAGGGATGCAAGCTCACAAAACTCAGTCTAAGAGATGGAAGCTGTCCTGCACCCTGTGGGGAGGGCAGAAGAAAACTGAACGCTCCAACCTTGAACCTAGTAGACCCCACAGACCCCACTGCAGTCCCAGTCCACCTCACCCGGGATCTATTGTCTCAAATATGAATGCCTGGAAGGGTACACAGTCAAGGGAGGGCCTTGATCACTCAGCTCTGCTGGGTTCGTGAAAGTCATCAGTAAAGCTGTGCTTATGAGGGAGAGGAAACTGGGCTGAAGATTCCACCATGACCTCCATTACAGGCCGGAAGACACACACAACTCACAGAGCGCTGTGCCCTACATATTTTGAATTATTTTTTATAGATGCATGGTGCCTACATATGGAACATACACACGATGGGGGGTGTCCTTCTGTACACACGTTTCTCTTATTGGTTGATGAATAAAACACTGTTTGACCTATAGCCAGTAGAGGCAGGAAGACAGGCGGGGCTAGGAGACCAGGAGAATTCTGGGAAAGGTAGGCAGAGGAGCCCGCCAGAGAGTCACCGTGTAGACCACAAAGGAGTAACAGGTCCGGACCCTTCTCCAGTAAGATAAGACCATGTGGAAATACTTAAATTAATAGAAATGGGTTAATAATTAAGACAGAGCTGGCCAATAAGAAGCCCTAGCCATTGGCCAACAGCTTTATCACTAATATAGCGTCCCTGCATTCATTTGGGGCTGAGAGGGGCGGTGAGACCTGGCGAGATAAGGAAATCTCCACAACATACACATACATGTGTGTCTTTGTTTCAATGGAGAACAGCACGTAAGCCACACACAGCAGCCGGGTGTGATAATTCAGGCCTATAGTTCTAGGACTTGGGAGGTGAGACGGGGGAATCACTCTAAGTTCCAGGCCAGCCTGGGCTATGGAGTAAGGCTCTGTCTCAGAAAGCAACGGCTGGGTGTGGAGAGATGACTCAGTGGTTAAAAACACTTGCTGCTTTTGCAGAGGACCCAGGTTCGGTTCCCAGCTCCCACATGGAGGCTTCAGGGAATCTTTGCATGGACACACACTGGCACACACGTACACATAAAAAGGATAAAATAACTCTTAACGGCAACAACCCGAACACGTGTTAAACACTCACGACTCCGGAGACACGTGACACACACGGTGACTCACCAGTGTAAGGAAGGGCACTGATCCATCTCCCACAGCACATACAGGCCAGGTGAGGTCCTAGCACAGACGGACAGATGGACATGCACAGCCACCTGTCACCCCTGCCTTGACTACGTTAGTCCTTGTCTATGTCTGTGAGGGATCACCTTGTTTAAGTTAGCCTATGGCAGCGGTTCTCAACCCGTGGGTCACGACCCCTTTGGGGGTTGGAACAACCCTTTCACAAGGGTCACGTGCCCGATATCCTGCACATGAGATGTTTACATTACGATTCACAACAGTAGTGAAATTACAGTTATGAAGTAGCAACGAGAAAAAGCTTATTGTTGGGGGGGAGGGGGGTCAGCACAACAGAAGGAACCATATTAAAGGGCCATAGCATTAGGAGGGTTGAGAACCAACAGGCTATGGCCATGCCTGTCGGGGACCGTCTTGATTAGGTTAACTGATGCTGGGAGGCCCCACTCTGAGCTAATGCTGGAGGGAGGTACCAGTCCATGGACTTGGGTCCTGGAAGGGGAGAGAGTAGAGCAGGTACACGGGTCCACGACTCTCTGCTTCCTGCTAGAGATGTAGAGGGACCAGCGCCTCAAGCCCCTGCTGCCAGGCCCTTCCTCCCACGATGGACTGCGCCCTCCAACGGCCTCCCCGGTGCTGTTCTTGTTGGGTACGTTCTCACCACAACGGAAAAGTGGCGCCAACAAGGCCGAAAGTGGCAGAGCTCTGAAACACTCAGGGACGCTAAGTCATGGCCTACGTAAGAGGAAAGTAGGCTTGGACTGGACGTGTGCTCTGCCTGCCACTCCTGACTAAGCAGAAGTGGAGAAGAGCGACCCGTCTTCAGCAAGATTTCCAGTGGATACTTTTTAAATCGCTGAGTGCCATTTCAAATTCATGCTGACTGCTTTTCCTTATCTTTGCCTCGCTGTCTCATGATGGATTCAGGAGAAGCAGAGAAGTAGGCCTTCGTGTGGGCCTCCACCTGCAGCACACAGAGCTGGGAAGGGAGCAGGAGCTGAATTCTCTAGTGGTGAAGACAGAGTAGACCCTGCAGACATGCTCTTGTCAGAAACCAAAGCTCCCGTGTCCACCACACAAGGGAGGCCCAGCAGGACTTAGGGCAAGGGCAAACGGCACGTGAGGGCGCTCTCTCTCTCTCTCTCCCCCCTCCATGTCTCTCTCTCAAAATAAATTCACGGAAATAAACCAGGTGACAACACATAGAATTTACTCTAAAGTAGAAAAGTATTATCTTCAAAGTCAACGCAAGGCTTCATGTTCTTCTCAGGCATGCTCAACGGGGTATCATGGTGCCATGAGACATTCTGTGGCCGCAGAGAGCCACCCCAGCTGTTTTCAGCTACATGCCCTGGACTGGCAAACTGCCCCTTGGCTAGAAGAATCAGACTCACAGCACTGATGACATTTCTCTACACAGGTCATTGTCTGAAAGATGGAACAGTTGCACACTCCTGGCTGTGGGCATGCTCACGCTGAGGTGCATGTGTGGTCAGAGGGCGATTGTGGGAATCGGTTCCTTTCTTTTACCATGTGGGCTTCAGGGTGGGAGGAATCGAACTCAGGTCCCAGAACTCTGAAGGCAGAGGTAGGCAGATGTCTGTGAGTTACAGGCCAGCAAATGCTACATAGTGAGATACGGTCTAACATGTAAATATGTGTGTGTGTGTGTGTGTGTGTATGTGTGTGTATATGTGTGTGTATGTATGTGTGTATATATGTGTATGTATGTATGTGTATAAGTGTATGTATATATAAGTGTGTATATATGCGTGTGTGTATGCATATGTGTATTGTGTGTGTATGTGTATGTCTATATATTGTGGGTTTGGCCACAATCCTCACTGCTGCTTCTGCTCACTCTGGCTTAGCTTGCTTTCTCCCTGAGTCTCCTGGGGACTCCCAGTGCCTTCTTCAGATGCAGTACAGGCTGCCCTGATGACCCAGCAGCTTGTGTCTGGGCAAGCTGACACGTGCCGGCAGCAGTTAAGGTGTTTCTTTCTAGGTGGGAGCTAAGACCGCCATCTCTCCATGCTTCAGGGTTAACACAATTGCTTCAGACAGAAGTGGGGCCCCTGAAATAAGGGCTGCGTGGCCTGCCTAAGGGATGCTGGGTATGTGCCCTGTATTAGAAGACACTGGTTTTAAGGGCTGCTGAGGTAGCTCAGCAGGTAAAGGAGCTTCCCACCAAATTAACTGATCCCTAGGACACACAGTAGAAGGGGCCGACTTCTGCAAGTTGTCCTGACCGCCCACCTGTATTCTGACGTGCTCATACACACAAAATAATAAATGTAAACAGTACTTATTCTAAATATAGATTAACATATATGTATAAGATCTTCCAGTTATACAGACCCTATAAACTATACATTAGCAGCTGATAGCATCCTAGTACTTTGCTTGATGTCATGTTATATTTTCCTGCATTGTTAAATGGGCTTTGAAAATCATATTCAGTGGCATAGAATTCTACCTTAAAACTAGAGTTTAGGGCCAGAGAGATGGACCACTAGGGAAAAGCACTCACCACACAGGCTGGCAACATGATCTAGAGTCCTCAGCATCTACATAAAAACCAGAAGCAGCGGCCATACATCTGCAACGCTTCTGGTGAGATGGGACCAGAGACAGAACTACCAGAAAGTTCGGGGGTGAGCTAGCCTGGGGTACCAAGTGCAGGTGAGCTAGCCTGGGGTACCAAGTGCAGAAGCAGGATAGAGAGAAGCTCCACCTCAGCAAAGCTACAGACATTCCCAAAAGTCACCTTCTGACCCCCTCACACACACAAATAGAAACTGTAAAAACCAGAATTTGATTTCTAATTGAGCAATCAGCAAGTTATTAAATAAGTTTTTTGATGTTAAAAATAATGTTATGAGTTTGTGTGTTTATTTACACAAATACCCCGCACTTAAAATCATTTCCCGTGCAGTCTGGTCTCTGGAAGTGGGATTAAAGGCAGGGATAATTTGAAAGCTTTTGAGGAACCTATTCACATTTTAATTTACCAATTAAGAGCTCATAATCAGTTTCCAACTCCAAAGACTGAAAAGGTAAAAACCCATGTTTACTGGGTTTTGTCTAATTTAATTCCCTTTGTTATTTAAATGAGCTTGATACACGTGGTGAAGTTAAGGCTTGTTGTTTTATTTTTCCTGGGCTGGAGCTGAGGCCAGGGCTCGCTGCTAGCCCAGATCTTCACCACGGAGCCACAGCCCAGTACAAATGCCACTATTTTTGCTGTGAGATCTAGTACGTGATTCTTGTGAACAGCTGCCTTGAGTCTGTCTCCACTGATCTGAACCACTTTCTGATCTTCCTAAAGTGAAATCATTAATTCTGCATCTCCCTAACCCACAGCTCACCATCATCACCGGTCACAAGATGGGAGACATGTAAACAGGAAAAAAAAAAAAAAAAAAATCACAGTGAATCCTGGCCACGGGCCCTGGCTCTGACACTCAACCTTTCCAACCCTGCACTCTGTCCGCATGGGTGCCAACCAAACCCAACCACAACCACGAAGAGATACTGCGCTCTTGTCATATTTAGTCAAGGCACGCATGCATACATGGAACACAGAACAGGTTTAGAAACCTTTCTAGCAGCTACAGTGCATGGGCGTGGCCATCTCTCACAGTCCAGGCGTTTTCTGTCCTCCAAACCCCCACTCCCCAGTTTCCCCAGTGAGCCCCACTGCCTCCCCTAGGCAGCCCAGGAGGACTTACACAGAAGCTAGCCCTCCAGACTCACAAGCCGCCCCCACCCCCGAAAGGTTTTATACCTAACTGGCAGCAGTTTCTGGGGAGGAGACTTCAGCGGAGCTGCCCACAGGTTGGGCGGAGCCGTAGGACCCAGCTCTCCTGGGCTATCAGCCATGCTGGCACTGGCTGATACCTCTGCCTTTGAGTCACTGGGGCTATGGTAAGAAACCACGACTGACCCAGTTCCCCAAGCTAGATTCGGTCTGCCCTCCTCCATGTCCTCTCTGGGGCGAGTAGGCGCTGGTTCATGTCTCCCCAGGAAGTCACAAAACATAAAAGCTTTTTCTATGTGGCAGTGGTCATGGGAGATTCACGAGGCTGCTACACTGTGGGCCATCCATGGCCAAGCTTTCTCTGGCGGAACTGTTCTCAGGACCGTTTGTGACCCGTCAGTGAATTCTTTGTGGGTTTTGCTTGTTTGTTTGTCTTAGATCAGGGTGCCCCAGCCAAGAACAAAATGCTGTTAAAAGCCTACATTGCAACCACATCAAGAAAAAAAGAAAAAAAATGTTCGTAGAGTAACAGGAGGGAGCACACCTGGAAATGTCCTTTCCTAGAGCTACCGAGTCTAAACTCCACCTGCCACATTCCGGGTGTCTCCCTGTAGAAGTGGGTGACAGTGTGCGGCATCGGTTTGGAAGAGACTGGGCACATTCAGGATGTCATGGCCGTAGACAAAGGTGCCCGTGTTCGATGCTCGGAGCCTCTGTTCTCACCAGAGCTGCCGGGATGTTAGAGTTGTGTTTTGTTTTCACAGACTGCAAGTACAGTAATCTAGAAGGACATGGTCCCTGGTCAGAGCTATTGTGTGCCTTCTGGTCAATCAGAGGTAGGGTACAAGCGGGTTCAGAAATAATAGATAATGATAATGATAAATAAATGATGGATAATAACATGCTGCCCAGTGAAAGCCAGTGCAGGCCTACACTCCAAGGAGAGAGCAGGCACCGGGGAGATTTTGTGCTGCTCAGGTGAGTGCCGCCAGCTGCCCACTGCTTGCCCTCTGAGAAGGAGACAGCTCAGCAGAGGGCCATGGGGAGGGGCATACAGTTAGGTGAGCAGGCTTGGTTTCTCCTCGGTTACAGTGTGAGGACTTGCTGCATTATCCTCCCTTTCCTAGGCTCTTGGTGTTGAATCTCCGTCCTAGGGCCCAAGACGGAACAGAGAGATATCGATGGGAGATGTCTTTCTGTAAATATGTTTCTCTTATTAGTTAATGAATAAAGCACTGTTGGCCAATAGGAAAGCAAGATAGGTGAGACTAGGAGACGAGGAGGATTCGAGAAGGAGGTAGTAGGAAGAGATTCAAAATGTAGGACAGAGAGCAGAACGCCAGCCCCCTCTCTGGTAAGATAAGACCACGTAGAAATACTTATATTAATAGAACTGTGTTAATATTTAAGACAGAGCTAGCCAATAAATGCTAGTAACAGGCCAACAGCTTTATATCTAATACAGCGTCTCTGTGTGTTATTTGGGGTTGGCATGGCTCTGGGACCAGACGGGCAAACATGCTCGTTAACAAGATATCGCCTCTGCCAGAATAGGGCTGGCCATCCAGCGGGAAAGGCGGAGAAACCAATGTTTGCACACGACGGACGCCATGTGAGGATCGGGGAAGCCCTGAAATGGTGAATTATGTGCAGAGTACTGCAAACTAGTGTTCATGCAAAGAGGACATGGAGTCACGACGAAGCTATCAGAACACACCAGGGATTGACGCCGCTTGTGGATACTGGGCAAGTGCCAGCTCTCCACCCAGATGGAGCCAGGGAGTGGGCAATCCCTCCCAGAGACCCCAGGGAAGGGCAACGGCAGCCGCGACATCCTCCCTGTTACAGCTCAGCATGTAGCACTGTGTCACCCGTACCTGACGAGAGGGATGCGAACAGCCCATGGCTGGTGACAGCCTCTTAGAGCGATGCGCCTACTATCACTGCTCTGCTGCTAACCGCTTACATCACCCTCAACTATGCCTAATGTGCATGCTACATTTTGTCACAGGAAAAAAAAAAAAACGCATGATGTATAGAAACTTCCTGACTTACAACAGAATTATGTCTGGATCAGTGGCTCTCAACCTTCCTAACGCTGTGACCCTTTAATACAGCTCCTCACGTTGTGGTGACCCCAAACAAAGTTATTTTCATTGCTACTTCATAGTTGAAATTTACTACGGTTATGAGTTGCAACTTTTTCCGATGGCCTTAGGTAACCCCCAAAGTGGTTGAGACCCACAGGTTGAGGACTACTGCTCCAGCTAGACCCATAGTATATTGAAAACGTAAGTTAAAATGCATTTAAATGCCTCATCCACCAAACATCAAAGCTTACAGTGCCATGCGCTGTGTGGGTTGTTTCATCCCATGATGGGAGGCTGGGAGCAGCTGCAGCTCAATGCCATGGCCCAACATAAAAAGAAACTACTGTACGTCATGTACCCAGGAAGAGAGCCCATCTGAAACCCCACACACCAAGGCCCTCTTAGCGTAGCAGGCAGCAGTCAGTCTCATAATCTAACATCCCACACACCCCTGTGCAGCTGAGGCATTGCGGCTGGGTGACGGTCAGCAGGGGGCTAGCTCGCTTTTGAGTTCATGCAGGGCCTCAGGCATCCTCAAGGGTCTTAGACACTCACCCCAAACGAGGAAACATCACTTTGCTCATGACTCTGGGCTGACCGGTCCCAGTCTCTTCAGGGTATGTTTACTTTCCCTGGGCCACATTTGCAAAGAGCCACAAAACTCCCAAGTTCATCCTCCTGCCTTTAGGCCGACGCTCCCAGAGTCATCCGAGTCTAACAAAAACTCAAAATCCATTTATTCTGTCCCGTAGGGAAGCAATCCAGGTGTCTTCTCCTGTAGCCTATTACATTTTCAAACAGCCGTTGTAAAATTTATCTTTACTCGGTGCGTGCTCTAGTGAGGTGCTCAGTAGCTTTATTACTATTTTTCTTCGCTTTATGCAGAGCTATAAATGTGTGTTAACCCTTCCCAGAGTGTCGCGGGCCATTGCTGAGGCTCAAGGCTCCAGTGAGACCCTGGGTGCACACAATGCAGCTCTCGTACATTAGGCAAATGCCCAGCGATGCTCTGGAGCCTCAGGCTGGCAGCCAGCACCTCAGAGAGCCTGGGTCCCTCCGGGGACAGTGCTGTCCTGGGGTAATCCACACACACCGGCACTCTATAGCAGTCAATATGAGGAGGTGTTCTGGGTTGCTGCATGTGAACACAGGAGACTATCGGCCGGTGACAGGAGCTAAGCTCGTGACTGTGCAGTCTCTGTCCAGAAGAAAATCCGTAGAGTAGCGGTGTCAAGGGAGGAGCTCTGGGGAGAACTGTACGCACAGACTTTGAAGGAGACACTGGACTCTGTGCCAGAGACTCTGGTGTGCCGAGCACAGCATCTCAGGCAGGCTGGGGGCAGGGCTGACAAGGGAGGGGAAGGGTGCTCAATGGGGAGAGCAGGCAGGGACAACAAAACAAATGAGCAGAAGCTGAGGCAAAACTCAGACATACGTGACGGCGTGAGCCAATGACACACGTGACAACATGAGACAGTGACACACACGACAACATGAGCCAATGACATACATGTGACAGCGTGAGCCAATGACATACATGTGATAGCATGAGCCAATGACACACATGTGACTGTGAGCCAATGACATACATGTGACTGTGAGCCAATGACACACATGTGATAGTATGAGGCAATGACACACATGTGATAGTGTGAGGCAATGACACACATGTGACAACGTGAGCCAATGACACACATGTGACTGTGAGCCAATGACATACATGTGATAGCATGAGCCAATGACACACATGTGACTGTGAGCCAATGACATACATGTGATAGTGTGAGCCAATGACACACATATGACTGTGAGCCAATGACATACATGTGACTGTGAGCCAATGACACACATGTGACTGTGAGCCAATGACATACATGTGATAGTGTGAGCCAATGACACACATGTGACTGTGAGCCAATGACATACATGTGACTGTGAGCCAATGACACACATGTGACTGTGAGCCAATGACACACATGTGACTGTGAGCCAATGACATACATGTGATAGCGTGAGGCAATGACACACGTGACAATGTGAGCCAATAACATACATGTGACAGTGTGGGTCAAAGACATACATGATAATGTGAGCCAATGACATACATGTGACAACATGAGCCAGTGACAGAATGGGGGTCAAGTTGTTCCTGACGCACCATCACTGAGCTGGGCACCATCACCTGCTCTTCTTGTCAATCCTCCAAGGCCTCAGAGACAGAGCCCCTCACCGGAGGTCACAGGCTGGGCGGCCCCACCCCTTGCCAATTCCAGCCTTGAGCCACAAGACTCCCCCTCAAGTGAGGAACCATGTGTGGTGTTAGTCAGTGGCTTGTCATCCATTCCTCACACGAGCTCCAGGAGAGTGCCCGTTTCCAATGCTCCGATGCAACATATAAAAGCATGTAAGATAAGAAGATGCCTGTGCCGGCCTTGGAGCTTTCCGAAGGCCTGAGGTGGCAGAGGGGAGCTACAGGAGATACGAGCTGACGGGCCACACTGCAGGTAGTGCAGCTGTGCTGGGCAGGGCGGGCCATGTCTGCCTACATCAAAGATCCACCTGATGATTTGACCTCAGGAACTGCCGGCTTACAGGAGAGGCCAGCTCAGAACATGAAACATGGGTGCTCCAGGCTTTTCAAGTCCAGGTCTGCTCCGCTCCAGGTGAGATGTTTCACCGCAGCTGGCATATTATGCTTTAGACCTGATCACTCTGTACAGACACCTGCCGAAGCAAGTATTCCGAAAGAGGCAGTGTTCTTTAGAGGAGGGGGTAGGGCTGACTGCTCTCCTCCACTGAGAATAAGTTTGTCCCTCGACGCCAGCAATGTCGAGAGGTTGGGACAAATGGCACTGGCAAACAGTGGCTGTGTGTGGCTGCACCTGCACTCTGAAGGCACCTCTTAACCATTTATACTCCCTGATTAACCTCTTAACCATTTATCCTCCCTGATTAACCTCTTAACCATTTATACTCCCTGATTAACCTCTTAACCATTTATCCTCCCTGATTAACCTCTTAACCATTTATACTCCCTGATTAACCTCTTAACCATTTATCCTCCCTGATTAACCTCTTAACCATTTATCCTCCCTGATTAACCTCTTAACCATTTACATTCCCTGATTAACCTCTGCCAGGGAATGGGATAGAGTGCATCGCAGGAGTGTAAAAAATCCTCTTCCATCATTCCCAAACAAAAATCCTCTGAGAGATTGGAAAGCACCTTTTCCCATCAATGTGTGTGTCACTGTCTTTGGGGCAGGATGGCAGAGCCTCCCCTCCGCACTTCCGAAGCCACGGGAACCTCAGCTGTGAAGGGTGTTTGCAGTCAGGCCTGCAAACCCCCCTCACGCTTATAACAATACCAGACCCACAGAAGCCGTCTAACCCAACACACTTCCTGCCAGTCCAGCTATTTCTGGGTGTGCCTGAGCTTAGGGCTTCATGGGTTCAGAGCAAATCCAGAGGCCAGTGAGAATGTTGGTGAGGAACACGTGGGTGTTGAGAGCAGACATTTTCCAGGGCCTTCTCTGTAAAGTAAAGGTGGGCGCACATCACAGAAAGGGGGGATTAAGTAAGATCCATGCTGAAGCAGAAAAAGACCCTCAGTATTGCCAGCGCTGGCCAGACTGCATGGTGCTTACGGAGCCAAGTCTAGCTGACTGAGCAGCCACGGCCTTCTCATAACTAGTTACCATTGTTGGAACCAACCAATAAGGTCACATACTGCTGTGTCAGTCTGCCCCCTGCTGGTAAGAGCACAGCTAGGTTAAGCCCATGCCCATGAACTTATTGCTGTAGCAACCTAACGAGTTCACATGCGCCTACTCCACGCTTCCTGTATTCTTTTTACCATTTGTAATTTATGACATAAACCTTCTCCAGCTGAGCCTTGAGGATTGTTTTGTCTATTTATTTGGGCTTGTTCGAGTGATACGGCATGGTCTGTCTCACTTTGCAACTCAAGTTGACCTGAACTTTGCACACAGCCCAGGCTGGAGTCAAGTTCATATCAATCTTCCTGCCTCCATCTCCCAAGTCCTGGGATCACAGGCAATCACATATAACTGCATCGTTACTTCCTGGATACAATCAAACCTGTACAATTATTGGCCCAAACTGCATTTATGATCCTGAGGCCACAGGGCAGTAAACTCCAAACACCAGCTGCCCTGACCTGACCGATGAGCTGCCGGCCTCGCAGGGGTAGGGAGTCAGAGGGACACGGCTCTCATCTGGTACTGGAGGCACAAGCAGACCTTGATTTCGTGGGCCTCCCTCAAGCGTTTTGCTTTTTATGAGGTTTATGGAATTCCACCAATGGACCCCAGCTGGCTGCTGCCTAAGGGGAGTCAGCTGTCTCCATGTCTGGGTTCTTCTCAATTTTACTGAAACCATTGGGATGACCATGGCTCCACCCCCAATGGGTGTGGTCAGTGCCATAGAAGGACTATCTCACTACAGTGGCATCGCCTAGAAATTAGGGGCCTCCTGCTTGTTTTCACGTCTGCGCTGTCACGGTCGGGGGAGGCTGGGTCTGTCCCCCTCTAACTCCGTGGTGTCCTGTACAGCTCAGAATCCCTCTTGGAAGGACTGGATGGATGCTCAGAAGATTTGTCCTTCCTTACTGGAGTTCACTGCAGTCTTGGTTCGCCCTATTAATTAACCAATTCTGTCTATGAGTGTACATGTGTGTGTGTATCTACCTACTTATCAATTCTGTCCATGAGTGTATATGTGTATACCTACCTACTTATTAATTAATTCTGTCTATGAGTGTATGTGTGTATGTATATATCTACCTATCTATATGTGTATATGTAGTGTGTATCTAATGTGTGAATGCATGTGTATATGAATGTATGTGAATCGTCCATCCATCTGTCCGTCCGTCCATCCATCCTTTTTCCGACAGGGCCTCACTGTGTACTCCTGGCTGACCTCACACACACAAAGACATATCTGCTTCTCTGGAGCTCACGTAACATGTGTGTGCCATCTTGCCTGGACATTAAATACTGTCTTAATGAGTGATAGGCTCTGGAAGCTCCTTTGGGTTCCAGTTTTGAAGGGAATTAAAGTAACAGGAACTCGAGCATCCTTGAAATTCAGATAAATTTGCTTTAGTCCCGGCATTTCTTTTTTAAAGTTATTTTTTAAGGATTTATTAGTTATGTGTACAGTGTTCTGTCTGCATGCCAGAAGAGGGCAACAGATCTCACTGTGGATGGCTGTGACCCACCTTGTGGTTGCTGGGAATTGAACTCAGGGCCTCTGGAAGAGCAGTTAATGCTCTTAACCTCTGAGCCGTCTCCCCAGCCCTTAGTCTCAACGTTTCTGGAAAAGCACACAGGTTCCCTGGCACAGGCGAGCCCTCACACAGGAGAGCCCACACACGTGTCCTCACACAGGAGAGCTCACACACACGTGTCCTCACACAGGAGAGCTCCCACACGTGTCTTCACACATGTGTCCTCACACAGGAGAGCCCACACACGTGTCCTCACACAGGAGAGCCCACACACGTGTCCTCACACAGGAGAGCCCACACACGTGTCCTCACACAGGAGAGCCCACACACGTGTCCTCACACAGGAGAGCTCCCACACACGTGTCCTCACACAGGAGAGCCCACACACGTGTCCTCACACAGGAGAGCCCACACATGTGTCCTCACACCGGCGCGCCCTCACCAGCGGGATAAGCAGGCTGACGAGGTCTGTGAGCGGTTTGCTGAGCAGCAGCAGGTCCTCTGCCGCCTGTGTGTCCCCTCTCGAGCCTGACTTCTGGGCCTGGAACGAAGGAAAAGAAACGCCAGTGGTCTAGGTGACTGGTCAGCTTGGCAGCGAGAGGCAGATGACAGGGGCCAAGGATGCTGCCCTGGTCCCCAAGCGCTGGAAGGGCGGAGGCCCCGGAGATCCCGAGACAACCGGGCAAGGATGGAGCAGCTACCTTCCTCACCTCACCCCTGCGACAAAGTCTCCTGGGGTGCGGTCTCGGTGAGTTCCAGGCCAGCCAAGACTAGGTAGTGATACCTTGTCTCAAAACAACCGGCCCCTACCCGCACCCCAGTTCCCGCCCCACCCCCGAAATGTGAAGGAGTAACTGTAGGGAGGATGGACGCACTTTGAGGGTCCGGTCCATCACAGTAGAAGGGGCGGTGGTGGGAGGGGCCCTCAACTCTGGGGACGGGAAGCAGAGCGTAGACAAGAAGCAAAGCTAGGCTAGAAAGCCTCAAGCCCTGCCCCCAGCAATCCACTTCCTCTAGGGAGGCCTCACCCCTGCAGGCCCCAAACAGTGCAGTGAGGTGGGGCCCAAGGGGAACGCCTCCTGGTTAAGTGCACACATCGTCCACCCTGCAGTGGGTAAGCGCCCTATCGTCCCGGCCAGTGTGAGATTCCAGGCTTCTCACCCTAGTATCTAAGTGACAAAACTAAGATCTAGACAATCTCAATCTGGGTGACAGCCGCTCTGAGAGATGCTCAGTGCCTTACAGTGTTTGCTGTAAACACAAGGGGCCTGAATTCAGATCCCAGACTCAAATAAAAAGCCAGACATGGCTGTTGGGGAGGGGGCTGGAGGCTCCCTGAGGCTTTCTGGCCTCCATCTTAGCTTCAGGGTTACGTGAAGGAAGGGAAGCAGAGTGTGAAGGAGCAAGACACCTGGCCGCCTCCTCTGGCCTGTGAGTGCACATGAATGCATGCATGCCACACAGCACACATATACGTGGCATTTACACACACACAGAGATACAGACACAGACACACACACACACAGACACCAAAACATTTGGGGGAGAAGAAACTTCAATGTTGTTATCTAAAGTCACACAATATGTAACAAGGCCAAGGGCAACCCAAGGCCATCCAGTGCCAAGTCACACCACTCATCTCCCCTGGGTGCTTCGATGCACATCTATGACACATAGCAGCCAGAGTATCTACCCGACCTACATGAACAGGCTTCGAGGATGGCTCTCCACTCCTCTGGACCCCGTCTTAGTTACTTTCCTGTGCCTGCGATAAAAACACCCTGACAAAAGCAGGTTAAGGGGAAAGGCCTCTATTCTCTCTCAGTGTCCGGGTACCGGATGCGGAGGGAAGTTAAGACCGCAGGGGCGTGAAGCAGCTTGCAACATTGTATCCACAATCAGGAAGCAGGGAGCCCTACTCAGCACAGCCAGTTCTTCCCAGCTCCGCCTAGAGGCTTGTTTCCCAGGTGAGTCCAGATCACAGGAAGCTTAACTGCCCTGGAGTAAGAGTCGAGTCCTGCTGCCCTGAGATAGCTCTCGGGCCTTCTTCAAGCATTCCCACGGCAGAGATGAAGAGCTTTACATTCAGAACCGGATCTTCTACCACCTCAGCGTTAGGATGACCACATTTTGCTCAGGATGCTTCTCTGTCTTGGCTTTTAGAACATGACCTTAGCCTGACCTTGCAGAGCAGGCCTCTGCGCCCCAGATCATGAACCTGGACTCCAGGGTCCTCCCCAGGAAGCTAAGATTCCCACGCTTTAGGCCTGCAAACGGAGTTTCACCTGCCTGATTAATGTATTGCTATTTCTGGTGCCGAGGACTTGGCTGAGGATCCCACACCCTCCTAACACCTCACACCTTTCCTGGCTGAGGGGAAGAGTGGCAACTGCTAGCTTGCTCTCCTCTGCCTGCTCCCCGCCTGCCTTTCTGAGAAAAGCAGTTTCTCCTGATGACCTGGACCTCTCAGCATCGTGGCCGTTGATCTACCGCCTTCTGAGGCACAGGTGGACGCGTAGTAGCAGACTTTGCACATTAAACATTAGCACATCATCCTGGAGCTGACACTGATGTCTACTGGTAAGGATAAGACAGGTTTGCAGGTTGGGGTGTGGGTTGCAGCAGATGCCATGGGGCCAGCAATCCCTACCTAAGCCTTCTGAGCTGCCAGGTGAGGCCACGGAGCAAGCCCACGTGGACACTCTGCAGTGGACAGGGGTTCCAGAAAGAGACCTCAACTGTACATAACTTTGCAGTTTGTAAAAGGAACACGTTAAAAACTTAGTGTCACCCTTCACAAAGGACTCACTCGGCCTGTGATGGAGTCTTGCATATCAAGGGGCTCTCATGGATATGGCACCCCCCCCAGAGGCCCAGAGAGACCACAGATCTCCAGGTCTGCCTCTCTGCACACCTCAGCGTCTCCCTCTTTGGGTTGGCTCCCTGACACCCAGCTCTCTCTGGTCCCCTGGGTATGCTGGCTCCGGTCCCTACATGACACGGTCACTGACCTCCCCATCCAGCTCCTTGCTTCTGCCTCTGGTCTTTTCTGCCTCTGTCCCTTGCCACTAGGCGTCCCCAGACCTGCCCAGGTGTTGCAGTCCAGGCAAGAGAAGACAGAAGCCTGGCTGAGCTTTGCAGAGAAGTAATTACATTTGTTAGACACCTGAGGTAGAATTCCACATTGCTCAAGGAAATAATGGATCTGGACAAATAAAAAGAGGAAAATACCCAGGCCCCTGATTTGTGCAGCAGGAAAGGGCTAGCGTGGGTTGCTGTGTAGGGGAGGGGGTGGGTTGTGATGGGGGAGTGGTCTTTGGGGGCAAATGGTGAGCTCCACATAGGTCCTGATGAGCAGAGGCCAGGTGAATCTCTGCACAAGGAGGGGACAACAAGAAGATTCTGTCACTTATGCTGAGGTCCTACCCAGGCCCCAACACATGCTGATGCGGCTTACCTCGCATGTATGAGGCCCCGGGTTTAAATTCTAGAACCACAAAAGGGTCCTGCCCATATCAATGTGAGCAGATAACTGCAAGGGCTGAGGATATAGCTTTGTGGTGGGGACCTTGCTTCAGGTGCACAGGGGCCCCAGGGCCATCCCAGCACTGAGGCGGGCAGGGAGGATGGAAGCCACAATGAACGCGCTTGGTTTGGGGCTGGGCAGGCAGAGGGCAGGCTGCAGAGGCACCCTGGGGTCGGGTGGAGGTGAAGGCCCAGACTGCCCCCTCCTGAGTCAGAAAAGCATGCCATAGGGAAGGACGCACCATTGCCGTTTTTAAGGGAAAGCAGAGATTTGTCCAGGACGGTGCTGAAAATGTCACTTATATCCAAGGAGCAACCAGAAGGTGGTTCAGTTCATGGGACAGAGTCACAAGGGAAGGTCACGGAGGTAGGAAGTGACAGGTTCCACCGTGCACCTCAGCCGCAGAAGACAGCCCCAGCCGCCCCAGGCTCTGTGAGAGACCAAGCACAGCTCGGTGCATGGCCAGTATGGTCTGACTGCCCCAGTGCTAGAGCCCTGCGGCAGGCTTTCGATGCCCCCTCAGCACTGAGACACACAACCCCAACCGGGAAGTCTGGGGCCATGTCCTGCCCAGCCTCAAAGCTGGATTCACGAGCCCCCCCTCCCCCGCCATTGTCCATCTGAGAGTGCCCTGACCTTCAGATCATTGCCACATGTATAAGCATTTGCATATTGACAGTCTTCCCCAACCAAACATCTGGATGGTCCCTAAAAGCTAATGTTCCATTCTTTCTAAAACCAAACCACCCCATTTTTATCAATCCGTTGACCACATCCATCCTCCCCCCCCAGCTCCTCCCAGACCCCTCCCACACCTCCCTGACCACCAACTCCATGCTATTCCTCCTATTTGTTAAGCCCACCCAATTTATGCTGTTCAAATACTCTTGGGGTGGGGCCTGTCCTGGGTGGTGGTTGACATACCTACCAGAAGCCACCCCCAAGGAAAACTGACTCTCTCCAAGCGACTATCACTTGCCAATGGCTCTTTAGCGGGGGTGGGGTGGGGGTGGGGGAATGAGGGGGTTGGGGGTTGGGGGGAGTTTCATGTCCACCTCTGCTTCCCACACCTGGGTTTTGTCTGGCTTGGTCATGTGGGTCTTGCTGGCTATCGCAGTCACCGAGTTCACGTGAGCATCTCTGCCCTTCAGGTCTGGAGGGCGGCTTCCTTGCTCATCCACTGCCTCTGGTTCTCAGGCCTCAATG
Source organism: Phodopus roborovskii (assembly GCF_943737965.1). NCBI lineage: Eukaryota > Metazoa > Chordata > Mammalia > Rodentia > Cricetidae > Phodopus > Phodopus roborovskii. Next base: position 9,039,530 of record NW_026125295.1, read on the forward strand.
ATCCCTGAGCCTGGGCGTGAGGATGAAGGCCCTACTACCGTTATCCCTATAGAAGGACCCCTCATGACTCTTGTACCCACAGATCACTGCGTGTGGCAACTCTCGTCTGCGAAGCTGCTTCTTCCAGCACACGGTGACCAACACACAGACCCACAACTGGTCAGCAAAGGCAGCCTCTTGCCAACGGGCGTGTGTGTGTGTGTGTGTGTGTGTGTGTGTGTGTGTGTGTGTGTATGTGTGTGTAAGAGTTTTTCTTCTCCCTGGAGCTCATGACACAAGAAGTGGTTACTGCTAGGTTCCCCAAACCAGGCACGTGGAAGATGCTTACACATGATCATGGAGGACGCTCTATCGTCTCTCCTAGGTTTCACAGCGTGTGGCTCAGAGACACAGGTCAAGGTGGTGCGTCTGGGGTTTGAACAGATGGCGTCCCCGTGTCTCTCGGGATACCCGTGAGGTCTCTGTGCCTTCCTGCCCCTCACACCCCACACTTGGGGAGACGGACTAGGACCGATTCTGAATCGTGCAACCGTTGTGGTAGGAACTGATGGAGATCCTGACTCTCGCTACACCGCTCTCCCTCCCCTACTCACCCCTATTCCTGCACCGAACCTCTCTCTCCCAGGAAGCAAAGCTGCTCACATGGCTGACCGAGACTCGAACCTTGCACCCTTCCACTGCCCCTGTGAAGAAGTTCCTGTCAGATGCAGGCACAGGCTTGATGGGCACAGCCCCCGTGTGGGGTGGGCTGGGCACAGCCCCCGTGTGGGACGCAGGGTTCTAAAGTGCCGGGGAAAGCCCTCAGGTGCACAGCCGTCCAGGCCCGGATGGGTGGGCTGGTCTTTGAGAGCTTCCCTCCCAACTCCTTCCCTAACTCAGCCTGGAGGACGCTGTCCTGCGGGTGGACACTAGACATGACGGAGACTGAAGCCAGCGGCCGCCTGGGAAAGCCATTCCCGGCTCTCACTGTGAGTGAGGAGGGCGGGGATGGGGGCTGCAAAGAGAATTAAGGGCGGTGGGCACTGGGGTGGGTGTGGGCAATGGGAAGGGAACCGGGAAACTGTGTTGAGGAGCTCTGGCTTTTAAAGGCCGGGTCTCTATCTAGTCCCCATCCTTTAACTCCCGTCTTCCTTCGGGGCCCAGTCCTCCACCGACTGCGCTCGATCATCAAGGCGTGAGAACAGCACTGTCTAAAGAGGGACCCATGGGTGGGACAGGCAAAGAGGAGAGACTGGGGGCCACATTTCTGCCCCGACTTCGGCATCTGCTTCTATCGGAGCTGAGGAGCGGACGTGCGACTCAGTCTTTTCTCCAGGATTTTACACAGGCCAGTGATTTGCCCAAGCGCCATGCTCTTGTCCTGACCTAAGTGTCACATGACTTGGCTGGTCAGTGAGTTAAAATGAAATGGGCCTTCCGCACAGCAGTATCTACTAAAACCCGTCTCTCCCTTCACAGAGCACAGTGCAAAACATGGGTCATATTCATGGCTGACTAGCACTATCTGTGGCTGTGGGACACGTTCCAGATCCTCAGGCTCGTCTAACAGTGCTGACCATTCATCAGTTACAAAGGAAAGGAAGTGGGGGAATATGTGTGGAGACAGACGGACGGACAGGCGGACAGACGGACAGACACACCCGGGATAGTTAAACTTCGCTGACAACTTGGCGTGACTTAGAAGAGCCTGAGAGACCAAGGTGTCCCATGAGCTGGGGCCAACCCTGAACAAGAATGGAGAAACCCTGCGCCTCGCTGCTAACGGTCACAGCCACCCCACCCTCCTGCCTCATGCCTGGCCACCATGACAGACTACGTCCCTTCTGACTGTGAGCCAAATGAAACCGTCCCTAAGCTGCTTTTAGTGACAAGGATGAATACAATTACTGTAGATTCAGGCACATGTGACGTGTGTATAACCATCCGGCCTGTTGCTCCCAGCATGCTCGGCTAGCTTCCTGCAGAGCACACATATATGACATGCGTGTGACCATCTATTGCTCCCAGCATGCTCAGCTTCCTGCTGAGGGTGGGTAAAGAGATGAGCCCACCACTGGCCAACCCCAGATGCACCCAAGGCAAAAGCTGTCCTCACGCATGAGTGGCTTCCCAGGTGATGCCCACCGGGGCTTCCCTGCCTTCCCTTACGGTTCCTCGACCCACTGTGCTGTCCTTGATCACGACCCCGCCTCCCACGGCCTGGGTAGGCTGCATCTACAGCATACATTCTTTGAAAATACAAAGCCAAGCTACAGGAAGATTACCAAGCAGGGACCGCAGCGATAGGGTGACCAGGCCCGAGGGTGACTCACCTGCAAAGCCTGCCGAACGACACTAGAGGTGTGTGTCAGCATGCCCAGCAGGATATCGAGCAGGGACACCAGCAGCGTGGCCGCTGGCTCTGTGTTGCTTTTGTGGTTGCCATCCAAGCACAGCGTGGCAGTTTCTGTGAACATGTTGCGGATGTGACCAACGAGTCCTGATGGTAGAAAAAAAGGAAAAGTGTTCGTCATAAGACGATAAAAGCGACATGCCGTGTGACTCGTGTGGCATGGACTTGAACACTCGTAGTTAATTTGGGAAAGTTGCGTAAAACAAAGGTTTCCAAGCCGCAAACCCCCAGCGTCTGCTCAGGAGCCTGGAATGGGCCAAGGGATCTCTTTCTTTTCTAAGTTCTTTGCAAATTTCATATAATGTGTTTTGGTCATTGTCACCCATGTCCCAGCTCCTCTCTGAGCCACTCCCCTTTCCTACACAACTTTGTGTCTCTTTATTTTAACCAACTCCAATCTGTGTTGCTGCGCATACATTCCTGGGTGCGTGGCGGCCTTCCCTGGAATGTGGTCAGCTTACCCCGAGCAACATTCTCAAAACTGACTCTCTCCTGAGAGCCATCAGTTGCCAATAGCTCCCAAGGGGGGGGGGACACAAGTGCCCCCCCCCGTCCATGCTGAGATGTGAAGGCGGGTTTAAATGTGTCCACAAGACCCAAGATGAATGATTAACAGGTATTTGTTAGGGATGCACTTATACAATTAATAGTAAATAACCACCATGGCCTTCCTGCTCATGAAGATGCAAGTCTCGGCCCTCAGGAGTTCCAACTATGGCCCAAGAGAGTGGGCCAGCCCCTCCTCTTCCTTATAAGAGGTCACCTGTGCACACCTGAAGCCACGCCCCTAGGATGCAGCCACCACCGACAAGTCCACTGCACAAGATGTCACTACAGAGATGTGGTCTGGCTGGAGCTTGCTGTGCGTGTTATCACAATGTCTTGTCTTGACCTCTAGCTCCCTTCTGCAGTGGATGCCAGTTAACACAGAGAGCCACAGCAGTGCTCAGCCCGAGGTGGGACATCGGCATCTCACCCCTCCTTCTAAGGCTCAGGGGTCACTGTGGGAGGGGTTGGGGTAGAAGGCTGTAAGACCTGAGGTGGTAGGTAAATACAAGGGAACAGCCTCCTCAGGACACAGCAGGACAGCTGCACACGGGAACTCACACCAAGGGGCCCCCTGAGGCCAGAGAGCCCCAAACCATACCAGAAACACACAGCCACACAGCAGGCTTGACCAAAGCAGAACATGTTACACACAAGTGACAGAAGTCGGGGTCTCCAGGCCAACCCGCCAGGGACCAAGTGAGACCCAGGAGCCATGTACAGGGACAATTGGGTGATTTCCAGGAGGTAACACAAACAATTTTTTTCTTCATGCATTTAAGCAACACAATTAATTGCAATTTACAGGAACATCTGAATTATGAACTAGTGGGTCTGCTGCAATCTCTGCACACCTCACACTACCAGCCCTTAGCGTGGTAGAGTGATGCCTCGGGCATTTCACACTGTGCTGCTCTGAGATTTATGTCAATGTGTTTACTGTTACTATCAAGATATTCAGCATTATCCTCAGTCAGAAGCAACAAGAGGAAATGATGCACATGCACACGTACACACACAGGCATATGCATGCACATGCACACTCACATATCCTCACATGAGCACACGTGAACACACATGAGCACACACACACACATATACCCTCACACATGCATACATGTGCACACAGGAGCACACATGCACACACCTGTAAAGGCACATGAAAAGCATTCTAGCACTCCTCAGCCATCAGGTTATGTGCTAGCGTAATAATTATCTTTTTTATTTTCATTTTTAAAATTTTTATGTGTGGGGTGTTTTGATTGTATGCATGTATGTGCATCACCAGCTTGCAGTGCCGGCTGAGGCCAGAAGAGGGCATCCTATCCATGAAACTGAAGTTATAAGTGGTTGTGGGCCACCTCCCAGGTCCTCTGCAAGAGCAGCCAGCGCTCTTAACCGTGGAGCCATCTCTCCAGCCCCAATCACAACAGTTTACTGCTCCAACCTAAGATCTCTAAAAGAAACCAAACTTCATTAAGTCAAAGAACTCTGGAATTATTCTGCATTCATTATAACCAACTCATCAAAAAACTCTGAGAACGGTTTTGTATTAATTATGAGCAAATCCTCAAGGAGCTCCCTCACAAGCCATTTCCATGCATTCAGAGTTCTGGGAATATTAATGAGCATGGGCTGCCCCAGCTCTGGTCACAGCTCCGGTCACAGCGTCCTTATTACATAGTTACTTTGTTGTGGTCTGCTGGAGTGGAAAGTGGATCCCAGAGCACTGTGAGATTGTTTAAAACTGTGGAAGACACTTTGCTGTTCTGTCTCTAAAGGCGAATGTGACCCTGAGCAGACACCGGCCTCCTCTGGGACAGTTCACATTCGCATCTTGCTAGCCTGTGGCCATGTCTCTTGGGGTTCATTAACATTTGCCTCTGTAGGAAGAGGTGGTCAGGGTACAGGGAATGTGGGGAACATTCTACAATCAATCAATGCTTTACCACTGAAGCCAGTCCACAGGCTAAGCCAACTCCACCCCTCCATCCTCCCTCCCTCCCCTTTCTCCCTTTCCTTCCTTCCTTTTCCTCCCCCTTTCCTCCCCCTCTTCCTCCCCTCTGTCCTCCGTCCCCCCCCCCCCTGTATGTGTGTGTTTTAAAGAAAAGGTCTTGTTTCATAACCCCCAGTGGCCTGGAAATCACTGAATAGACACTGGTGGCCTCAAACTTGCTGTGAGTTAGGGTTTCTGACATGTACCACCACACCCAGCTTCAAACTGCTTCGGTAGAATGTGAAGGGTGAGTCTGGCACTCTGGAGAACTGTAAGTTCTAGGTCACAAAGTATCCTAGGGCCCCGCCTCCCTTGTCCTGGGGCTAACAAGTACCACCCACAGCAGCCATGGGGAACACAAGTCCACATTTCTCTGGGTTGAAAGCTTCGGAGCCATCGTGGTCTAGCTTCATGCCACATGTCCTGAGCACAGACGCCCTCACGCTAATCTCTGGAACCTGTGAATTGGCTTCACACAGCCTCAGGATTCTGCAAACACGTGACCGAATAAACGAACAAAGCTGAGGCATTGACCCAGATGACCCAGGTGGACTCAGTGGGTCCCAGGGTCTCCTGAGACATTAACGTCTGTGACCTCAGAAGCAAAATGCTGGAACTTGGCAAGAAGGGATCAGGGCTAAGCAGACACAGAATGGGCAGAAGCTCTCCAGCTTACCTTTCCGAGGCACAAAACCAAGTCTCTGGGAGGAATGAAGCCTGTGGGGAGGAAGGGGCTCCATGTGGGTGGTCCAGTCACTCTGTTTTATGCTAGCTTCTAAAGTAAACGTGGGACTAGCAGCTAAATGCACATGTGGCTCTTCTAGAAGCCCCAAACTGAGCTCTCGGCACCCACACAGGGCCTCACAGCCACGTGTAACTCCAGCTCCAAGCCTCTTCTGGCCTCCAAGCGAACTGCACTTACACACACACACACACACACACACACACACACACACACACTGAAAGAGAGAGGGGAGGGGGAAGTGCAAAAAAAAAAAAAAAACAAACAAACAAACAAAAAAAACCCTGTGTAGACAGCAGCCCATACTCTCACAGCCACTGTCACTCCGGTGACATCTCCCGCAACAGTTAATTAACAGGTGCCACGCCAGCTGGTGCAGCAGCTACAGACAGGTCTCAGACCCTGCAGAGGGACACTCAGTGGGGAGTGCACGGCATCTTCAGGGAGTTTATTTTTTTGGGGGGTGGGGTGGGGTGGGGGAAGGTGGTTGTTTTGTGGAGAAAATATTACTTAGGAAAAACTGACGGCCTTGACATGTCAAGTTTCTGAAGAATTTGAAGCTACAATGAAAATCAATTCAAGTCATGAGGGGACTTGTACATGCTCACCTACATCCAAACGCACCCAATGAAGCCTCACAGCCACCACACAGGACAGATGTGAGGACACACACTGAAAGCAGAAGAATGGGTGCGGAGCTCGCTCCCCTCTGTGCCCTGAGCCTCAGACAGCGCCACCTTCCCGCAGCCTGCAGACACCAGGCTCCCAGGGGACTCCCCCCCCCACTCGACCTCCTGGAGCCCCCACCCCCACCTCAACACAGAAGCAAGCTGCTCACTCATCTGAGGAATATCCATATATGCCTTCCTACTCAGCTGCAAAAGCTGCATGGGCAGGGGCAAATCGTTTGGCATCCAAAGCTTGTGCACCCGTGGCTCCTAGCAGGTCCTTCAGGAACAGCTTCTCCATACCCATACTCAGGCTGCCAGACCTGGGACACCCAGAAACTCACTGCTATTCACCAGCAGATCCACCACTGACCCTGGCAAGGTGGCTGTGTCAGAACAAACCGAGGTCACCCGAAGGGGAGCTTGCAAAGGCAGCCCCAGCGCTTGCTGTAGTGAGGGAGCCAGGTCTCAGCCTTGGGGCAGCCAGGGGCTGGAGGGTCATAAGGACACAGAGAGGGGTGTGAGGAGGCTGGAGGACACAAGGCACCTTCTTTCCAGCCAGGGACACACACATTTGGCTTCCTGTGGCTGTGGCTGGCCCTGAGGTTGAACTTGAGGCTGAAACAGAGGCTGGCAGTCATGGGCCATGTCCTGACTGACTTGGTTGTGTGCACTCTCGGAGGGGGAACACCCGAGGCACACGTGTCCAATCCACAGAAGCTAAGAGAAGGAAAAGAGGCCTCTCCTGAACGCCATTCTAGATTCTATTGGGCAGCAAATAAGCTGAAGACAGCAGAAACACAGTAGCTTTACCAGTGTCTCTGTAGTTGAACCTCGGAGAAACGTCCCCTACCAGCCAGAGCTGTAAAGATTCCCATACAACTGGAAAGTCCCCTTCGTGGTCTAGTGACATCTGGCCCTAAACAGTGGCCCAGGGATGCATTTGAGGAGAAACACAGGATGATGGAAGGAAATATCAGACACATAACAAAAAGACAGATGAGGCCTGAACAAACGGAAGGGTGGATAAAACCAAACCCACATGTCCGTGTAATTTCCACAAGGGCTCAGAATCTCACCCAAGTTTTAAGAGACCTTACCACTCGGGCTTTAAGGTTTGTTTGAGATGTAAGTGTAAATGATAGCTGGGTGGGTTTTTAAAGAGGTAAGTCACTATCCATGCAATGTTTCCTCAAACGCTGCGATTCCGACACAGGAATGAAAAGCTCCCGCAGGGGACAGAGTGCTGACAGAAGCCAGGGGAACCAGGCAGACAAGGTGAGTTAGCGCATGAGCAAGGAAATGGGTAGATGGCTTTTAAGCCCTCATAGGAATAAACTTCATCGTTTTAAAACACTCACCTCAGGGGTTAAGTTCTACAACCCCACCTGACTGAAGCCTTAGAGGAGGCCGGGAAAGTCATCAGCAAGAAAACAGGACAATCTGACCTCAACAAAGACATAGACTAATATAGGAATTAAGACACACCTCTGGCACCCAACGTGGGAAGCCAGCAGAAGACAGCGGTGTGCTAAGACTCCTCCTCCGGCTGCCTGTTAGGCACCGGGCGTGACTCCTGTAAGAAGTCACGTCAAGGGCGCCTGTGCTGTGCACGGTACCCACACACAGATGTAATCGGCTCTGGCCAGGCTGCAGGGAAGCTGACTGACTCCTAGATCCTTCCTCACACCTCAGCTCAGCAAGCAAGCTCTCTGCATGTGGAGACACAGTGTGGCTCACCTCTTGGGGTAGCTAGCTTTTACCTTCATGTACTTCTGCATTATTTAAATTTTTATAATGAATATGCATTGCTTGGGCGATCAGGAAAAAAAATACAGATATTTTTACATCTTTCAAAAAAAATCAAAAGGAATGATTGACAGGACTTGAAGCACTTTTAAAAACCGGGGCTGGAAGCTTAATTAGCTCAGCGTGGGGCTTTGGTTTGAGCCCTGGGAAGCGGGGGAAATTCTTCCTGCCTGCTCACACTTTCCCCTGGCTTGTCCCACTTTTAAAGGAAGTTTCAGAGTCGGCACTGAAATTCACATACTGAAAGGTAGATGCACGGTACGTGCTGCTTGGCTGCCCGAAGGACACCACAGGGACACCACAGTGCTGGCCAGGTCCACCTGCCTAAGCTCCGCTGCCTTGCTTTCTCAGTGCTAGCCGGCTGGGAACCATCCTGGATTGGAAGCAGAGGGGGATAGGGATGGGGACTTCTGAAGAGCGGGAGACGTTAGGGGCAGTGATGACGTGTTGTGACCTGACATGCTTGTCCTTGTGCCTCATGGTCATTGAGTGGCTCTCCTCTGATCGTAGAGCCCAGTCCCGTAAAGAGCCCGGTAGGTCAAAGGGCCCTGCGGTCCCCACTCCTGGGACAATACTGCACTCACCACCACATCACAGCAGCCTCTGCTGCTGCCAACAACTACCCGGCTGAGAGTGAGCCCAGCCCTGCACTCACCCACATCCACCTCTCTCCATACTCCAGCTGCTACTTACTGTACACCCCCTTCCATGGTCATCCAGCACACCAGGGCAGCCTGTTCACACCACCTTCCATGGTCATCCAGCACACCAGGGCAGCCTGTTCACACCACCTTCCATGGTCATCCAGCATACCAGGGCAACCTGTTCACACTGCCCTCTATGGTAATTCAGCACACCAGGTCACCCTGTTCACACCACCTTCCATGGTCATCCAGCACCCCAGGGCAACCTGTTCACACTGCCCTCTATGGTAATCCAGCACACCAGGTCACCCTGTTTACACCCCCTTCCATGGTCATCCAGCACACCAGGTCACCCTGTTCACACCGCCTTCCATGGTCATCCAGCACACCAGGGCAGCCTGTTCACACCGACCTCCATGGTCATCCAGCACACCAGGGCAACCTGTTCACACTGCCCTCTATGGTAATCCAGCACACCAGGGCAGCCTGTTCACACCGCCTTCCATGGTCATCCAGCACCCCAGGGCAGCCTGTTCACACCGACCTCCATGGTCATCCAGCACACCAGGGCAACCTATTCACACTGCCTTCCACGGTCATCCAGCACACCAGGGCAGCCTGTTCACACCCCCTTCCATAGTCATCCAGCACACCAGGGCAGCCTGTTCACACCACCTTCCATGGTCATCCAGCATACCAGGGCAACCTGTTCACACTGCCCTCTATGGTAATTCAGCACACCAGGTCACCCTGTTCACACCACCTTCCATGGTCATCCAGCACCCCAGGGCAGCCTGTTCACAACACCTTCCATGGTCATCCAGCACACCAGGGCAACCTGTTCACACTGCCCTCTATGGTAATCCAGCACACCAGGGCAGCCTGTTCACACCACCTTCCATGGTCATCCAGCACCCCAGGGCAGCCTGTTCACACCACCTTCCATGGTCATCCAGCATACCAGGGCAACCTGTTCACACTACCCTCTATGGTAATTCAGCACACCAGGTCACCCTGTTTACACCACCTTCCATGGTCATCCAGCACACCAGGGCAACCTGTTCACACTGCCCTCTATGGTAATCCAGCACACCAGGGCAGCCTGTTCACACCGCCTTCCATGGTCATGCAGCACACCAGGGCAGCCTGTTCACACCACCTTCCATGGTCATCCAGCACCCCAGGGCAGCCTGTTCACAACACCTTCCATGGTCATCCAGCACACCAGGGCAGCCTGTTCACACCCCCTTCCATGGTCATCCAGCACACCAGGGCAGCCTGTTCACACCACCTTCCATGGTCATCCAGCACACCAGGGCAGCCTGTTCACACCACCTTCCATGGTCATCCAGCACACCAGGGCAACCTGTTCACACTGCCCTCTATGGTAATCCAGCACACCAGGTCACCCTGTTTACACCGCCTTCCATGGTCATCCAGCACACCAGGGCAGCCTGTTCACACCACCTTCCATGGTCATCCAGCACACCAGGGCAACCTGTTCACACTGCCCTCTATGGTAATCCAGCACACCAGGGCAGCCTGTTCACACCGCCTTCCATGGTCATCCAGCACCCCAGGGCAGCCTGTTCACACCGACCTCCATGGTCATCCAGCACACCAGGGCAACCTATTCACACTGCCTTCCATGGTCATGCAGCACACCAGGGCAGCCTGTTCACACCGCCTTCCACGGTCATCCAGCACACCAGGGCAGCCTGTTCACACCGCCTTCCATGGTCATGCAGCACACCAGGGCAGCCTGTTCACACCGCCTTCCATGGTCTCCAGCACACCGAGGTACCATGTTCACATTGCCCTGTGCAGGTGTAGGTTCACTGCCGTACACCACCACAGCCTTGGCTTCCCTCAACCCACCCCCTGCACTCATCACTCTCCCCTTTAATAGCATCTGTGCACATTTTCCAGGTCTGAGACACCACCCTCCCAAACAAGGCATCTCTTCCCAGATGGACTGCGAGCTCCTCACAGGAAGGACATCTACTGAAGGAACACACCTTCAAAATGGAGGACATGTATTTAAAGTGAGCGGGGTCCTTTCTGAGCTCTACAGTGAGTCATCAAGGAAGCTGACTTAATGAAAGAGATGGGCACAATGACAGCGCTCAGGGTATGGGAGAGAACTCCTGCTTCCTTCAGCCCAGAGCCTCTCAAGAGCTAACGCCCATGTCAGGTAAATGTCTGTGAGTTTGGCGGCAGGAAAAACAGACAAAGGACAGGAATGATAGTTAGGGGAAAGCTATGACCCACAAACAGGAGTGTTTTCACACACACACACATACACACACACACTGAAAAAACATGACTGGCACACACCAGACCTCCTGTGATACATGATGTTAATTCTAGGTGATGCTATAACTGGTCCTACACACTGGTGCGGTTTGCCCCAGATCAAGTACAAAAGATAAGTGTTCCTCAAATGTTAGACAAGAAATGTGAAGGCTAAAGTTATGTATTGATTTAAATTACTGTGCTACTGTGCTTAAGAGGTCTATAAAACAAAAACAAAACAAACAAACAAAAAAAAAACAAAAAAACAAAAAAACAAAAATGCCTCTAACCTGTAAGCTCCACTTGCCCAAGGACAGACAGCTTCCTGGAATTCTTGGGGCTGTTGTTTATGTAAGATGACAAGCCACAGGTTTCCACTTCTGTAAACAAGGTTGGTTGTCCCAACTGCACTGAATGTGCTGGATCACACATAGGTGGGGTGGGGGTGGGGCGCGTAGCCAGGAAGTACATCAAGACATACGCTTGCCCCTGACCAGATAGACAAAGGCAGGGAGTTTGAAGCCACGTGGGGTTTGCCTTTATAAGCACCTAGCATAATCTGGTACCACTGTCTGGGGATCCTAAGTACGGACCTGGCCAGTGTCCATCCTGGCCAGTGTTAATACTGGATAGTATTTAACAAAGCTGGCTTCAAATTTGGCTCAAAAACTGTGGTGATGGTCTTATTCTCCCCCGGTGGGATGGATTAACAGAAAGGTCAATGCTCTGACTGGGGGAGGGGGACGGGGGACCTGAATCCAGCTCCCTCGCTCCCGGAGCAGGGATCTAGTGGGGCTTCCTTTCCCAGCTCAGATGCGGGTGACAGGCCTGAACAGAGCGTGCCTGCTGTCTTCCTCGGGGAGGGGGAGCTGGGCCCGGGGTTAGTGTCTTATGAGAAAGAGAGGTTAAGGGCAGAGACCTGCACAGTCTCCAGCTAAGTTCTAAGATGTCCCTGTATGAAAAGGAGGGGTGTGCGCTGACCATCGCCCTGCACGCCTGAGTCCTGTGGGAGCTGCTGATCTCACACAGCCTGGAGACAGTTCTGACAACACAGGGGAGGCCTTGCTGAAGATTCTTGCGTATTTCCCTAAGACCCCAAATGCCACTCCTTATTAGCAGGGCCAAGGCAACAAGAATTTAAAATGAGCCTTGAAAGAATCAAGCTGAGCCACCTATAAATTAAATGACAGCCAGAGGACACTTGGCATCCTGTCTACGGAACTCAGATGAGCAGCGCAGGCCCTGGAATAAACACCTGCAAAAATAAAATGAATAGGATCCCCTGGAAGCAAGGGAATGCAGTCTACAAGCTGGGAGAGACCAACGGAGGGCAGGAAGAGACCTCAAGATGATGCAGCTTTTTAAGGTAGCCAAGGACACAGAAAACATGGTCGTAGCAAACTAACTGGACCCTAACATATAAGATTCATGGATGTTCTAGAACAAAAAGTGGTCTGTGCATCCCAGGTGGAAAGGGGGGACTGGAAATAATGGAGTCAGGGGCTTAGCTCACCTGAAGACAGAGCTGTAGAAACGACTCGGTCTAAAGAAAGGCAGGAAGATTAAAATGGGAAACAGAGACCATGTTTGGCTGGAGGAGATTCAAGAACATATATACATAAGTATATATATTTGTTTCGTAAGAATCATAACGGAGATTTAGCAGGAAAGGGGAACACACGGGAAGGAAAATATTCTAAATATCCCAAGTTTGCCAAAGTTTATTTTTCAGGTGTGCTTGCTTGCGTGTGTGTGTATGTGTGTGTGTGTGTGTGTGTGTGTGTGTGTGTGTGTGCATGTGTGTGTGTGTGTACACAGTGTGGATAGAGACCGGAAGGAGGTGTTTGATCCCTGGAGCTGGAGTTTTAAGTGCTGTAGGCTGCCGATGTGGGTACTGGGGACCAAACTCAGTTCATCGACAAGAACTGAGCGTCTTAACCACCGAACCACCTCTCCAGCCCCTTCCAAAGCTTTTGTTTTCTTCTTAGTAACAAAACAACATATAAGCACAAGGAGTTTGGCAAACATAGAAAAACTGTAGGATCCCAGTTAGGCATCCTCATATGGAGGGCTTTCCAGAAGGAAAGCAGGAGCCTGGTCACTCTTACCTGGCGTTTCAACACCCTGACACAACACAGAAGCACCATGTAGGGTCTGAATTTTACTTAGAAACTAAAACAGATCTGCATTAGAAATGTCTAATTCTAGACCTTAAAGTTCTAGAAAACTAACCAAATCAGTGTTTTTACAAACAAAACTCTTACTCTACATAGAAGTGTTCATTATTCTATTTAGTGTGAATATGGGAAGGAATACTGAGGTGGCCACAGAGTGCCTGCCACTTACAGGCTGGCCCGGCTGGCCCTCCCCCTCCCCTCCCTTCATCCTCTCTCCTTCCCTCCTGTCCTCAAATGTGCTCATGAGAGCAGAGGCCTGGCCGTTGGCCCCGCACCGCTGGCTGCCAGTCTTCTCCAGGCAGCACAGCTGTTAGGAAGGAGCCTTGATTTACCCGGTTGTGACCAGTCTGTAACAGCGGCTGCCACTGGTCAGTCCTCAACAATGAAATAAACAAACATCAAGGATGAGCAACTGGAAATAACACCAGGTCTGTGCTTCTGGTCTACGAGAGGCTCAGGCCTCCAGACTGACTCAGATTCTGAACTCACTTCCCATCAGTGTCGGATCAGCTGCTGATTAACCCTGACAGCTGCAAAGGGAGAGGCACCCCCCCACCCGTGACCTGAGAGGAACTAGGCATGCCTCCTTGTACATGATGGCTCTCAGAGGGGAAGTACATGACCATCATCTCCCTGTGGAAATGCTCAGTCTAAATTTGCACCCACCATCTGAATACATCACATTGATTCAGGGTTACACTTACATCTAGAAATGCAAACCATAAACATACATTTAGAGATAACATTTCATGTCTAGGTAATTTTCAGTCTAATCAAAAGTTGTAATTTAAAATGAACTAGCATTGAGCTGGGAGGTAGCTCAGCTGCTAAAAGCACCAGCTGCTCTTGTGGAAGGACCCTGGTTCAGTTCCCAACACTCACAAGGTAACTCCAGTTCAGGCAATCATTTGACTTCCATTGGCACTAGCGCAGTTATCTGTCTGTCTGTCTGTCTCTCTCTCACACACACACACTAAATAAATAATAAATCTTAAAGAAAAGAAAAAGTCTAACATTGTTCTTAACCACAGACACACGGAATGATGGGAGATGTCATTCTGTATATGTTTTTCATACTGGTTAATGAATAAAGCACTGTTGGCCAATAGGAAAGGAAGATAGGAGGGACTAGGAGACAAGGAGGAAAGAGGAAGTAGTAAGGAGAGTCAGGATGGAGAGCCTGGAGAGAACAGAACTGCCATTCCTCCGCTCTCGGTAAGACCACGTGGAAATACATAGAAATGGGTTAATAATTAAGACAGAGCTAGCCGATAAGAAACTAGTACCTGGCTAACAACATTGTATCAAATACAGAGTCTCTGTACATTATTTGGGGCTGGCATGGGCGGCAGGACAAGACCAGTGGCGGCGCGGGCAGAAAAACCATACTCGTTACATTTGTCATTGCATACATATACACAGAGAGATCCCGATACAAACGCATAGCTATGTATCCACTGCAGATGGGGTTTACAATAGCTACACTTAGCCCTCTCCCCAAACCATCCCATGACACAAGGCCCTCCCAAACTACCCAGGGAGACAATGCCCTCCTTAAATACCTTGTGAGACAAATCATTAGCTTCTACCAAAACCTGGAAAGGGTACACACAGTGAACACAGGAAGACCCGTGTGTGGACAAACACAGATGCACACCCACTCTGCAGACGTCAGAGCATGTCAAATCCAACATGAAACAAAACTCACATGGGGCTGGAGAGATGGCCCCAGAAAGCTTCTCTGGTGGAGAACAGTTCCCGACATCCATGCCGGGAGGCTCACAGAATCACAGCCAAACGCCAGTGGCTCGCCATACAGAGTGAGAATTAAACCCTGAAGTTCACAGAAGCACAAAGAGCCTGGAAGGTCAAAGCAGCCCCGAGAAGAGGGAGGCTGGAACCTTTGCATTCCTGATTTCAGATCATACTGCCAAGTTAAGGGAACCAAAACACACATACTGAAATCTAAGCATGTGATCAGCCGTGGCGGGAGTCTGTCTGGCCCTATATGGGAGTCACTGACGCTGTATGACTACACAACAATTTTATGGCTGCCTCTCTCTTCATTCCACAAGGGGTGATGGCTGCGTGTGAAGCATCCTAGGGTTGAGAGAGGGAAGGAACAGGCAAACCCATAGCCAGGAATATGGTGCCCTGGGGTCCCTCCCTGGCTGCAGACCCCACTTCAACCAGCACAGCACCGTGGCAGAACCAGAGCCACGCAACCACAGGTGAGCCACAATCCACAAGTGAGCCACAAAACCATGAGTGAGCCACACAACCACGGGTGAGCCACAAAACAGGGCGAGCCACAAAAATCCACGGGTGAGCCACAAATCCACGGGTGGCCTGAGGTCAGCGCAGGCCACTCTTCACCCGTGGGTTCCTCAGGGAATCTTGCACTATTGTCTGGCCGAAGCTGGAAGCTGAGGAGCCTCTGCCTCTCCTCCTCAGCCTCCATGTAGATGCACTTAGGCAAAAAAGAACTAATCACATTGATACCTCTGCAGGAGGCTCCTGCTCCAATATCAACATTTGTTAATAGCTTCCGCTCCTGACCAGTTTTATTGAGCAACGACGGCATGCCAGGGTTCCTACTAGAAAGCATACCCCATAATGCAAGAACAAACGTCTGATCGAGTTGGCTAGGGAGGGAAACTCAAAACCAAAGGCCAAGCTGTGTGTGTGTGTGTGTGTGTGTAGGATGTGTGTGTGTGTGTGTGTGTATGTGTAGGATGTGTGTGTAGCGTGTGTGTCTGTGTGTAGGATGTGTATGTATAGTGTATAGTGTGTGTGCATGTGTGTAGGATGTGTGTGTAAAGTGTGTGTAGTATATGTGCATGTGTAGTGTGTGTAGTGTGTGTGTGTAGGATGTGTGTGTGTAGTGTGTGTAGGATTGTGTTGTAGTGTGTATGTGTAATGTATATATGTAGTGTGTATGTGTAGTGTGTAGTATGTGTGCATGTGTAGTGTGTGTTTAGTGTGTTGTGTGTGTGCATGTGTGTGTAGTGTGTGTAGTATTATGCATGTGTAGTGTGTGTGTAGTGTGTGTAGTATGTGTGCATGTGTAGTGTGTAGTGTGTGTGTGCATGTGTGTAGGATGTGTGTGTATGTGGTATGTATAGTATTATGCATGTGTAGTATGTGTGCATGTGTTGTGTGTGTGTGTGTGTGTGTGTACTGTTCCATCCACTTCACAAAAACTAAAGCAAAAGCTGGGGACAGACTGGAGATGGTACAGAATGCTCAGTGGCGCCTTGGCCAAGCACTGGCCTTGGAGAGAACACAGGAGAAGGGGCTGGGCCAGGTCTCCACATCTCTTCATCTCAGTCCTTCCTAGTGAGGCCTCAGGCTCCCGAGCAAACGTCTGGCCCCATTATTCCACTCTTTGTCATTTGGACATCGAAAAGCTTCAAAAAACAAACAAACAAACAAAAAAACAGTGGCTCTAAATTTCTGTGATTCAAGGATGGTTTGTTCACGGCTGAGGACAGGACACCCAACACAGAACTAAGACCTGGATTTGGATCCCTGAACCCACACAAAAGTTCGGACAGTGACACATGCCTACAATCCCAGCACACTGTGGAAGCTGAGACAGGGGAGTGCTCAGAAGCTCACTGGGCCAGTTGGCCGGGCATTGGAAGTGGCAATTAATGAGAGGCAGTAGGGCCCAACACCTGAGATTGTCCTGCACACATGCATTCACATGCTCATGAGTGTGCATAGATTAAACACACACACACTTTGAAAAAGCAAATAATCTGTTCGAAGTGAAGGAAACAAACCCAAATGTGAACAACTCTTGCAACAGGACGGGGATGCTGGGATGTGAGATGCTGATTTCTGCTTGCACCGCACGCAGGCACCCACACACGCCACGTGTTTACTGAACATCCCTGCCATCTCCCAGATGAAATGCAGGCGGGAAGTTAATGTGAGGAAAGTGGGCTATTAAGATGTAAATTGTTTTGTGTGTAAGAGCTCTCCTGGTGTGCGGGCGAGCATTTGCTTTTATTCCCTTCTGTCGAGGCTGCCACACTGGGGAGCTGAAGATGGAAGGAAGCAGGCTAGACTCATGCAGGAAAGGCGGCCAGCATCTGCATCCTTCCTCGATGGATTCAGTGCTGCTGAGCTCTGCCCTGCCCCCTCTTTTATGTCCTTGGAGGGAAAAACGACTCCCACACGGGCGGGCGGCAGTTACCGAAGCTCATTGCTGCAGGATCCACAAACGGGGCAGCAACGGAAGGAAGACCAGCCTGTCACCCTGGTCTCAGTGCAATGCATCCCCAGGTCCAGCGGACCCCAGTCTCCAGCCAGCTGAACATCAAGTGGCTGCCTGGGGATTTCCAGTGGAACCTGGGTTCTCATATCTGTGACATTGCTCTGGTGTAAGGGACCCACGGGGGAATCTGAGATGTCCAGGAAGATGTACCTAAGCTACATGTATGTACATGTATGTACCTAAGTTACATGCAGACTGTGTGCCGTACTACCTGAGAAGCTGTGGACCTTAGTACCCCCCGGGGTGGGGAACTGATGCTCTGCATGTACCAAAGGAAAGCTGAAACAAAGGCAACGAAAAATAAAACCACCGCGAAACACTCAGGGTGCAGCCTTCCGGGGCCACTCAAGTCTGACCACACTTCCTGACCCAAGGGACGAGCAGGTGTGGGTCTGGAGACACCCGCTGTCCCCTGCTGCTCTCAGGACAGGTGGCCTCACTGTCATCAGCACTGACACCCTCAGTCAGGACAGCAGTTCTCCCTGCAGAGAACGTGAAGAGGCACACCCACAGGAATGTGGAGGGAAGGGGGGGGGGGAGACAGGGGAGAGAGGATCAGGGTCAGTGCATGTCCTCAAAATGACACACGAGACACCTGTAACACATGTTTTGAACAGTATGAAGCTGCACACACACACACACACACACACACACACACACACAAACACACGGACCACTGGCAGGGTGGCTCAGGTGAAGGCGCATGCCACCAAGCCTGACAACCTGGCTCGGTCCCCAGGATCTCCACGGCAGAAGGAGAGAACCAATCAACTTCTTGGGGTTGCCCTCTGACCCCTCCGCATGTGCACTGTGGTGAGTGAACCAACATGAACATAGAAATAATACAAAGAGGAAAGTAACAATGAAACCCACTATTCTACACACACACACACACACACACACACACACACACACACATCCCAATCAGTAAAAAAATAAAAGGAATGCCCAGACATTTTACCCGTTCCCTTCGGTCCCTGGAGGGACTTGCCTGCTGGGCTGTTGCTATTAAGTTTTCTATTACTTGTGCATCTCCTTTGGAGGAACTATCTATTCAGATCTTCTACTCATTCGTGAATTAGGCTATGTGTTTTCCCATCATCGAGCTGTAGATGTTCTTTATATATTATGGATATTAGTTTCTCTTCAAATATATGGTTTAGAGACATATATCCCTCTGCTGAAATAGAAGGATGCCTTCTCCACTCCTCCATTGATCAGTGCAAGGAATCCTAAGACCCCGGAAAATGATGGGCCATGACAACCAGCACCAGCTACAGCGTAGAAAGCCAACCCCAGCTCTGGAGCGCTACCAAACTACTGCTAAACGGGCACTATTGCAATCCACCGGACATGTGGTTCATCTTCTCCACAAACTGTCATCGGGCCAGAGTCCCCTGTGTAGAAGTCCAGTCCAGTGGTGAGAAAGGATCCCATGGTTCTCCCTCCTGGACCTCACCACCATCCGTGCGTTTAGACATGGTTCCGGATCTTCCCGACGAAGCCCGACTTCAGTCATCACCTCCTGACAGCACTGTGCTTTAGCTCAGAATCCTACCGTCACCCCTTCTGAAAGTGAGCCATTGGCCACTTACCGGCAGCAGGGGCTCTGGCGCACCGGCTGCTCTGCTGGGTGGCAAAGGCGAACTCAGTTACTGCTGGAGGTGACACAGTCTCCTCTAGTCACTCAGCTGCAGCTCTGCCTCCTTCCTGTGATCTTTACCTGGCCAGGGGTCAAGCTTACAGGCTCACTGGCTTTTACTACTTACATGTAAGTGTGCATACTAATTTTGGCGATTACGCACTGAAAATTTATATATATTACCATTTGGCTTTCAAAACAAACATTTGGAAGTGGCACCTTTATCTGTCTCTAGAGAGAGTGCCTCAGACAGGAAAGCGGAAGGCGCCAGACCCAAACCTACTTCACCCACCCGACCACGCTGCTTTCTCCAGTGCCCGTGTGAGCATCTCAAATGTTTCCTGAACTCCGGGACACAAGCTTCTCTGAGCGAAGATGGCTCCCAACGACAGGCCTTTTGGTAGTTCCTGGGAACCCGCTGATGGTCACACCTGCCTGAGCTCTTCCTCCAGAGCCCCAGACTCACGTTCTATTGAGTATTTCCCTTGCCAACTTTCACGTTTCAAAGTCTACTCCAGGCCAGGTAACAGGTACAGTGGCACGCCCCTTAATCTCAGCACTCAGGATGCAGAGGCAGGCGGATTTCTATGAGTTCAAGGCCAGCCTGGTCTACAGAGTGAGTTCAGTGAGTTCCAGGACAGCCAGAGCTACACAGTGAGACCTTGCTTCATATTTTCTTTCTTTCTTTCTTTCTTTAAAAAAAGGACAGAAGAGGGAGGAGGAAGGTTGTTACATTTCCTCTGTTGAGACCCTTTTGGGTGGCTGCTAAAATCAGAGGCCCGAGAAACTACCTGAACACCGAGAAAGTGGGCTCCAGCTGGAAGCCACACAAATGCCATGAAATAGCAGACGGGAACATGCATTTGGTGATTGACAGGCTGCTGTTGCTACTCCAAAATGCAGAGACAAAATGAAAGAAGGAGAGATGAGGCCACCGCATGAGATGCTTCAGCTCCCAGACACGGACAGGCAGCTGGGCGCTAAAACGCGGACAGGCAGCTGGGCACTAAAACGCGGACAGGCAGCTGGGCGCTAAAACACGGACAGGCAGCACCCCAGCCAGCTGGGCGCTAAAACTGGGGGAGAATGGTCAGAGAGAGGAACACGCCAGCTGTCAGAAATCTTGATGGCCTTCCAACCTTCAAACGCATAATTATCTTACACACAGTAGGTTTTCAACATCTGTACCAGGCAAGGAGGGAGGGAGGGCAGAGGGAATACTTTGCTGCTGAGGAATGTGCGGTGAACCGCACAGGATATGAAC
The DNA here is from genome assembly GCF_943737965.1 of Phodopus roborovskii. Lineage (NCBI taxonomy): Eukaryota > Metazoa > Chordata > Mammalia > Rodentia > Cricetidae > Phodopus > Phodopus roborovskii. Next base: position 9,059,990 of record NW_026125295.1, read on the forward strand.
AGGTCTCGCCGGTGCTAAACCTCACAGGTAGGGCTCCGGCTGAGAGATAAAGGGATACCATTGTCCCAATGTGTCCTTCATTCTTTCACACCGCATTCCATTGAGCAGATTTTCACAGTGATGCCTGGGGCAGACCCTGGAGGCAGGGTGATGGCCAAATAACCAGCTCAGAGAGGAACAGAGGTGAACAGTGGGTGCCACAAGCCCAGGGGTGGCCCTTACTGCCATCTAGTCTCCCTTGAACTGCAGAGTATGAGGGACCGGAGCTGAGTACAGAATGAAGTCCATGAGTGCAGTCCCTCAGCCTGAAGTGACACCTCACCCGAGAGGGGGAAGGACTGAGGCCGTGTATCCAAGAGTGCTGGCAAATGGGCGACACACACGGACACAAGGTCCGGATGGGCGGGCGTTTGGGGGGTGGCAGGTACCACAGTCACTCTCCAGCAGCTGGATCTCTTAAGTGCTCCCATGTGTCATTGTACCTTAACTCTTGCCAACCCTGACTGTGTGCACGGCCTCGCGTGCAGTGCCCCGTGCAAACTTCACACCCATAATACTTCATCCTGTGTGTGAAGCATTCTCCAGGTGTGAAGCATCGGGTGAGAATCGGGGAGGTATAAATTCTCCAGGTGTGAAGCATCGGGAAGAAGTGGGACATGTCTAAGTTTTGGGGGATTCTGACCAAGTTTACCAGAAAGCGATTGCTTTTATTGGGTTTCCCATGTGCTGGCTCCCTCGGGTCCGCCCACGGGCGGGTGGGTGTGTTGTCATCATCTGCACTACAGAGATGAGAGGACAGAGGCACAGGCACTAAGACATTGGATGGCGGGGTGAGATGTGAAAGCCAGCGGTCTTCACGCCAGCCCTTGCTGTCCCTCAGGTTCACTTCTCGGGGCCTGGATGCAGCGCCTGTGCCATGCACACATCTGTGGAGACTCGACCTCACTGCCCCTTCACAGAGTGGTTCTGCACACGCCTAAGGGAACTGTCCCAGTTGGGGTGATTAGGTCTTTAACACATTTGCATAGCCGAGACTTCTAGAAGCTTCCAGAGAACACTTTTAGATCATTAAGGGATTTTTTTCTCAGATTTTGATAAACACCAAGCAATGATAACGCCCGGCCCTAGAGACCAGCTGGAAAACAACTACAGCTGCCTGCTGCAGCCATCGCCAGGTCAGACACTGGAATGACAGTCACTCACTACAGAACTGAGTAGGCAGCAGACAGCTCAGTGACTCCAGTAGAACATGGTCGGCTCTTGCGGTGAACCTGATTCGGTTCCTGGCACCTGCACCAGGCAGCTCACACCACCTTTAACTCCAGCTCTGACATCTGATGCACACTCCAACACAGGCAGACGGATGGACGCGCACATAATTAAAACAATTTAAAAAAATTAGACCTAACCAGGACTAGTGGCCAATCTGAAGTACCAGGAGGAACTGCAGGCCAGAGGCCAGCCAAAACCAGCGGACAGAGGTTGTTTGTGTCCCCCAAGTGCCACTCACTCTACCGCCTGATAACAGGCCGGCCAGCCTGTCTAGCGAGTCTGTTTTTTGGAACAGGGTTTCGTGTAGTCCTGGAACTCAGTACGCACCTGGGCTGGGCTGGAATTGCTGATGCTCCTGCCTTCACCTCCTAAGTGCTGGGACGACAGACATGTGTCACCCAGCTTTAAAAGCTATTCTTAAAGGAGGCTAAGAAGGCTGGCACATGTGTGGTTTCTTTATTCTTACAGCACAAACAACTCTCACAGTGATTTTCTGGTCTCTTGAGTAAACACTGATTTAGACAGATTAATATAAACCTGACCAAAAAAACAAAACAAAGCAAAACAAAAAAACAGTGTTTGATTTCTGAGACTCTGTGAAACACTGAAGACAGAGTTTCCTTAGAAGACTCTTTGGAGGTGATCTGTTTTGCTTTCTGCTTTGGTGGTACCAAGTCCATTACCCTCACAGCTCTGCTGGGAAAGGCAAGCTGGCATTCAGATCCATTATAGAAATGTCATGGTGCAGGGATGAGCCCAGAGTCATCGATAAAATGTTAATAACTGATATTTTTCAAATATCAAACAGTCCTATCTTGTTTTATAACAATTCTCCCTGTAAATGTTTCATTCGAAAATGAAACTGTTTAAGGAAAAGAAAACCATAGGAAAAACCACTGAGCTTCTCTTTAACAACACTCACGTCCAGCGGCAGCTGCACCCCTGAAATCCCAGCCCTTGGGCGTGGAGCCAAAGGGTCGCCAGCTCAAGTTCTTCTGAGCTGTAAGGGTACTTCCCGTGACAGTACTGCTTGGGTCTTCGGGGTCAGATGGTTCCTCAAGTTCCAGACCTCTGTGTCCCCGAACACCCAGGCCCTGGCCCCAGGACACTGCCAGCCTGCCCGCCCTCTGCCCTGCAGCAAAGCCGGACACGCCGTGTGCTTGCCTCTGCTCTGGCTGTCACCTTCACCATCAGCTGACCGGGCGGCAAGACTGAAAGTCCAGGTCAGGGGTCGCCGCCCACCGCTCTGACTTGTGACTTTGCCTGCCACGTTATCTGAGCTGCCTCCCTCCGGAGATAGCTCACACTGAACAGACAAGGCTACACCCATGGAAGGGCAAGGGACTGCCATGACTAGGCACTGACATAGAAGGTAAGGCATATTTTCCCAGGACGGGAAAAGCTCCGGAAACCCTTGAGCACAGACACCACACAGAGCAGAGTGCTGGCACCCGGAGTGAAGTATCACGACTGTGACGGATAGTCTGAGTCAGCGCCTAAGACTTGCCGCTGAGACCAAGTCCAGTAGCTACCAATCAGGGGCTGGCCCAATAGCTCTGGGTGATTCGGAGCACTGGCTGCCCTTCCAGAGGGCCCAGGTTCAATTCCCAGCTTACCTTGCTCGTACAGCAGCCTCATGTTTGAATCTTTGTAAGCAACCAGATTGTTGAGTAATGCGATCACACTCTGCATGGTATTACCCAGAATGTTCTCCTGGTGTTCCTGCAATAGACCAGATAGAAATGCCATCACACGAGCCTCAGGACAACCAACCACCTCTTTCCGGCATCTTCCAAAAGGCTGAAGGGTTCACTGTCTGTACTGTCACACAGCAGGTGGAGAGGTTAGGTCCTTCCCTCCAAACTTCCAGGAGTCCAAGAGCAGAGAGAGGGAGAGAGGGAGAGGGAGGGAAGAAGAGAGGGGAAGGGAGAGGGGGAAGGGAGAGAGAGGGAGAGGGGGAGGGGGAGGGAGAGAGGGGGAGGGAGAGAGAGGGAGGGAGAGGGGGAGGGAGAGATGGGGAGAGAGACAGAGGGAGGGAGAGGGGGAGGGAGAGGGGGAAGGGAGAGAGGGGGATGGAGACAGAGGGGGAGGGAGAGAGGGGGAGGGAGAGAGAGGGAGAGAGGGAGGAAGAGAGAGGGAGGGAGAGAGAGGGAGGGAAGAAGAGAGGGGAAGGGAGAGGGGGGATGGAGACAGAGGGGGAGGGAGAGGGGGAGGGAGAGGGAGGGAGGAAGAGAGAGGGAGGGAGACGGGGGAGGAAGAGGGAGAGAGGGAGGGAGAGGGGGAGAGGGAGAGGGAGGGAGGAAGAGAGAGGGAGGGAGAGAGGGGGAGGGGGAGGGAGAGGGAGAGGGAGAGGGGGGAGAGAGAGGGGGAGGGAGAGAGAGCACCAGCCTCTGTGTTGCAGGTGAGTGGCACTGGGGTCACCAGACATGAAATGTATGGACACTATGCACAGCAGCAAGCTTGAGACCATGACATAAAAACATTTCATCAGATGAGCGTTTCTGTGACGTGCCACTCAAGCCATGTCCTCTGTGCAGTCACGTTGGATGTGATGGCCCTATCCTCGGTGGAGTACAACCCGTCATGTGTGAGCTCTCAGGCGGACTTGACATCCTCAGCAGGAAGCATCACATAGCAGGATAGCCCAGACCCCTTGAGTGTAAGGACATCATTTTGTTTGTTTGTTTTTTTGAGGCAGGGTTTCTCTGTGCCACCCTGGCTGTCCTGGAACTCGCTCTGCAGACCAGGCTGGCCTTGAACTCACAGAGCTCTGCCTGGCTCTGCCTCCCCAGTGCTGGGATTAAAAGGGTGTGCCACCATCGCCCAGTTGATAAGGCTGCCTTTAGTCTTCCGGTTCCATGAGAGGCTGCGCCCCTCAAAGGCTTGTAGTGCTGCTACTTCGTGTCTCTTTCCGGGAGGCCCAGAAGGACTGCCACCGGCTTGGAGAGATTTTTGCCAACAGAACTTTCTAATCTGTTTCTCTCAGGCTCCTCCGCTTGGGCATGGACACCTTGGCCCAACTTTGTGACTTTTAGTTTTCCTAGGAAACCGTCTGCCAGCAGAAGCTTTGAAACCCACTGTTCTCAGGTCACACCGAGTGTGCTCCAGCCTTCTGGAGTCTTCTCTGAACCCTGCTAACCTTGTCCTTTTACACTGCCCACACTCAGGTTGGCCAGACTCAGGAAAGCCGTGCCTGGGAGCCACCCCACATTTTAATGACCTGTTTCCATTTTCAACTCTGAGTTCTGAGTCACGTGGACACACCGTCTCCCTGCCGCTCGCTCCCGACTTGGCATGACTGTGACCCAACCCCTGGCCAATTAACCGCACGCGGTCAAGGCTTTAAGGTCAGCGAGGCTGGCTGGCATCGTCCTCCTCACCTAGTCTGTGACTTCCACTGCCTGCCATCAGAGACCAGGAACGTCCAGGCAGATGGCACAGTGTGTGAGTATGACAGGGAAAATTCCTCTGGGCCCACCCATCCCACAGCATGGAGCCTCCTGATTCCACGACAGAAAACAAGGTGTGCGCACACGGACAGACACACACAGACACACAGACACACACACATATAAATACAGAGAGACACACAGACACACACAGACACACACACATATACCTACAGACACACAGACACACACAGAGACACACACACACAGACACACACACACACAGATACACAGACACACACATATACATACAGAGAGACACACAGACACACACAGAGACACACACACAGACACATACAGACACACAGACACACAGACACACACACATATACATACAGAGAGACACACAGACCCACACAGAGACACACACACAGAGACACACACACACAACACAAAGAGACAGACAGACAGACACACACACACAGAGACATACAGACACACACAGCGCTCCTGGGGTGGCTATCCACAATCCTGTGTTTCTCTGACACCAGTTTACAATGATGAATGTGGAGTGTGGCTGCGTGCTATCAACTCTGCCCAGTTATGCTGACAATCCCATGGTGGAAGAAAGGGGTGATTAATAGGAGCCAAGATGACACAACATGCTATTCTTGATGAAGTAGCTAACGATACATAGCAAAGTTGTTCTTGTGGAAGAAAATGGGGCCAATCAATCTCCGATTTGGGTCCTCTCTGCAAAGTGACGCAGCCACTCCTTCTTTATGGGCCTTGCATAGCGTTAGCAAACACAGGCCATTCTCGATGGAGTTAAATGTATTGATTCGTACATGCTCAGGACACAATGTACCTTTTCAACCTCATTTTTATTGTTTTCAAAGCCATTGTCTCATTCTCAGGCCAGGAAACCAGTGTTGGCCTGGAAGTCACAGCAGCCCTGAGCCTCTGGCCCTCCAGGCTGGGATTCCAGGGGGGAGGGGACAGCCAAGCCACACGGGGGATGAGGTAACGCCATCTCTCTGAAACTCCTGACCCTCCAGAGGCCAGCAGTGGGGCTTTGCTGAGCTGTGGGCCAGGGCTGCTCCTTGCCAAAGTCCTTCTATCAACATGGCAGCCGATCGGATCCCAGTCAACCATGGTGGGCTCCCGGCCAGGAGGCCCCAGTAACCGCAGAGTGAAGGCCTCTGCCAGCCACATCACCTCCTCTACAGAGGTCTGTGTCTGGAGAAAACACCCTGGTAGCACGCGCTCTCACCAACATCGCGGGCACTGGGGAGGTACTGTGCGTGCATCTGATATGAACCAGCATTTGATGCGCAGGGTAAAGGCGAGATGCCCCCTCCCACAGAAACTGCAGACAGTTCCCTCTGTTCCCAGCATTGCTCAAAGCACTGTTTCCTCCTTCTTCCAAGCCGTCACAGAACCTGAACCTCATCCGTCATACAGAGAGGACTTTACAAAAATTATGTACTAGAATTATCTTTGCTAGCTTTTCCAAGTGTAGGTAACGGACTTCTACACAGTGCAGGTGAGGAGAGTCTGCAGACTGTTCACAGTAAGATCTGAGAGCAGCTGAGGACCAGGTCATGACTTCCGCGGGAAACTGGAAGCCACCTGCAGGGCCACGGGGAAGCCACCTGCAAGGTCATGGGGAAGCCAGCCACTTGCAGGGCCACAGGGAAGCCACCTTCAGGGCCACGGGGAAGCCAGCCACCTGCAGATCCACGGGGAAGCCACCTCCAGGGCCACGAAAGCCTCCCCCACTGACATGCATCAAGCTGAGTTACTTTACTTCTTAGATTTAATAAGTGTGTTCTTGTTCATTTATCTCTTGAGGCCAGTGCAGAAGACTGTCTGGGGAAGGGAGTATGGCAGCCGGTGGGGACATCTGTCAGGAGACAAAGGGCTGGTACACACCGGGTAGAGCTGGAGGAGGGGTGGCTCTGGTTAGAGGATGGGTTGCCGAGGGTTTCTGCTCTGGGTTAGCCCTTACCCTCCACCAAATAAATGTGTGCCTAAGGTCCAGGGTGAGCGACAGTAACAGGAAGCAGGGTAAACCTCCCCCCCACCCCCTGTTACTGGGCTCCTTAGACAGAGCCCACACCACCATGCTCTCCTGACACCGAGGTGAGCAAGGAAGGAAGGGACAGGCAAGCACACCGGGCCTTGCAGTCAGCCTTGGGGAGTCTAGCACCACAATCAGCAGAGGCTAGCTCACAGGCCCCAGGATGGAGAGTGTGCTGGGTGCCGCAGCCTGCCCAGCAAGTGTCCCGTCTCGGCATCTCATCTCACCCTAACAAAAGCAGAGGAGGGGAGACGCGACCATGACCACGCACAACCTGCCATGCTCCTGCCATGCTCCACGGTGGCAAAACTGGAGCTTGGTCTAGGCGGGCGGTGGCCATGCCCCTGTGCATGCGACATTGAGACAGGTAGGTTACAGCCAGCCCTCGGGGTGGGCCGCGTGCCCCCACCGCAGACCCCTGGGGCCATCTGAAAGGAACTGAAAGGAGGGCAGAAGCAGTGACACCCCTGTAATCCAAGCTCTCGCTGGACCAGAGTTCAAGGTCAGCCTGGACTACAGAGCGAAACTTTGTGTCAAAAACAAACCTAAAGCAAGCTGTATGTGAGGTACAGGAGGGAAGGAACCAGGAGGCGGCTTGCCCCCTCTACCTTTGTGCTACAATGTATCTAGCCTCCACTGGCACCGCTGGGATCTACGGGTTTCCAAAGCGCCCTTGGCATCAATCCCTGAACTCTAAGGATACTTGTAGTTAGTTCTTAGCCGCTACAGTACAGAAAGAAGGAACACATCGCTCAAAATAATGACGTGCAGACTAGAGCTGCCACTAAGACTCACGGTTTCAGATACTGGTGTTAGCACAGTCTAACGGAAATATCAGGAAGCCGGGCTCAAGAGAGAAGGCACTGTAGCGGCCTGTGCACAGACAGCAAGCCCAGTGCAGCAAGCCCAGTGCGGCTGAAGGCAAACACCCACGGCCTCTCTCCACAGCCCATCCATCGGTAAGCATATTTGCGTGCCCGATGCCACACTGTGGGGACATTTACCAAACATAACACTCGGTGCTGACAGAACACGGCACTTACCAGTCGGGACAATCAGAACCGAAGCAGCAAAACTCAGGGTTCGGCGTCACAGATGAAACGCCACCAAAACACGTGGCCTCTGCTAAGGAAAAAGGTGGCACTGGACCTGAAGTGTGGGTCTCCTCCCTCGCAGCTTCAGCGCTGTGACTGTCACTTTAAAAACGGCGTTGTTGCCAGATAAAAGACTCGTGGCCAGAAAAAGATCAAGATTTCCAGTAAAGACAGAGTCACATTAAGAAAAACCACCAAAGGTTTACAGTGTGTTTTAAAATATATGTAGGCTTGGGAGAGAAAAACAATAAAATGGTTTTAAAAAGACAGAGAGGAGCTGAGTGTGGAGGCACACGCCTTTAATCCCAGCACTCGGGAGACGGAGGCAAGCAGATCTCTGTGATTGCAAAGTAAACCTGGTATGCAGAGTGAATTCCAGGACAGATAAGAGTTACACAGAGAAACCCTGCCTCAAAAAAATGAAAAAAATTAAAAGTTACAGAGAGTAATAAAAAAAAAGCCACGTAAAGATGGAAAGCATAGACAGAATCTGGATACTGTACGGTATTATATTGTCTTTTTATCGTTTGACTGCTGAGGAAATAACAACTGTTAAAAAGAAATGCTGCTGATTAATTCAATTTACATATTTTAAAAATGCTTTGGCTCCAAAATATAAGTATAAGGACAGGATATCTATTTTTGTTTACACAGAAAATAAAAAGCTGTGGATTCCTAACAGACTAACATGGTTTGATCAAGCCAGACCCCCTGAAGCCAGGATTTCTGTGTCTTCTTAGGATCTCCATGACAGCGCCCCTTACCAGCAGGAAGCAGTTTGGAAAGAACAATACCCAAATTCCCAAATATTGTTTATAAATGTTTGTTTTCATTTAAGCGGGCTTGGTTACAAATAGTTAATGACCATAACCAATCTCTTTTTAAAGGTAAAAAGGAGATTATGGTATAGCTATGAATACTTTGTTTTGGAATGGATTTTCATTCATCGATACAATTTAAGGTCAATTTTGTGATATGTATATTTCTCCTCTTGTTTAGGTATTGTGTTTATATAGCTCATTTAAAAATGTATAATTTAGTATAGACTATAGATAGTTACCTATGCTAGTCAAAACTTAGAATTAAGTTAGTTAGGTTTTCAAGATGTATTTGAGATATATTTGAGATGGACACGCATTCTTCAAACATTTCAAAGACCTACAGAATATGACATCTAAAATAGTTTAGGGTTTTCCTTGACAGTGAGACATAACTGCTCCTGGCAACACCACCTGCATCAGAAAGGAAGACAGACCTTGAAGAAACGTGTTATGGAGTTTGCTTTCAATATGGCAAGACTAGCCATTTGGGCAAGATACTGCTCTTGTCTGGACTGTTTGACTTCATGCTGTATAAACTGGACATGCAGGAAAGTGACTGCTGATACAAGATGGACATTGCTACAGGGTTCCTGATTCATGGAAGAGTCTGCCAGACAGTATACAGGACACAGAGAAAAATGACTGATAAACTGCCAATACAGGTGGACAGTTTAAAGTTTCCTGCTTTGATGAGGAGTCTGCCAGACACACTATGGCCTATGGGCTGAAGATGGACGATTACAGAAGAACTTCAGGTGACTGACCAGGCAGTGAGTTGTCTCTGTCATTTCTAGAGTTGATATACTATCCTTCTGTGGTCTTTGCAGAAGTTGAAGACAGATAGTTATGGTTATAATTTTCCTTAGTTAGGGTTAAAGATAAGTTACATATAAGACTTTAGAATTTTTTTTAAAAACTTACTAAATGATAATGGACTAAATATTGTTAACTGTGATTCTTATTTGATAACTGTTGTGTGATATACTTTGCTATGTTAAGCTTAAAACCCTTCTTTTTATTTAGACAGAAAAGAGGAGATGATGGGAGATGTCATTCTGTAAATATGTTTCTCTTATTGGTTAATGAATAAAGCACTGTTGGCAAATAGGAAAGCAAGATAGGCAGGACTAGGAGGCAAGGAGGAGAGAGGAAGGATTAGGGAGGGGATTCAAGATGGAGGACAGACAGAAGAACGCCAGCCCCTCTCTCTGGTAAGATGAGACCACGTGGCAGTACTTAGATTAATAGAAATGGGTTAATAATTAAGACAGAGCTAGCCAATAAGAAACTAGTAACAGGCCAACAGAATTATATATTAATACAGAGATTCTGTATATTTTTCGGGACCAAACCAGAGGGAAAAAACTACTCTTAACAAGGGTCTACTGGGAAACAGAGAGCGGGGAATAGCAACATAATGGTACTCATTGTTCAAAGGGAGGGGGTGGGGTGCCAGCTGACACGCATGGGCAGACCCAGAAGACACTGTGTGTGTTAAGTGCAGTGAACCCTGATGAAGAAAGGAAAACACTACACACGTGATGGTTCAACTCCAGGGTCAACCTGACTGAGTCGCCTAGGACACGCCCTGTCAGGGAGTTTTCCGGAGAGCCCTGACTGAGGGAGGAAGGACCCATCTGAACGTAGGCACACCATCCACAGGCTGGGGTCCCAGGCCGAGTAAAGGGGACAGGAGGGAGCCAGCTGCGAACCCCAGCCCTCTCTGCTTGCTGACACACCACCAGCCGCCTCACACTCCTGCCCCCACACCTTCCAGCCCTAATGGACTGTCCCCTCAAACTGTGAGCCGAAACAAACCCTTCCCTTCAGAAGCTGCTCTGTCAGGCACACGCCTGGTCACGGCAGCAGGAACAGAAACTAACACGCAGTGTGGGCCAGACTTTAACAACAGATGGAATCCAGCGCATGACCTAGGTGGAGAGAACAACCCCAGAGACGCAGCTCTGCCTCTCACACACACAGCACTCTCTGCTCAATGTATGTCTGAATGACATCACGTATGGGCCCACGCACGTCTACGGCAGGACCAAAGTGAGGCTCCAGGATGCCGTGACAGCGCATGCTCACTTCCCTTTGCAAACATTCTCTCTTCTGATCAAACCCTTGAGATCTAGGTCCTGGATCTCTGGAGATGGTGTTTGCAGCAATGATAAATACACTCCAAGGCGGGAGACATCCTGCATTCAACGGGTGACTTTCAGAAGGTCTGTCTGCCCGCAGCCCCAGCTCCACAGACTCTGACCTAAGCCGACCCACCCTCCAACTTCCTTTGGCTGCCCTTACAACCGCGCCTGTGCAGCCCTGTGACTCTGCTGCCTCCTCCCACACTCAACCCAGTGCCCTCTCCATCCCTCCCGCATAGGAGCTCTCCCCTAGAAGCATCACCTCCCCTTCTTCCAGGAATCCTAAAACAAGGGAGGCTCGTCCGCCATCCCCGCGGCTTCTATCACTGAAGGATCAAGCTGGGGGTGGGGGGGACATACGTGTCTACAGGAAGCCCAAAGTCTTGTAGTCCGTTTGTGACCAGAGCTCTGGTGGGGCTTTAAACCCTGAGAAGATGGAGGGTGTGGGGAATGCAAGCCGCCAGTCTTACTATGCTTTCAATCCCAGGGAACTTTCTTCTGAGAGATTTGGAAGTCATTCCACGACTCAGAGTCACACACACCGACCCGGGGGGAGGGGAGTGGGAAGGAGGCTCAGAGGTCAGCTAGTTTAAAATCAGCTCCATCGCTCACCCACAGGCAGAGACAAGGGACCCCTGGGAGGAAAGGGCAGGGTTAGGGGCTCCTGGTGATGCTGCCTGGGGTGTCATGGCAGAGGCTTGGGCACCTGCCGTGGCTCCTGATGTGTTAGTGATAAAGGAACTGAAGAGACCCTCTGCTCAGGAGGCTGAGCTTGGGGTGCCGAGTGGGCTCAGGCACGGGCTGGGCAAGGGTTAAGGAGTCCCCAGGTCGGGCTTTCACTCCTGTAGGGCCGAGGCATGCGCTGCAAGCACCCTAGAGTCTGTGGCTGGGAGTCAGTGTGGGCAAGCGCCATCTCCTCTTCTGATTACAGATGAGGGAAGGGACTGAACGCTGTTGATAAAGCTGAGAGGCAGATACCACAGAGGCCCTGGAGCAACAGCAAGGACCAATCACCAAGAGTGACGCTGTCTACCGGGCAGAGCAGGAGGGTTGGAGTCAGCAGGTACTCCTGCTGCCGCGATTCATGGCTGCCCCCGCCCTTACAACTCCAGGTCTGGTTCCGGCGGTGACCGCGCCCAGGGGCCTTTCCCGAAGGTTCATTGGCTCCTAGCCTAGTGCATTCATGTCCTTTGGAGTTCTAGCAACAAGCTCCCATGGCCCTAGCCCCTGATGGGGTGGGCTAAAGGCATGTGGTGGAGCTTGGCCAAGACTGCTCAGGCAGAGAACCCTGGCAATGGCAGCAGAGCCCAAGGGGAGCTGCCAGGGGCCAGTGTCCCTGGGGATGTTTGGAGCCTTGTCTATCATCTTCCTGGAGTGCCGGCAGACCAACCTGGCCTGCAATGTGCTGGGCTAAAGGCCAGCCTAAAGCAGGGAGGACGAACCGGTTGTGCACACGGCTCCTTCACCTTCTCCCCTCATCCCCTAACACCTAAAATATCAAAAGCGGGGGTGGGTGGGCGCTAGGAGATGGTTTGCTGGGTAAAGTGTCTGCTGCACAAACATGGGGGACAGAAACGCCGGCTGTGGTCTTACCCACTTGTAAACCCGATGATGGGGTTCCCTGGGGCTCACTGGCCGGCCAGCCTGGCCTACTCGGTAAGCCCCAAGATAGTGAGAGACCAGGTCTCAAAAAACAAGGCGCGTGGCACCTAAGGAACAATGCTCAATTTTGACACGTGTGGCCTTTACAAGCACACACGTGTGCCCTTACCCACATAAACATGAATGTTTGTGCACACACATGCACAGTTATAATAAAATCATGACAAAGCCTTCACAAACTAATGTCAAAGGGAATTGCTAAGTTCTTAGGTTAATCTCTTAGGTCAAGCCAGGTTGGGAGCCAGGGCTTTGAGACATGGGTCGGAACCACGCAGGCCCTTCCATTTCTGTTCTGGGATGAGTTCCCATTGTGGGTGGGGCCACATGCTGAGCTCCCACAGCCTATCTCTGTGCCCAGCTTGCCCCAGCCCTGCTCCTGAATCAAAGTGCTGGTCCAGCCTTGAGAAGCTCTTTGAATGCAGGAGTGCATGCAGAGGATGGCTTTGGTGATTTTTGCATTTTCAACCACTATTGTCCCCAAACCTGAGGGTCGGCTGTAACAACACAGCGACATCTCCATTAAACATCCTCCATCCAGGTCATAGAGAAAAACAGAAATCCAAACGGAGGGATGTGAGAACGGGAGGTAGGATGTAGGAAGGCCATGGAGGGGAGAAGGGAGCAGGGGTAGGAGGGACAGAAATGGATCCAGGCAGGAGGCTCACACATACGAGGTAGCTGCTTACCTCCTCTGGGATCAACCTCTCTACAAACATGTCTGACTGCTGGGAGACCCTCATGGCAGGAGCCAGATGGGGAAATGTCCCTTGTCACTGAGTCTCAGTCATGCGTGGTATCTGCCTAGCATTGCCTGTACCTCCCCACAGAGCAGAAGCGCAAGGCCTCTGACCCCCTTCACCTGCAGACATCGCCTGGGTAGAATTTCCATGTCCTTTCAGTTGAAACATTTGTAATGCCTGTAATTTGTAATAATTTTGCTACTGCAGGGCTGAGGTGCAGTCCCCCTCTGGACGGGGGTGGGGTGGGGTGGGGATGCTGTAGCTATGAACACAGCCTGCATTTTGGCCCCAGGCCAGATACCCAGAACCCCTCAGAGGGCAGAGTCCAACGGCTGGCCCAAACACCACTGGTGGATAAGGCTGCTATGAAAACAGCAACTGCCATTAAAAAGTCACTCCGGCAGCCTGGTCCTCAGAGGCCAGCAGTACCCAGTGACTCTCACCATGACCACAGTCTGGGCAGACCTGGAGAACGGCATCCACGCCAGCATACCTTTCCCGGGGACTCCCACCTTGACATCCAAGCAGTCCAACAGGGGTGCTCGCCTATCTGAGCTGCCTTCCATGCAACGTACCAGAGGGAGCAGGAGCTTCATATCGCACCCATGTGCACACAAATGCACACTTGTGCACATGCACACATGCATAGGCATCACATACGTGTGTACACACGCACAGGACACAAGCATGCACACCCACACGTCCTGCCTCCGAGTCTCCCACTTCACAGCAGAAGCCGTGGTGTGTCAACTTCCCAGGTCTCAGAATCAGGATCAGGAGACACGATGGCCTTCAGACCTGGAGCGTTCCTGCCTGCTGCCCACCCACTCCAACCTCACCCGCCCGCCAGCGGCCCCTCATCTGAGGATCCTGCTGGTTTGCCCTAATGTCCAGATTCCTCACACAGACATGGGCAGAGCTAGAGGGAGACGGCAGGGCTGCTGAATCACGTGCTTCTTCTGGCCTTTGCATGCACACAGGTACCCAACACACACACACACACACACACACACACACACACACACACACCAGTGCCTATGGTATCAATTACTTTAGGGGTTCAAGTCCAATGAGAAACACTACCACCATGTCAGAAAGCAATCATAGTACTCTTGCGCCTCCCTTCTGCCGTACGTGGCCCCTGTGGCCTCTGGGCAGACACTGGAAGGAACTGGTACACAGCAGGCCCTTCCCTCTGGCTGGCCCCCCTCTCCCTGGCTATCAAAAACCACAAACGCGGCCAGACTTTTCTGCTATTTTCTTAAAGGTTTCAAGTCTCAACTGTTCTGATCTATCAAGTTGTGTGAAATGGGAAAGGCCGCTACGGTTGCTGATGGCTGCATGTGTTCTTACGGTCAAGTCTGACTCTGCTGTGCCGTGCCTGAGGCAGGACTCCAGCCCTGGGGGCCTCTGCGCCCGGGGACCCCTCTATGGTGAGACTTGCTTCTGTTCTAGCCCTTTCCTCCTTTGAAAGCTCCAGGATGAAGACACAACAGCTTTCAGGAGAGGAGGCGGGGACGAGCAGGTGGAAAACTCAGACATGAGGGCGGCCATCAAAGCACAGAAATTAAAGGGACAGAACAGCATTAGTGACTTCTAGCGCGCCCCAGCTTCCTGTGTGCCCAGAAACACCTCAGAGATGCACTGCGACAGGGCGCCTAAATGAGGTCTCCGGAAAGATAATGGAGCTTTAATGATGGAAATAGTAAGAAAATTAAACCCCATCATGCTCCATTAAACACACTCTCAGCTCCCGTTTCCACTAAATTATTTTATTATGATTTTGCTTCTGCCTCTTGAAATAACCTTTCATGGTGATTTGATTTGCAAGCACAAATAAGGCCCATTTATATTCCAATATGAGCCCCCACGAGGGTAATAAGAAGGGATGGACGCCCACGATCTCACTGTTCTACAGTTGGGGTGGGGTACCCTGTTTTATATTTGTATCAGTAGGAAGAGCATTGCACACGGTTACAGGCTCAGTTTGCAGCCACGCCAAACCTGTGGCAGAAACCACCTTCAACCAGGCAGCTCCCTGGGCCCCGCCCTTCCCCCCATGCTGGTATCCTGTGTTAGCCATGAGCTTCACCTGCTCAGCCCTTAGCCTTGCTGCTCCCTGCTGGGCATCCAGTGTTTAGTGCTCACACCCACCCAGCAGGATGCTGAGCATAGCTCTCTAGATGTGTCCCCACGGACAGCAAGGTGGACTGCAGCAGGCGTGCATGGTGTCGGGGGGGGGGGGGGAAAGGGGGGTGTGCAAACAGAGGCAGCTGCAGAGGGACGGGCCTGTGGTTCTCTCTCCGCTCCACAGCAAGCATCTCCAAGCAGCTGCCAGGCGGGCAGTTGGTTTAAAGCATCTTCGCCCAGCATGGAACTTCCAGAAAAGCTCCACAGTGAGAGGATCCTGAAGTGTAACCGGACCCACAAGTCACTGGGTCGGTGGCTCTCCACACAAACCATGGTTGAAGCTTTTAAAGACCAGGGGACTTAATGAGGGAGATCCCTCCCTGGAAAAGACTGTCTGCCTACGGAGGAGAAGGGGCTGGGAGGGTGAAACTGGCTACACAGGAATCCACACGCTTCCCTTGGTAACGCCATAGCTGAGGAGGAGAATGGGACAAAAAGGGTTAGCCAGATGAAGCTCAATCATTGACCAAAACATTTAGCAAGGAAATGTGAATTACTAATGCGCAATGCAAGACCAACAGCATTCATAAACCCTTTATTCGCCTCTGCTAACCCAAGATGAGTGAGGAAAACCAAACCCAGGAAGACAGGGCATGAACGAGGGGCTCGTGAAGACACAGCTTCTAGATTCTGAATCCTATGAGGATTCAGTGCATCCTCAGTGGATGCACACTGTTTATGACGTTCACCAAGCACAAACGTAACTAACATGCCGTGTGCTGCACAAGTCTAGACAACCCTGGGGGTGGGGGGGAGGTGGGCGGGATGCTCCAGATACTGGCCTGTAGGCAGGTCTGCAGGCTACTCTCCCAGTTAGTGATTGGCGTGGGAAGGCCCCGCCCACTGCAGGTGGGGCTGCTGGTGCCGCGATGTATAAAAAGCAGGCTGAGCAAGCCATGAGGAACAAGCCAGTATGTTACGAGCACTTTGCCGCCAGCCTGATCCCTCAGCTGCGTCAGCTCCAAATAACACACAGACGCTGTATTAATTACGAAACTGTTGGCCAGTGACTAGTGTTTCTTATTGGCTAGCTCTGTCTTAATTATTAACCCATAATTACTAATGTATGTATTTCTACATGGTGTTATCTTACCGAGAATGTCAGACTCATGTGTCTTCTCCTCCCAAGATCACATTGAGACTCTGTCCTACTATTCCCTGAATCCTCCTTGTCTCCTAGTCCCGCCTATCCTGCTTCCCTATTGGCCAACAGTGCTTTATTCATTAACCAATAAGGGGAACACATTTACAGAATGACATCTCCCATCACCAGTAAGCAGTGTCCTCCATGGCTTCTGCCTCAGTTCCTGCTTCCAGGTTCCTGCCTCGAGATCCTGCCCTGACTTCCTTTAGTGATGGAGTATTATCTGAGAGTTATAAGATGAAATAAAAATCCTTTCCTCCCCTTGTTGCCTTTTGTTTGATCAGGGTTTTATCACAGCAACAGAAACCAAACGAAGACACAGCTGCTTACAAAAGAGCTAAGAACACAATCTCATGAATTTCAAAATAGCGCAAAAACAGCGTGTATGAAAAGAAACCTGAGGGAGTAAAGACTTACACATGGAAGTTTCAATTCAGCCATGGAAAGACGCTCAGTGGTTGGAGACTGAGCACTAGAGCTTGGGCCCTTGGAACTCGCCCACAGGCTGGGTGGTGACAGTGGTCTGACTGCAATTTCAGTACTTGCTAGGGAGGCAGAGGCAGGTGATCCCTGGAACAAGCTGCTGAGCTAGTCAGGCCTGTATCAGCAAGATCTGGGCTACAGGCTCCTGAAATTAACCATGTCCTACACACACACACACACACACACACACCTGTGAACATGCACACAGTACACACATGCACACACAAGCATGTGCAAGCATGGACACACAATCTGATCACACACCTTCATGTGTAAACATACACACACACGTGTGAACATGCACACAGTACACACATGCACACACAAGCATGTGCAAGCATGGACACACACATGTGATCACACTCTTTCATGTGCAAACATACACACACAAACACACACACACACACTAAACAAGAGAAGTCAGAGAAGCGCTGACATTGTCAAATGTCCACACAACCCTCAAGTAACTAAGGACTCCATACAATTCCTAGCAGGATCCCAGGGCTGTAATCTCTAAGAGAGCAGGAACATGGAGAGGGAGAAGGGCAGAGAAAGAGGGAAGCATTTTAGATGAGAACCAGGGCCACATGAGACCAGGCATGCCCTCAGCACTTGCCCGCCCTGGGACACTGGAAGAGTGGGTTTGCTCTAGTAAAAGAAAAAGATTAGAACGATGTATAGACTCTGGAGATACCCTTCAAAGAAGACGAGCAGACAGGGAGCCACTGCGTACCCAAAATCCCAGCACTCAAGGTGGAGGAAGAAAGACAAAGATGGCTCATCTCCAAAAGTAAAAATAAAAAGATGCAGATGACTTCTGCCAGATCCTGTCTCAAAACAAAAAGTGAGCATCCTGCTGGAGACATGGCTGAGCAGTAGAGTGATAGCTTGCCTATTGTGTATGATGCCATGCCCTAGGCTTAATCCCTGGCACAGGAAGGGGGAGAGAGGAAGAGAGGAAGAGAGGAAGAGGGAGGAAAAATATGAAGGAATTTGTCACCCATACACATACATTATGAAAAGACCATATATCAAGTTTTCTAGCTTGCAGGGAGGATGGGGGTGGGGTGTAGGTGGGAGGGGGCAGGTAGGGACTAGTGAAATGGTCAGAAGCTAGGCAGGAAAGCCTGAGCTACATGGTGAGATCCTGGGTAAAGTAAAACTAGTAATGAATATGTGGTACATGTTTAAGTATGTGTGTGTGGTACCTGTGGAGGTATGCGTGTGTGGTCCATGTGGAGGTGTGCATGTGTGGTCCATGTGGAGGTATGCATGTGTGGTCCCTGTGGAGGTGTGCGTGTGTGGTCCCTGTGGAGGTATGCATGTGTGGTCCCTGTGGAGGTGTGCATGTGTGGTCCCTGTGGAGGTATGCATGTGTGGTCCCTGTGGAGGTGTGCATGTGTGGTCCCTGTGGAGGTGTGCATGTGTGGTAATGTGGAGGTGTGCATGTGTGGTCCATGTGGAGGTGTGCATGTGTGGTCCCTGTGGAGGTGTGCATGTGTGGTCCCTGTGGAGGTATGTGTGTGTGGTCCCTGTGGAGGTGTGCGTGTGTGGTCCATGTGGAGGTATGCGTGTGTGGTCCCTGTGGAGGTATGTGTGTGTGGTCCATGTGGAGGTATGTGTGTGTGGTCCCTGTGGAGGTGTGCATGTGTGGTCCATGTGGAGGTATGCATGTGTGGTCCCTGTGGAGGTGTGCATGTGTGGTCCCTGTGGAGGTGTGCATGTGTGGTCCATGTGGAGGTATGCATGTGTGGTCCCTGTGGAGGTGTGCATGTGTGGTCCCTGTGGAGGTGTGCATGTGTGGTCCATGTGGAGGTGTGCGTGTGTGGTCCATGTGGAGGTATGTGTGTGTGGTCCCTGTGGAGGTGTGCGTGTGTGGTCCATGTGGAGGTATGCGTGTGTGGTCCCTGTGGAGGTGTGCATGTGTGGTCCATGTGGAGGTGTGCGTGTGTGGTCCCTGTGGAGGTGTGCGTGTGTGGTCCCTGTGGAGGTATGCGTGTGTGGTCCATGTGGAGGTATGTGTGTGTGGTCCATGTGGAGGTATGCATGTGTGGTAATGTGGAGGTGTGCATGTGTGGTAATGTGGAGGTGTGCATGTGTGGTCCCTGTGGAGGTGTGCGTGTGTGGTAATGTGGAGGTGTGCATGTGTGGTCCCTGTGGAGGTGTGCGTGTGTGGTCCATGTGGAGGTATGCATGTGTGGTAATGTGGAGGTGTGCGTGTGTGGTCCATGTGGAGGTATGCGTGTGTGGTCCATGTGGAGGTATGTGTGTGTGGTCCATGTGGAGGTATGCATGTGTGGTAATGTGGAGGTGTGCATGTGTGGTAATGTGGAGGTGTGCATGTGTGGTCCCTGTGGAGGTGTGCGTGTGTGGTAATGTGGAGGTGTGCATGTGTGGTCCCTGTGGAGGTGTGCGTGTGTGGTCCATGTGGAGGTATGCATGTGTGGTAATGTGGAGGTATGCATGTGTGGTACCTGTGGAGGTATGCATGTGTGCTACATGCAAATATCCAACCACAGACTGCAAATAGCAGGATTAGAGGGCTGACCCACAAGCTGAACCCAGAGGAGCCCTTGGAACCCACAGGGAACTCACCATTCCACGGTGTTTAAAATTTGTTGCCAAAACCCTTCACCTTCAGTGAATCTTTCTGAGTCATGTCAATTAATATCTCTCTGTTGTTTTTGAAACAGGGTTTTTGTGTGTATCCCTGGCTGTCCTGGAACTCATTCTGTAGACCAGGCTGGCCTCAAACTCACAGAGATCTGCCTGCTTCAGGCAGGTGCTGGAGTTAAAGGCATTGCCGCCACCTGGCATTTAATAACATTTTGATTACAAAAATAAACCTCATTTCTAACACACTGTTCACGACAGGCATTCTTGCCTTTCTGGAGAACACGAGTGTAAGACCCCCGAAGGGCAAGTAGACACAGGGGACCCAAGAACCTCTGATACAGAGTGACTGACAAGAGCTGAGCTGCTCTGGACCGGCTTCTCAGTGTCCACGCCCTCCCTGAGAAGCCACTGATGGGAGATGCGATTCTGTAAATATGTTTCTCAACTGGTTAATGAATAAAGCACTGTTGGCCAATAGGAGAGCAAGATAGGCGGGACTAGGAGACAAGGAGGAAAGAGGAAGTAGGAAGGAGGGGTCAAGATGGGGAGTCAGGAGAGAACAGGATGGCAGCCGGCTCTCCGGTAAGACCACGTGGAGACTAACAGAAATGGGTTAATACTTAAGACAGAGCTAGCCGATAAGAAACTAGTACCTGGCCAACAGCATTATATCTAACACAGAGTCTTGGTGTATTAATTGGGGCTCGCGCAGCGGCGGGACAAGACCAGCGGAGGGAGGGAAAAACCCTACTCCTTACATATGGCACCCATGTAGCTAATAAGAACTTCCACTTAAAATTTAACAAAAGCAAGATTTCTTAGTAACAGCATTTTTCTCGGTTAGACTCTAATTTGCAAGAGACAAGCAGATATTTGCGCGGGTCCTTTAAGGGAAGATTCCTGACTCAGCATAAGCGGCAAAAAACCCACAAGGCTTTAAAAAAGCACTGTTAACAATTTATTAGTGTGTACGAGAGCTGGCAATGGCAGTGACCACATCTCCAAGCCGGCAGCATGCTTGCTGGATGGCAGTGCAGACCAAGGCAGTGACCACAGCTCTCAGTGCTGGCGGTAAAAGTACCCGCCGCCATCTTTGATAAACCGAGGCAGAAACAACTATGACTTTCATTTTAGCAATGTTGTTGTTTAACAGATAAAAGACTCGTGGCCAGAAAAAGATAAAGATTTACAGTAAACACAGATTCACATTAAGTAAAAGCACTACAGGTTTACAGTGTGTTCTAAAATATATGTAAGCTTGGGAGAGAAAAGGAATAAAATGGTTTTAAATAGACAGAGAGGAGCTGGGTGTGGTGGCACACGCCTTTAATCCCAGCACTCAGGAGACAGAGGCAAGCAGGTCTCTGTGATTTGCAAAGTAAACCTGGTATGCAGAGTGAATTCCAGGACAGATAAGAGTTACACAGAGAAACCCTGTCTCAAAAAATGAAAACATAAAAAGTAAAAGAAACAGAGTAATAATAAGCCAAGTAAAGATGAAAAGCTCAGAGAGAATCTGGTTACTGTATGATGTTATATTGTCTTTGTATCTTTTGACTGCTGAGGAAATAACAACTGTTAAAACAAATGCTGCTGGATTAATTCAATTTATATATTTTAAAAATGCTTTGTCTCCAAAATTTAAGTTCAAGGACAAGTTACTGGGGAAAAGGATTTCTATTTTTGTTTCCACAGAAAATGAAAAGCTGTGGATTCCTTCCAGACTAATGTGGTTTGAGCAAGCCAGACCCCCTGAAACAGCGTTCCTAGCGATCCAACATTCAAAACAGCTTCAACAAGGCAGCCTTGCAGACAGACTATAGCCAGGATTTCATCTTCTTAGGATCCCCCATGACAGCGCCCCCTATCAGCAGGAAGTAGTTTGGAAAGAACAACGTCCAAATTCCCAAATATTGTTTATAAATGTTTGTTTTCATTTAAATGGGATTGGTTATAAATGGTTAATGACCACAACCAATCTTTTTAAAGGTAAGGGAATTATGGTATAGATATGAATTATGGTATAGATATGAATACTTTGTTTTGGAATGGATTTTCATTTATTGATACAATTTAAGGTCAATTTTGTGATGTGTATATTTCTCCTCTTGTTTAGGTATTGTGTAGAAATGTAATGTATAATTTAGTGCATATTATAGATAGTTATCTATAATAGTCAAAACTTAGAGTTAAGTTAGTTAGGATTTCTAGATATACAGAGATGTATTTGAAGTAAATAGGCATTCTTCAAACCTTTCAAAGAGCTACAGAATATGGCATTTAAAATGGTTTAGGGTTTTTCTTGATAGTGAGGCACAAATGCTCCTGGCAACACCACCTGTGTCAGAAAGGAAGATGGACCTTGAAGAAACGCGTTATGGAGTTTACTTCCAATATGGCAAGACTAGTCATTTGGACAAGATACTGCTCTTGTCTGGACTGTTTGACTTCATGCTGTATAAACTGGACATGCAGGACCCACAGAAAAGTGACTGCTAATGCAAGATGGACATTGCTGTAGGGTTCCTGATTCATGGAAGAGTCTGCCAGACAGTCTGCAGGACACAGAGAAAAGTGACTGACAAACTGCCAATACAAGAAGACAGTTTAAAGTTTCCTGCTTTGCTGAGGAGTCTGTCAGACACACTATGACCTATGAGCTGAAGATGGAAGATTACAGAAGAACTCAGGTGACTGATCAGGTAATAGATGTCTCTGTCATTTCTAGAGTTTATATACTATCCTTCGTGGTCTTTGATGGAGTTGAAGACAGATAGTTATGGTTATAGTTTTCCTTAGTTAAGCTTAAAGATAAGTTACTTAGACTTTAGACACACAAAGATAAGACAGATGATAGAATAGTTTCTTTTAATCTTGCTAAATGTTAATGGACTAAATAGTGTTAACTGTGATTCTTATTTGATAACTGTTGTGTCATATATTTTGCTATGTTAAGGTTAAAACCCTTCTTTTTATTTAGACAGAAAAGAGGAGATGATGGGAGATGTCATTCTGTAAATATGTTTCTCATACTGGTTAATGAATAAAGCACTGTTGGCCAATAGGAAAGGAAGATAGGAGGGACTAGGAGACGAGGAGGAAAGAGGAAGTAGATAGGAGGGGTCAAGATGGAGAGTCAGGAGAAGGCAGAACCGCCAGCTGCCTCTCGCTGGTAAGACCACATGAAAATACATAGAAATGGGTTAATACTTAAGACAGAGCTAGCCGATAAGAAACTAGTACCTGGCCAACAGAACTATATCAAATACAGATTCTCAGTGTGTTAATTGTGGCTGGCGCATGGCGGGACAAGACCAGGCGGCGGGCGGAAAAACCTTACTTCTTACAAGCCACAGACCCAACCTTGCTTCAGCCACAGCAGTGTCCTGGCATGCATCTGCACACAGGCATCAACGGTGTTTGTGATGGAGCTGGATCAGAGCTGCGGAAACACTATTGAATGTTTACAGGGAAGTAAAATTAAAAACCAGCCTTTCAGTGAATACGGAGCATCTCAGGAGATAGGACAGACAAACAGACATGTGAGCAGGCTCCCCTCCTGGGCACACAAGTGATGGCTTTCAAAAGCAAGCCTATCCTGGTGAGCCAACGAATCACTTTTTACAGTGCCACAGAAACTGTCCCATTGCTCCGCACAGCAGAAACTCCTGACTCGTGAGTTTTGGGGACAACACAGGAAGACACGTCAGCTCTGCTGTGGCCAGTGTGGAGCAAAGATCACACTGTGGGTTTAAATTTAGCAAACATCATCAAACGTATGTGGCATTTTCATTTCCCACAAAATACACACAAAATGAGCCAAGCAAGTTCGTATTTAATCTCTGACGAAGTTTCTGAGTCTGTTTTTTTTTTTTTTTTTTTAATTCCCACTCACAGTCTCCTTTGTGGCTCACTTACTATGTATGTGTGTGTATGTATGTATGTGTATGTGTATGTGTATGTGTACACACACACACACACACACACACACACACATGCACGCAGCTTCTAAAGTGTCTGTACCTCCAGTTCCAGAGGATCTGATGCCCACCCCTGGTCCCTGCGGGCACCTGTCACATACGTGTGGCGCACAGACACACATGTGACCAACTCCCATGCGCACAAAGTAATAATTTTTAAAGAAGAGGATAGGGTCCTCGTCACCACTGCTGACGTCAAGAATAGTTAGCAGCCTCGCAGCTTGGAACAACAGGAACCGTTTTTATAGTTTTAGAGGTCAGAGGTGAGACATGTCACTGAACGCAACGCTGTCCGCAGGTCTGAGTACCTTTCTGGAGTCCCTGGGATGCGCACTTTCTCATCGTTTCCAGCTTCCAGGGTGGCTCTGTTCTCGAGCCCGTGGCATCCTGGCTGTGAAGTGGCTCCACGGGTCCGTGGGTTTGAACCTGGTCCCAGCTGGTTGTGGAACCTTCAGGGGGGGGAGTGGCCACTGGAGGAAGTGGGTGGGTCACTGGGGAAGGCTGTGAGGGTTACCTTCCGGCCCCAATTCCTGTCTTCTCAGCTTCACGACCCCTCCACATCTGGATACATCCCTCCAACAAGCCTTCCCTGCCTCGACAGACTGTGCCCTCTCAAACCAGCAGAGGAAGCACGTCCTTTGCTGTGGCTAGATGCTCTTTCACAGCAGCAAGAGAAGGCACAAGCTTATACAGCAAAGTTTGCACTGGCCAGTTGGGTCTCTCTCATGCAAAACTCAGACGCCCCTCCCCCTGCATGTTTTCTGGGACCTTCCTGGTTACTGAGGACTCACGGGGTCATCCAGGGAAGCCCCTTATCTCAGGGTCAGCTGACTTAGCTCCCTGGTCCCGTGTCCACCCTCACTGCAGTGTCAGAGCCTAAGCTCCTGCACCAGTCACAGGAGCTAAGACATGGCCCTGCTGGGAAAGGAATACAATGATCCTTCCTTCTTCAGCTACAGACTGTGAGCTCCACACGGGAAGGTCCATCCACACACGTCAACATTCCAGGAAAAGAGGCACACAAAGGGAAGGTGGCTGGTTATTGACCACCGGTTAACTCGTGTGCTCCAAAATGCTCTCCTCCCCACCCCCAACAAAAAAGACCCTCGGGTGAACTTTCCAAATGGCGGTTCTCAGCTTACTATGCTTGCATGGCACCTGAGAGGTCATAAAGGGGAGTCCATTCTCCGCAGCTCATCACAGCCGGGACCCACTGTGCACACACGTGCTCACACAGGCGTCTGCTGAGTACCAGCTACCGACACTCGGTGATCTAAGTGTGGTGACGGTGACATGGTAGAGACCAACAAGAGTGAGTTCCTGCGGCTGCGGGAAGTTGTAGTCAGGAGGGACTTTACTCAACCAATTCCACAAACGAGAAGCTGCCAGCTGGCCTGTCCTGTAAGATGCATAGGGTGCCCTGAGCTCCAACTACAGAGGCGTGTGGCCGAGTCAAGAGAGGCAAGGGGAAGGTCAGGAAGACAGAGAGCCTGAGAGCCAAGAAGGGGAGTGAGTGGAGGAGGAGAGAGAGGGAGAGCACACGGTCCATGCACAGAGAAAACAGGCAGCTTTGTGTGCTGTGGGAGGGAACGGAGCATGCACGTGCACACACACACACACACACACACACACATACGCACACACACACACACCACTTACAAGTCCTTATGAAGCAATTCATCGAAACGACTGCATATAAACCAAAATGTATAAAGGCCAAGAGACCGGCGAGCTGCAGCCCCCACCCGGGGTCCCAAAGGTGAAAGGGTTCTCAGGAGCCAAGGAGGGGCAAAGATTTCTATGGTAACAACACACGATCTGAGCTCAGGTCGTGCTTTATTTCCTGTGCTCTTTGTCGTTCTGATCCCACTCTAACAATCCTGTCCTGCTTCTTCTCTCCTGCTCTCCTATAGTCCTGCTGTGCTGCCAAAGTTTCCAACCAATATACACTCACAACCAGCAGCTCTGCAGCTCTAGCCAGGTGCAGGGCTGGAGTTATTTCTTCAGGGTCAGAGTAACAGGCACAAGTTTTACACAAAGCAGTAGCTGTCGGTCTTTCTCTATGGCTCAAGGTAGGAATGGTCTTCAAGAACTTCTTAAAGGGGGGAGAGAGAGAGAGAGTACATTACTCAAGAAATCTAAGAGGAGAATATCTTTGCTTAGCTATTTTCTTAAATGTGACTAGGTAAATAAGCTAAAGGTTAATGTGGGGTTAGCATGGGATGGCCCTTCCGTATCCACTGACGGAGTGAATCCCAGTCAACCTTGTTCTCTGCCTCTCTGAGATCTATGGCTCAGTATGTTCATATATGATGTGATCCTTGTCCTTGAGAGTCTGTGAATGTCTCAATTGAGGTGTCTTTGCCTGGACACTAACACCGACCAACTGACCGCCAAGGAAGATAATTGCAGGGGCGGGGCAGGCTTCTGAGTTTGTACAAAGACCTGGTTGAGAGAGTATGAGCATTGACTGTGATTACTTTCATTCCCAAATCTCACATTGCTGGGGGGAGTCACCCAATATACCAATACACAGGGGAAAATGTGATTAATACACTGCTGGAGTTTTGGGGTGAATCCCACCATAGGAAGGGAGCCCTACAGCTTCACAGGGCCTCCTCCATCGGACAACCCCGGTGGGTCAGCCTCCTGGTTCTGTCAGCTGGGCTCTCACTAATTCTACAGTCTACGGCAGGAATGGAATTCTAGACAAACTGTTAAAGGAATGCACAGAAAACCAAGAGGAGAAGGACAGAAACAAACAAAACGGCCAATAAGTAAAACAACGAGCATCACTCACCATGTTAAGTATAAAAGATCTGAAGTGACTGCTGAAAGGAAACAATTTCACACACAGACCATGGGTGGGAAGGACCCAACTGCACGCTGCCTGCGGGAAACTCCTTTCACTATACAATGCCACAGGTAGGTCGAAGGGACACAAAGCGCAGACAGGAGAAAACACTAACGTACGGACATCAGAAGCAGGCGGCACAGGGAAGAAAATGGCGGGGATGAGGACGCTGGCTAACGGTGAAATGAAGCTGGGAAAATTACACACAGACTGAGTTTGCCAGGAAGACGCACATCTTGGCTCCCTTCCTGCCGCTGTGGGGAAACGCTGGACAAAAGCAACCTGAAAGCTGGGCGTTGGTGGCGCACACCTTTAATCCCAGCACCAGGGAGGCAGAGGCGGGCAGATCTCTGTGAGTTTGAGATCAGCCCGGTCTGCAAGAGCGAGCTCCAGGACAGCTTCCAAAGCTACAGAGAGACCCTGTCTTGAAAAAACCAAAAGAAAAAAAGCAACCTGGAGAATTGCTTATACTAGAGAAACCATACATGAAGTTCACCAAAACATTAAAAAGTGACTGCGCCGGTCTGTAATAATCCATCAGACACACAGTGGGAGGTGTGTGTGCTCCGAGTGAAGGGTGAGGATGGGAGACAGGCGTGAGCCTTCATCCTCGTGGGGCCATTTCAGATGACAGAGGAGGAAAAGTTCTGCGCAAATGTCTGGGAGAGGACAGCAGAAACAAAGGCCCTATGGTGGGAAGAAGACAGATAGGTGGACAGTCCCTTCAGTAACCAAGACGTCACCCTAGGCAAACATTGCCAGGAGAGCCGGGCTAGGGAGGGGAGGTGGGGAGCAACCAAGGGCTCTCATGAGTCCACTTTGTCATGCGCATAACCGAAGCCACTCAAAAGGGAAATAGTGCTGAAAAGTTCCTAGGTGGACAGGAGACGGTACGAAATACATCCCTCCCTCCCTTCCTGTTAGTTTCTTTTTCAAGACAGGGTTCCTCAGTCTATCCCAGGCTGCCCTGGAACTCACTCTGTAGACCAGGCTGGCCTCGAACTCACAGAGATCCACCTGTCCCTGCCTCCCAAGTGCTGGGATTAAAGGCGTGCGCCACCGCCACTGCCTGGCTCCTATGTGACTTGAAGGTTTCTTTTGCCCTGTGTTTGTACCTGTGAGTTACACCCAGCCATGCATTTCAACATTTAAGAGTATTTAATTATGACGCAGACCACAGATGGTGGGGTGATATGGATGATACTGGGATGTATGATGCTTTGGGGATGCACCACACACGAAGAAAACACGTGTGCAATGAACAGAACAGCAGCCAAACGTACCACGTTATTAAGCACAAGAGGCACACTGGAAGAAAACAGGAGTACCAGATATCCAGGCACATGTTTACGGCATCTATGTAGTTTTATGTAGCTGCAAATACCTATGTTAACATTTTAAAAATCAATCTGGGTGGTGGTGGCTCACGCCTTTAGTCCCAGCACTTGGAGGCAGAGATAGGTGAATATCTGTGATTTCAAGGCCAGCCTGGCTACATATCAAGTTCCAGGTCAGCCATGGGT
This sequence comes from Phodopus roborovskii, assembly GCF_943737965.1. Taxonomy (NCBI): domain Eukaryota; kingdom Metazoa; phylum Chordata; class Mammalia; order Rodentia; family Cricetidae; genus Phodopus; species Phodopus roborovskii. Next base: position 9,087,985 of record NW_026125295.1, read on the forward strand.
ATATGGAGACCCCGTACCAATAAATAAATGAATAAATAAATAGATGAGAAAGAGAAAGAAATCCAAAATATAGTTAATAAATGTAAGAACGATTCTATACCAAGAATTCAGTAATCTACAAGGAGCAGATCAATTCCCAGAAACGTATTATCTATCAAGAGTAAACCACAGGAAGTAAAGACTCTTAAGTATGGCAACAGTGAGTGAGGAGACTAAGAAACTCCCCAGCAGCAAAAAGCCCAGGACCGGATTTTGTCAGCAAACATGTAATACTCCTCCAACTTGTAAATATCATACAATGCTCCTAACTCATCTGATGAGGCCAGCACTACCATCCTACCAACGTCAGACCGGGAACTAGAAAGAAAGAAATTATAGGCCTCTGTCCCTGAAGAGCAAGCAGGTAAATAACATCCTCAGCAAAGCACTAGTGAATGGTACAGAGCCGCATAGCGCACAGCGCACTGATGGCACTGACTCTGGAATGCAAGGATGGCTCAACCTCCACAGAGAAACAAATGTAACAGACTGAAGTAACAGAATAAAGGGCAAAAATAATGACACCTTCTCCACAGGTGAAGAAAAAACATTCAATATCCTTTCTCAGCAGAAACTTTCATCGACCTAAAAAAAAAAAAAGTACCTCGATATAAGTAAGTAAGCCCACGTATGGCAACAACGAAAATCTAAAAGCTTTCCTGCCAGGAGCAGAACAAGGCGGTGATGTCCACTACAGCACACGTCACTGGGGGAGGGGGGGGGGCAGCCAGAGCAACTAACTAGGCAAGAAAATAAAGATTCATAAACTGCACAGGAGGATGCCTGACTGCACTGTGAACTCTTAGGTAGAACTGCAGGACGCGGAATTTTAAAAAATCTCCTACATTTCTACACTTTAATCATGAGTTACTGAAAGCCTGTAAAGGAGATAGAGAGATGCCCAGCAATTAGAAGGGCTCGTTCTACAGACATGAGGACCAGAGTCGGAACTCAGCATGCAGGAAATAAAACAGGCATCCTGACAAATGTCTGCAACCCAAGTTCCAAGGGATCAGACAGAGGTCTCTGGGTCTGGCTGGCTTCCAGCCAAGCCAAGGAGACACCAGTTGCCAACCCCAGGGCCAGACCTTGCATCAAACGGAGTATGAAGAATTAAAGGAGGACGGCAGCACCCTCTTGTGGCCACTACGTGTATGCACAGGTCCCCCCTGCCTACACCCACAACCATGCATACACTTCAGTCAATGAAAACATTTTTAAACTAAGAGAATTCCATTAATAATACAACGAAGCAACAAAAACAGAAACAAAATGTAAGTGTAAACTTAACCAAGGAGAGGAGCGAGCTGTCTCATTGGTTTCACTGCGGGATGGGCATGAAAATAAAACAGACACAAAATGTCCCCCGAGTGAGGTTAACTAGAGACCCCGATACAACGACATCACTGAATGATGAACACACACAGGCATAATGTACATACATGCACACTCACACTCAACCACTATGGCTACTGACACTCTTACAGAGAGAAGAAATCAAGGCCTTAACACAGTTCCATTTCTGAACAAGTACACTACACCTACACGTGTAAAATGCTAAGAACACGCTTCGGTCTGTAGGCTAGGAAACCAGGATCCTCCTCACAACCTGTCAGACTTCTGTATTAAGTTATGAGCATTGTGACTTACGTTACTGAAACTCCAAATTCAGAAGTTCCCCGCCAGCCCCCACCCACATTGTAGCTGGCCTCGAGAGGCTTTTCGTCACAGCCTGGCTCCAAGATACACTCTGATGCCTCTAACAGATCCCAAGTGCAACCCACCGGCTGAAGTCACTGAAGACCCCCACCTTCCCACGAGTCGTTGCTGACTCTGAGCTCGGGTTCCTGGCTGTGGTGAGGCAGGTATTGGTAAAATGATGAAGGGGAGGGGCCAGAGAGGGAAGGATGATGGGCCAATATCCTCTTCAAGGGTTTGACGGCGTCTAACATCTTAAAGGCACTATCACCTGTCAGTGTCACCAATGGGGACAAAGGCTCTGGGGACATTCCAGGTCCAAATCATAGTAGCAACGGGACAAGTTACTATAGCACATACTGTAGTTACTCTGGCACATGCATTCTACATGTATTCTGGCACATGCTCAGTTGCTGCATGACCAACTTCCAGGTCGTACCCCAGCCACAGAAATGCATTCTTCAAACATGCATTTATAGCTGTCCAAACCCACCTTCAAAGCTCACTTTAAAATTTATTACTGCTGTATGTGATGCGTGTGATGTGGGCACACAGACTGCATTCCGACTTCGTTTTTAAATGTATCACTGTTGTTGTGTGCGTGACATGTGATACACAGGCACACATACCACACCTGTCCGGGTCAGAGGACAACTCTGGGGCTCAGTTTCCTCTGTCCACTCTTGTTACGAGGCAGGGTCTCTCTTGTTTCCGCCTGTGAATTCGGGGCTGAGGGTTTTTCATGGGGGTGCCAGGGACCAAGCTCACACAGCCAGACTGGCACAGCCAGAGCTTTTACCTGCTGAGTCAACCTTGCCAGCCCATTTCCACATGTCAGTAAACCGTACATTAGCGATAGGTGGACCCCTGTGTGTAGCCTGTAGCATCTGCGAGCCACAGACGCCCTGAGCAGCACAGATGTGGGTTTTAGAATTGGATGAGCCTGCCCTGTCCCCAGGTATTACTGACACCCATTTGGAGGTGCCCTCCAAAGACAAGTTTCTAAGCCCTCAGAAATGTTACATTACTACAAACTTGCTTGCTGTGCTGGGAAATCTCTACCCATCTGCACAGGCAAGTCCTGTCAAGAGTATATCACACAAGCATCTGGATTCCTGATGTTCCAAGGAGCCTATGAAATCCCAAGGAGCACTCACTTTACTTGAGCTGGAGACAATGGAGCCGAGATGCAGAGGTAAAAGCCTGATGAGTGTGTGGGACCCAAGATATTCCTTAAACATGGCGGGGCTGTGCCAGGCCGCCATCCTTTAGGCACCAGGGGTCCATAAAGAAATGCCTTTCTGAAGGCGGGGTTGACTGGAGAGGTGGACTACGGCTCAGTTCCACTGTGCTGCCAGGGAACTGTCAGAGCAACCTGACCGCAAGGCTCGTGAACTGCTAATCAAGTTTTTATTGTTCACATTCGCCACTGAAATTGCTTTGCAACTGTTTGTTTTGAAACAGGCGCATAAAATATCATGGCAGCAGTATTTGGGCACATATTGGAAAATCTGCCATGAATAAAGATTTTTTTCTTCCAATAAAATAGAGTTTGCCTATATCGCCTGGCATTAAAATGATTTACTGAAGTAGCCACGACATAAACCACAGAAATAAAATGAGAGATTAGAGTTACAGCAACGTTCAAAGGCTGCTACATCCAAATTCACGTTTAAAACACATTTTAATGCAGCATGTAATGCTTGGCAAAGAGAAAGAACATCCCCCACCCTCCATCCTGTTCTTCCAACAACTCTACGCTCAGAAGCCAGGTAGGTGCTGCCTCACAGCCTTCCGGAAGCCATGTTTACCGGTCCGGTCCCATCCAGGGGCTTTAGAGACGTGGGCCCACAAAACCGGCAATGGGAACCAGCCCCGCCTCATGTAATGATGCGGCCTGGCCCTCTGTCACCGCCACACATGGCTGCCTGGTGCTGACGCAGGGGGAAGCTGTCTTGTGGCTGCCAGCCCAGCTCCAGGCTCAATGAGAAAGGCCACCCGATAACCTCAACGCATGCACTCGGGTGCACAGGCCGGGGAGGGGGGCATGGGTGGGCGATGCCGGGTAGGAGTGCTCCCCCAGCAGGCGGCACCCTTTCCTAAGCAGGTCCCTAGCCGCCTTCTCTGTGAGGCAGCCTTCTGCCGCTGAAGCTCAGGGCTGAGGCAGTCCGTTGCTCGTGTCCTGGGAGCTTCAGACAGACCTCAGGGACCAGCATCCCACTGTGCTCCCTCCCCACGGCCCCTGTGATTCTCCCATGAGGCCCACTGATGGAACCTAGGACAGGCACTGCCCATCCTCCAGTGACAGAGGACCACAGTGACTCCTTTCCAGCGGAGGCCGATGGAGTCCCGAACCTAAGGCCATTGATCTGCCTATGTGGAACGCTTCTCCCGCGGCACAGATGGTTCTACCCAAGCGGAGGCTGCCATGTGAGTCTGAAGGGTGTCTTTGCAGAACCAGTAAGGGCAAACACAGCACAAAGGCCTGTCCTGTAGCCCCTTGCGGCACACCTGTCTGGGCGCACCCCACACTCACTACTCAGCTGAGCCTCCCAATGTCACCCAGAGCCCCCTTCCTCACCCTTGGGTCCTGGTCAAGGTCAGTTTGGGGGACTCCCGCCCTGCCCCCCTCACTTAGCACAGTACCAGCCCCTCCTCCGGGGTGGAAGCTAATGTCTGACCCTCTGCCTGACTTCTCTTCCTGCCTGTGTTGTTAAATACATTGACCCTAGAGCCTCAGGAAGAGGGGTGGAGGGGAAGGGGTGTCATGTGACCAAGGACAAGGAGGACACGCCTGACCGTGCTCAGCTTGCTTTCTCGTCTTCCCAGCCTAGGATCCCTCCTGGGCCCACAATTAAGATGAGTCTTTCCACACTGGTAACGTAAGCGAGACCTTCCCTGACAGGCATGTCCACAGAGCCATTTATTTCCCCAGTGGCTCGGGATTCTGACAAGCTGGCACATAACTTCAGCCCGGACTCAACAGCTCCTACCCAGTGAATCACTCATAGAAGGTCCTCCCTCCCCCTCCCCTCCCTCCCCCTCCCCTCCCCCAGCCTCCCCTCCTCTCCCCCTCCCCTCCCTCCCCCTCCCCTCCCCCTCCCCTCCCCCAGCCTCCCCTCCTCTCCCCCTCCCCTCCCTCCCCCTCCCCTCCCCCAGCCTCCCCTCCTCCCCCTCCCCTCCCTCCCTTTTTCCACCCTCCCCTCCTCCCCCTCCCTTTCCCCACCCTCCCCTCCTCCCCTCCTCCTCCCTTTCCCCACCCTCCCCTCCCTCCCCCACCCCTCCCCCTGTCTCCCCTCCCTCCCTCCCCACCTCTCCTAGAGGTTGGTTCAAGGACTTACACACCAGCCCTGTTGAGGAAGGAGGGCTGCACCTCCTGAGCAACCAGAGCAGTTAGAGGTAGCTGTGAGGGTTTCCCCCAAACACGAGTTGCTTTGACTTGGTCATGAACCGCAGTCTAGCAGCACAGAAGACCCTGTTCTACCACACAACCCCAGACACTCCCATTTCCCTCAAGGGTTCCACACAGAGCAACAAATTCAAAGCCCTGTTCGCTTCCCCAGCAATGGCTGCCATCGCAGCAGAGAAGCAGCTAGCAAGTCCTGCTCACTCGCAGAAGGGGAGCATAGGGAATCGGGCCGGTGGAGATGGCCCTGCCTCTGGCCTGCCCCACCCGTGACTCAGGGTAATGGCCAAGCAACCCTTCTAGCCTCGCTGTACTTTTCTAGGAGGCACCGCCCTGCTCACCCCCCCCCCTTCCCGCCCCCTGCGGACTCTGCTCCTGCCCGCAGGCAGGCAGCCACCATTCTGTGTCTCCCCGTGAATCTCAGGAGACAGTACTTGCACAGGGCCCCTCACCATCTTCCCACTGGGCCTCATGGGTCCCACCACTGACAGAGGCTGCCCCAAACTTGCCATACACATGTCATGCGCCTGCCCACAGGCCCTCAGGCTCAGGTGTCAAACCACACAGAGCTATGTGCTGTTTCTGTCACTCCAGGGAACAGCCAGTCCTAAAGTGCACAAGTATTTCTCAGACACTCAGAGGGAAAAATATCACAGTTCCGCTTAGCATTGCTTCTTTTTACTGAGAGTTCTCTTCAGAATGTGTAGATACAGACTTCTATAATACATCACTCTCGGGCTGTGAAATAAACTGGCTACAGCCGTAACACCCAGGCGGCCGAAAGCAAAGGTGACATCCCCAGAGGATGTGGTGTGGCTATGGGCGACTGCTCCACACGGCACGGCACCGATTAAAACGTGTGCTTGTGAGAATGGCGCAAACTGTGCACTAAACACAGAAGCAGAGCAGGAACTGAACAACGCCCTTCAAGGATGCCGAGTCTGACCTCATAAAGCAGCTGGTTTCACTTTTATTCTTTACTTGGTGGCAACAGCAGCAGAACCCCCTGAAAAATAAGACTCTGGGCCAGCAAGGTGGCTCAGTGGGCAAAGGTGCCGCTGCCAAGCCCGAGGATCGCAGTTTGATCCCCAGAACCCACACGATAGAAGGATAAAGCCAGGAACTGTGTGCTCTGACCTCCACACAGGGGCTGTGGCATGTAGGTGACCATACACATACTACAAATAAGTGTAAAAATCACAACTAATGTCCAACAAGGAAGCTAGCCACAGAATGTCCTCTTGGACTCAGAGCATCACACTAGCCACGCCCCTGCTCCCAAGCCGCAGAGTCCATCATGGAGGAGGGGCTTAAGAGACTGAACTAGCCAGAGGCGGGGTGGGGGCGGGGGCGGGGGCGGGGCTTCAGAACACGACAAAACCATGGTGCTCATGGACTCAGAGCACACAGCTGCAGCGGTTGCCTACACAAGATCAAGCCAGTCAGAATCCCAGCGTGCGCAGGGAGGAGCTATGGGCAGCTGATTGCTGCTGGAAGAGAAGTAGGGTTTTTAAGAGTGTAGGCTGACCATGCCCCAGTGGATGGTCCCACACCCATGAGTTAGCCCCGAAACTCCTCTTCACAGACATCGTCAGAGACTGTCACACACCTCTTCTCACCAAGATTCCCTTGCACTTGAGGGCAGAGCTAAGGTGTCAAGATTACCGCCACCCCCACCCCCACCCCCACCCCCCAGTCTGCTCTGAGACCAGGCTGGCAGAAAAACTGATCTAACAAAATGGTGCGTGTGGCACGCCCAGCCCGACCCGCAGGACAGACGGCAACCACACGAGGATTCTTCTCAGATCACACTTTATTGGAGCACTTCTTGGTTGAAGGGAGAGCTGAAGGTGAGGGGCTGCTAAGTATGAGGAAGAACGCTATGGGCCACCGCCATATGCGGAAGCGCCGTCCTCCACCGCCTTATCGCGGAAGCTCAGCCAAGGATTTTCATTTCCTCACTCCCCGTGCCAGATCACAATTAGCTGCCGCTTTCCCGGTTTTTCAGGATGCTCAGGGACAGCGGTATTATGACCCTATACCATATAAACAGTTAAAAGATCTGGTTGAAGCCACAAGAACATATGGAGTGAACGTCAACTATACTCGGGCGTTATTAAGCAGATTAGCTTCTCAAGCCATGACACCGGCAGATTGGTTTGAGATAGCGAAAGCCTGTCTTTCCACGGGGCAATATTTAGATTTCAGATCCCATGTTACGGATAGAGCCCACGCACAAGCTAGGGTCAATGTACAACAAGGGAATCAACATTGGTCAGCTGACATGCTGTTGGTGCAAGAACAAGTGGATGCACTTTGGCAATTAGCTCAATTAGGTTGTGAATGGAAAAATCCTGGATTGTGTATGGATAACTAGTGTGCCTTTCCATAATGTTTCCCATGCTGCTGAATTATCTCGAAATCTGTCCCAATATCTAGCAGGAAAGTGGTCAGAAGAGTTTGATGAATTGGTTCAACAGCTAAGACAAGAGATCGTGAAGTTTAATGCCACCCGAGTGGACCTTTCCTTCGCAGGAGGATTTTCGTCCTGGATTGCGTCAGCTTTTTCCCACTTTAAGGAATGGGTGGGGGTGGGGATGTTTGGCATTTTTCTTATGGCCGGGTGCTGTTTTTGTCTCTGGCTCATTTGTAGACTCAGGGCCCAGCATGCAAGGGATCGAAAATTAGTTGCACGGGCCCTTATGGCCTTGGATTCTGGAGTGTCTCCACAGGCTTGGCTTACAGCCCTTAAGGAATAATACCTCTAACACACAGCCATTGCACCCCTAGAGCCTTGTAAGGCTCATTGCACTAGGGTTGGTGTGGGTCAAGATTGCTTGCTCCTCCCCTAAAGAGCAGATAGGACCTCTCTACGTGGCCTTTGCACCCCCTGGGGAATAATACCACCCCATTGCACTGGGGAAGGCACAAAGTAAAGGTTCCATTGCACAGGAGAAGGTGTGCCATCTATGATTACGGCGTCCCTTGATCGGTCTTCACATCATGAGGTGAGGACCTGAACGGGAATAAGACCATCTTTCATTGCTCTGCTCATATTAAAATAAAAAGGGGGAACTGTGGGCAGCCGCCAGCAGAACACCATTACAAGATGGCGAACTTCCTCCTTCTTGCACCCTCGGTGCCTTACCTTATTTGGGCATATGCCTGCCTGATGGTAGTACTCTGGTGCGGTGCGCTTGCTCGTTCCCTAGCCAATGCCGTGGCTCCAATGCTGTGGCGAGGTCCTCTGAGCCTATGAGATTGCGACCCGTTGCCTAGTAGCATATATAAGCAGCTGTTTTTCCTCCCCGGGGCCCCTCACCTTCAGCTCTCCCTTCAACCAAGAAGTGCTCCAATAAAGTGTGATCTGAGAAGAATCCTCGTGTGGTTGCCGTCTGTCCTGCGGGTCGGGCTGGGCGCGCCACAGGTGCGTACAATGTAGGGCCCGGAAACTTACACTTAAAACTTGACAAAAGCTTAAAAAGGGATTTTAAAAACAAAAGAACAGAGACAAGCAAGGCTTCTTGGTTGCAGCATTTTTCTCAGTTGGGCTCTGTTTTGCTAGAGACAAGCAGAGATTTATTCGGCTCCTTTAAGGGAGATTTCCTGACTCAACATAAGCGGCAAACCCTGCTAACAACTTAATGTTGTGTACGAGAGCTGGCAATGGCAGTAACCACATCTCCAAGCAGGCAGCATGCTGCTGTACGACAGCGTAGACCAAGCAGTGAGCACAGCTCTCAGTGCTGACGGTAAATGTACCCCCGCCGTCTTGGATAGATGGCAGCTAATACAGCTGTGGCTGTCATTTTAGCAATGTTCTTTAGCAGATAAAAGACTCACGGCAAGAAAAAGATGAAGATTTACAGTAAAGACAGATTAAGATAAGGAAAAACCTCTAAAGGTTTACAGTGTGTTGTAACATAATACGTAGGCTTGGGAGAGAAAAAGAAACAGGATAAAGTAGTTTAAAAGAAAAAAAAAATAGAAAGAAAGAGAGTAACTGAGTGTGGTGGCACATGCCTTTAATTCCAGCACTCGGGAGGCAGAAGCAAGCAAATCTCTGTGATTTCAAAGCGAACCTGGTATACAGAGTTAATTCTAGGGACAGGCAAAAGTTACACAAAGAAATCGTGTCTCAATAAATGAATAATAGGAGTAGAAGAAATAGAGTAATTAAAAGCCACGTAAAGATGGAAAGCACAGAGAGAGTCTGGATACTGCATGCTACTGTGTTGTCTTAGTATTGTTTGACTGCTGAGGAAACAGCAACAACTGTTAAAAGAAATACTGCTAAATTATTCCAATTTACATATTTTAATAATGCTTTGACTTCCAAATTTAAGTCTAACAACAGGTTACTGGGGGAAAGGATTTCTATTTTTGTTTCCACAGAAAATGAACAGCTGTGGATTCCTTCCAGACTAACACGGTTTGATCAAGCCAGACCCCCTGAAACAGCATCCCAGGTGATCCAACATTCAAAACTGTTGGGACAAGGCAGCCTTGCAGACTACAGCCAAGATTTCATCTTCTTAGGATCCCCATGACAGCGCCCCCTACCAGCAGGAAGTAGTTTGGAAAGAACGACGCCCAAATTCCCAAATTGTTTATAAATGTTTCCTTTCATCTATATGGGGTGGTTATAAATGGTTAATGATCACAACCAATCTCTCTTTAAAGGTAAGAAAGGGATTATGGTATGGATATGAATACTTTGTTTTAGAATGGATTTTCCTTTATTGATACAATTTAAGGTCAATGTTGTGACGTGTATATTCTCCTCTTGTTTAGGTATTGTGTTTATGTAGCTCATTTAGAAATGCAGTGTATAGTTAGCACACATTATAGACCTGTCTAGCTCTGGGGTTTCTGCTTCACTACTTTCTTCACGCTGTGAAGCTTTGCTTCTCATGCTGTGCCCAACTCTACGGCCAAACTCAGCATCTCTCTGCCTCCAGTGTCGTCCAAAGCAAGGAACTGCCTCTGCCTCTGCCTGCCTCTGCCTCTGCCTGCCTCTGCCTGCCTCTGCCTCTGCCTCTGCCTCTGCCTGCCTCTGCCTCTGCCTCTGCCTGCCTCTGCCTCTGCCTCTGCCTGCCTCTGCCTCTGCCTCTGCCTCTGCCTCTGCCTCTGCCTGCCTCTGCCTCTGCCTCTGCCTCTGCCTCTGCCTCTGCCTCTGCCTCTGCCTGCCTCTGCCTGCCTCTGCCTGCCTCTGCCTCTGCCTCTGCCTGCCTCTGCCTCTGCCTGCCTCTGCCTCTGCCTCTGCCTCTGCCTCTGCCTCTGCCTCTGCCTCTGCCTCTGCCTCTGCCTCTGCCTGCCTCTGCCTCTGCCTCTGCCTCTGCCTCTGCGGAAGGAGTCGTGCTGACTGGGAACCTCAGACATGGATCCAAGGAGGAAAGTTCTGTCCTGTTCATGGTTCCAGGAGGTTTTGTCTCTAGGGAGCACATGATAGAGAAGCCCCCACCATGGCGGCAGGACACAGACTAAGGGTCAGAATTCGATAAAGATCTCCACAGTCCCACCACCTTCCAACGGTCTTTCCAAGTTTTTAACTCATCAACAGATTAAGCTGTCCACTGTGTCTCAACCCCTCTGGGAACAAAGACCCTCACAGACACACTCAGGCAGACTTCGCCAAGATCAGTCTTCACAAGAGACACGCATAGGGAGGGCGTGGCCACCCCTACAAATCCCACTGGGCTGCTCTACAACACACATCTTCTCCCTTTCCTCTCTCCCTTCTGGCGCTGCCTCTGGACCCCCTTCTAGCATACTGAGCAATTCCTCCAACCTTGTACATGGCACTTACCGTGTAGCCCTTGACAGCTGGCCCCCATCTATGCTCAGTAACACGCCTACCCTCGCCTCTACTCACACAGGGCCGATGCAAGTGATGTGAGTCAGAGCACTAGGAGGCGTGCCTCTAAGAGCCGACTGGGAGTTCCCCAGTCCTCCATCCCACTAGGGGGCGCCACAAAGCCCGGTCTTTGCTTCCCCACCCTCTGCCCTGTGAGGCCACAGCAGGGCCCTCCGCAGGCCTGAGCCTGGAACTGCCCAGCCGTCAGAACCCTGAGAACTGGCCTTCGGTTCTCTGTGCGCACCCCAGCGTGTGGTGTGGTGTTTTCTTGAACACCACAGACACCTTCAAGGAGACACGACCAGCCCCCCTGGCCAGGGCTGAGGAGGGGCCGCTTGGTTTGCTTTTCCCACGTAGACACACAGTTGGCAGGCATGTCTGAAATGAGCGAGAGAAGCTCATCCCTCCCCATGCCCTGAGCCATCTCTGAGCCTTGCAGGTTAGGGTACTGGTAAAAAAGGGAACCTGCCCCTGGCTGGCAACACTCTGTCCTCTTTCTTTCCAGCCCAATTCTCGGATCAGCCGGATGTGAGAAGGCTCTTCACAAAGAAAGACATTTCATTCTCCTCACAGGAACCACAGAGCAAAGATTTGATCTGATGGGCGGCGTCCACGCTAAAGGCTTACACACCAGTGCCTCAGGAGCCGAGTCACCCTCCACGAGCCAGCCTTAGACCAGGTAGTGTCCTGTGCTAGAAAGTAGGTATCATCTGGGCAGTGTGGGACACACCTATAACCCAGCACAGCACTCAGGGGCTGAGGCAGGAGGATTCCCAAGAGTGGAGCCATGCTGCTACAGAGTAAGACTCTAGTCAAAGAAATGAAGGGAGGGGGGAGGGAGAGATGGAGAGAGGGAAGGAGGGGGGAGGGGGAGGGGGAGAGAGGGAGTGAGGGAGAGAGGGAAGGAGGAAAGGAAGAATAAAAAAACACACATTGCTTAATTCAACAGAAATAAAAATGCAAACTGCATTCAAAGGGCCGATCTAGAGACTCGAGCATGTGGCATCCTGCGCGGGTCTGAGAGAAGAGGCCTGATGAAGTTAAGGACAAGACAGAGTCTGGGCTAGAGAGACAACCCGACAATTCACCCCACAACTTTAAAACTTGAAATGCTCACTTGAATTCCAGAAGACACACTTGCATTCTTACCAGAATCACTTCAAAAACAAGCGGGACCAGTTTGCTTTCTTCCACAAGCCTGTGGGGGGAGGAAAGGGGGGGTGAGTACATGTGAGCTAGTACACCTTCAAACCGCTAGCCTAACAGGTGGCAGAAGCCCCCCCCCCCCCCCCCCCCCCGTCTAACTACTCAGACTCTGATGGAGAAACAGTCTAAGTAAATACATGGTGACTTTAACACACAGAACTCCAGCAATCACACATCACATGAGACATCTTCGTGGCCATCATATTATTGCTATTTTAATGTGGAAATTAATTAAAATTCACAATCATTATAAAGACAGCCAACCAAGGTAATGCCGGGTGAAATAATGTATCTGGTCCTCACTGCACGCAGAACCACTGGCATGTGACACCGTCATTTTTTATCTCTGCCCTGTTAGCTGTCTTCTCAGCATAAATAAATTAATGCACAATGAATTTTAATGGCCTTTAATTTTTAAAAAATTGGACACCAATCACCCAGTCTACTCTAGGCACTTTCTCTCGTCAAATCTGGTTACAAATTGTCATCAGTTACAACAGAATAATTATTTCATGAGATTTCAGAGAAAGTTGCCAGATGAAACCAGAACTATCCAAGTCATTCGGGGTTTACGAAGCTTGACAATCTGGGGCCGGGGACACAGCTCGGTGGTAATAACACTGAGAGCTACAAAAGGTAATTTTAAGGAACAAAGTGAAACAGTGTTTCTATTTCTAAGCACCCCTTTAGTCCAAGGTAGGGTAGGTGCTTCTCCGGTGACAGGCCAGACAGTAGGTACTGGACGCTGTGCAGCCTCTCAGTCTCTATAGCAACCATAGCTCGGTCAAAGAACGTTCAGAGCAGCTGTGACTGATGCTGAAACAGACAGGCTGCGAACCAATAAAACTTCATTCTCCAAATGGGCCACTCTGGGGCCACAGGCTAAAGCTCTACTTTGGTTAATAACGGTCCTATATTTGGCTGCTGGAGAGATGGCTCAGTGGTTAAGAGCACATACTGATCTTGCAGAGAGTCCACATTCAGGTCCTAGCACCTACACTGGGCAGCTCACAGTGGCCTTTAGCTCCAACTTTAAGGGATCCAACGGCCTCTGTAGGCATCTACACACACAACCACATACGCCCACCATACACAATTATTAAAAATAAATCTCAAAAAAATGCTCTTTTAAAATATCTTGTTAGAATCTATTCTGTGGAATGAGTCGACCATATTGCCTCTGTTGTAGACATACACTGTTTGAATCAGACAGTACCAGGCAGGTAGAAACAGGGCTGCAGTATCTCCCCACACCCAGGAGCTTGTCTGTCTGCGATAATACACAAATACAAGAAGTGTCTGTGAAACTAACAAGAGGCATTTCAGTGAGAGTAACGTGAGAGCAGCCGTGAGTGATGCTGAAACAGACAGGCTGGGTACCAATAAAACTTTATTCTCCAAATGGGCACAAGAGACATGGACTTCCCAGGCTGAAACACAGTGTTGGCACAAGTGAATATGATCACCACACTCCTCCCCTCACGGAGGGTAAGAGCACGGAGGGGTGACCTGGGCATGTGACGGGATGCCAGTCAGCAAAGGCAAAGGACGGAAGCTGTCGCTGGTGACGATGCTCAATCGGGCAGAGACACGCACTGCGCACTGCGGGAGGCTGCACGTGGTGGCCAGGCTCACACAATCCCAGACTGGGGGAGGCTGAAGCAGCGGGATCAAGAGGACAGGGCCGGTCTGTCTGGTGCTCAAGGGGAGATGCCATATTCAGTGAAGAAAACACTGCAAGACCTCACTGCTGTTGGTTGTTTTGCTTTTAGTTTTTCTCTTTATTCTTTGAGGGGCTGGCCATGAATACACGGAGGCTTGTTCTTACTTATGAGTGCCTGGCCCTAGCTTGGCTTTTCTTAAATTATCCATCTATCTTTTGCCTTCGGGCTTTTATTTTTCTCTATTTCTCTATTTCTTTCTTATTCTGTGTCTGGCTGTGTGACTGGCTGGCTGGCTGACTGGCTGGATGGGTGGCTGTGTGGCTGTGTGGCTGGGTGGCTGACTGGCTGTGTGGCTGGCTGTGTGGCTGGGTGGCTGGGTGGCTGTGTGGCTGGCTGGCTGGCTGGCTGGCTGGGTGGCTGTGTGGCTGGCTGACTGACTGGCTGGCTGACTGACTGGCTGGCTGTGTGGCTGGCTGGCTGTGTGGCTGGCTGGCTGTGTGACTGGCTGTATGGCTGGCTGGCTGGGTGGCTGACTGGCTATGTGGCTGACTGGGTGGCTGTGTGGCTGACTGGCTATGTGGCTGGCTGTGTGGCTGGCTGACTGACTGGCTGGCTGACTGACTGGCTGGCTGACTGACTGGCTGGCTGACTGACTGGCTGACTGGCTGGCTGGCTGACTGACTGGCTGGCTGTGTGGCTGGCCCCTGGCAACCTCCTCTCCTTGTTCTTGCTCCTTTTTCCTCTCAGATTTCTCCTCCCGTTTCCTCTCCCTGCCTGCCATCCCTGCCTAGCCTTTCCTGCCTAGCTGTTGACCGTTCAGCTCTTAATTAGATCAATCATATGTTTTAGGCAGACAGAGTTAAACAGATGCAGCATAAAAGAATGCAATACATCTTTGCACCACTAAACAAATTTCCACAGCCATAAACAAATCCAACATGTTTTAAAATAATATTCCACAACACACATGGAATCTAAGAAGTCACACTCAAAGATGTAGAGAGCAGGGGCCAGACCTGCTCCGGTTGGATGTGAAGCCAACCTCGCAGGAGGAAATTTTTGCCTGGCACTGTAAACCTGGTCAAAGGTACCTGGCTGGGGATGCTCATGTCCCTGGAGGCCAGGCAGGCAGCACAGTCAGACTCGTGTGTTACACAAAGCAAGAAGAGGGTGTAAGGTGAGAGGGAGGGGAGGAGGGGGAGGGCCCAGGAGTAGAAGAGGGAGCTGGGGTGGACATGGTCAAGATACATTACATGCATGCAATTACCATACAAGAGGAAAACCTTCATAATAAAAAAGTGCCTGAAGTTAATCATTCATCCTTAAGTCATTCCCATTAGGTACCAGGCCAGCAATGAGAGAAGCAAGATGCTTGAAGCCAAGGCCTGGAACCACGATCCAGCTCCATCCAGGAGGAACACGGCTTCCCCCAGGGCCTCCTCCACCCACCTCTCCATCTTAGGCATCTGCGCTGTCCCCGGGACAGGCCTTGCCTCCTGAATCTAGACAGGGTAGTGATTGCTTTGACCCATGAGGTGGCATGGGCTGGTCATCTGTAATTTCCCCTTCTGTTATGGTATTTTAGGGAAACAAGTAACTACTAGAAATGTGGTTACATAAGACGATTCTTTTCCAAAGTCCATAGGCTCCATGGGCCAGAAATCTGGATCAAGGGCACAAGGGAGGCCTTGCCTTCGATCCCCAGTGATTGAGGCCACAGCTGGGAAGACAGGGGATGGGTGCCTAGGAGAGCTGAGGGTATGGGAAAGAACCCCACTCACAAGTCTTGCACGTGGTTTAAAATATCCTTGCTTAACTCTACTTGCTGGGGCATCTACCATGTCCCCTCTATGGGACCTGGACACGGCATGGTGGCTGGGAACCCAGAGCCAATGCCCAAGCAATAAGCCTGGGTAAGAAGCATTCCAACTAAAGAGATGGAAACCAGAGCAGACCCCTTTGCCGGTGGCGTGACATAGTCATGCTACTGTGGGCCCAGGTGGGAAAGGTCTACGCTGCTGTCTTTGTGGAACACATACTTCTTCAGCGTCCGTTTGTGACGCTGAAGTAGAGAGAACCCTCAGTCCGAGTAGCAGCGGTTCACAGAACTGGAGAGACAGTGACCCATGACGATCTGTGGTCACATAACAGCTTGTCACCAACTAAGAGCTGAAGGGTGCCCAGTTATGGGCTCTGTGCTCTCTGGGCATGCAGTTAGCTATGCATGCCTGGGGCATCCCTCAGAGGGGTCAAGTTTCTGCAGGAGGACTCGGGTCCCCATATGCTTTCTGGTTACCAGCCAAAGACTCCCAGTAAGTTCCTGCTGTAACTGGAGTTTAATTTAGGGTCAGAGCCTGGGCCCACACAGTTCCAATAAGCTAAGTTCAGCCACCCTTCCCCTATACCAATCAAGGAAATAATTAATAGTGAAAGGTAGAAAAGGGTGATTTATTCAAGGAGACCACAATGTGAAGACTAACAAATCAAGGGGTCCAGGGACCCCCAAGTCCATCTTCAGAGTCTGACCCGAGGCCTGGGTTTAAATAGATGGCAGGTGATATGCAGAGCTAAGGAGTCCTGGTCATCACCATCTGGGCTCTGCCTCTCCTGCAAGGAGCTCGGACAAGTCTCAGAAGTGTGTGTGTGTGTGTGTGTGTGTGTGTGTGTGTGTGTGTGTGTGTGCGCGTGCGTCTGACTGTCATGAGGGTCTAGCCTTTCCCTCCCTCCCTCCCTGCCCCACCCCCAGGATCTCTGGGTAAGTGTTATTCTTGGACTCCACAAATGTCTCTCTAGAGATATCTTCCAAGAGTTACCCCAGCCCTTGCCACGTGGTCCTCCTCATCTCCCAAGTCAGCAAAGGACCCATTCATGTGTGTCCAGTCCTTTGCAAGCTTCAAATCTCACTGACCTGAACCTGACCCTGAACTCTGGGCCAGATTTGAGGGGTCTGTGACCTTCTCTATATTTTATGGTCATTTTATTAGGGTTCTTAATTACAGCTCCGATAACCCCATACAGCTTTAAATTACTGTGTAAATGTAAAGCTGGGTGAGGGGCATCTTCCAGAGACTGGGAAGCTGCGCGGGCCTCACCCCACCTCACCCCACTCAGCTCCACCACACCTCTGCCTCCTTTTAAAAGAACAATTGTAAGTTCCTCCTCTGGAGACACTGCTCCTAGCCCATCTGTGAGCACACCGAGCCGAAGGCTCACACCAAGCTAGAGGCACAGTTGCTTAACATTCCAACAACATCGGTTGGGAGTTTTAGACTTTATTTTTATTCTGACTGAAGGAATAGTAGACTATAAACAAAGCTTTTTTGTTTACATAATTTACCAGTGTAGTGGGCCAGTGACAGCCATTTTAAATTAAAAATCTCCAACATCAAGCAGCATTTCAAATTATTTGTTCAGTGAGTCAGCTTCAAAAAGAAATGGCTTCTTAATGTTAAGTTACAGGGCAATATGTCGTCTACCATGAAAGCAATAATATTTGTGGCTTTTCTCCTTCAAACATCTGCCCTTCCTTGACATGCTTCTTAATTCACTTGCGGAGGATTGCAGGGATCTCACTGTGTGTGTGTGTGTGTCTGTGTGCGTGTCTGTGTGCGTGTGTGTGCATGTGTGTGTGTGTGTGTGTGTGTGTAAAATATATTTCACATACATACACAAATGTCAGAGTTGAGGTTTCCACGGTTTCAAACGCATGTTCATCTTGCAGAGACCCATCTGACCAAGCAGGGCAGTCCTTCCTGGAGGAAGTTCACACCCCAGGGGACACAAACTTACCGCTGAAGGCCGCACCCTCTGAGAAAACCTTAGCACCAGTCTACACTGGGAATCTCCCACGGCCAAAATGGTGGAAAGAATAACAATTTCCACAGGACCAAGTTTGGTCAGGTTAAAAGTAAATGTCTTCCAGCAGGAAGGACACAGGAGGAGAAGACGGGAGGGAATTCTATGTTACGCTAACATGGCACAGCCGAGCCGGCTGCGGGCACTTAACCCAGCTCTGGGATGAGCCACATCTGCTGAGTGACTTGAGGCTGTTCCTCATGGCACACACTGAAGGGGGAAGGGAAGGGAAGCTGCAGTCAGGGTGGCTTCCCCACAGTGGGCCGCACCCCACAGGCACCCCCAGTCACCCCTGGACACCAGATGCCATGATGCACCTCCGGGCCTTCCTCTCCGTCATTAGCGGAGGTCCCGGGCTCACCAGTCACACACCCTACTGCACAGTGCTGCGCTGTGGGGCCAGCGCCACACTCCATGGGCTCCATGCTCACCCTCTTTCTGGACTGGGTTCTGCAGCTGGTGACCTTCCCTGGTGACTATGACCCTGCTACAGGGTGAGGTGAGAAGACACTGAACAGAAACACAGCATCAGCGGCAGTAAGGACGGGGGGGGGGGGGGGGGGGAGTCCCCAAGCTGCACACACTGCCAGCAGTGTCCCCTTGCCTCCACATAGGAGCCCAGCAACAATAAACGAGTAACTAACTAACCAATATAATGAACGTTTCCCAACATGTGTTCAGTTTAACCAGCTATTCAGTTCCTTTTTTTTTTTTTGGTCTCCATTTACTTCATGAAATGTTTGGAGTACGGGGCTTGGAATCTACTTGCACTTGTGGTCAGGCTAAGTTTCTGCCTTTTCTCGACACTCAGTCAACAAACATGAAGCCGGCGATCCCCACGCACTGCGCACGAGGGTGCGTGAGAGACGCATTGACCGTTACAGGTGCTACAGCAGGTCAATACAGTCAGGTGTCTGTGGGAGTGAGATTCTACCATTCACAGGGCAGGGTGGGAGGCGCTGGGTCCTCTGCCGTCCGGAGAAGAAATCCAGGCACAAACAAGAATGTCTGACAGCAGATGGTGGACTGAGCTGTGATGGGAATTGCAGGAGGACCAGGGGAGGACAGGCCGCTCACGGGGTACAGGGAACAGCAGAAGCAAAAGGCAGCAGACCGCATCAGTGTGGCTGGGGTGAAGAAAAACAAGACGAAAGCAAAAGGTAGCTCAGAGAGAGCGGTGGGAAGACGCAGGAGGCCCGGAGGCCGGAGGGTTCACAGATCGCACTAGGGGAGCCTGGCATACTCAACACACACAGTTGTTCCTTCAAAGAGAGGCAGTTAAAATACACATTCAGGGAGCTGGAGAGATGGCTCAGTGGTGAAGAGCCTGACCTGTTCTTGCGGAGGACCCAGGTTCGGTCGCCAGCACCTACATCAGTTGGCTCCCTGTAACCCCGGCTCCAGAAGATCCAGTGTCCTCCTCGATGGGCACCGTGCTCACGCTGTGAATATAAGCTCGCGTAGCATATGAACCCACACATGCAAATTTCTAAAAATTGAGTGTTTTGTTTAAAACACAAGCTCGCTAGCTGAGATGAGGAGGAAGAAAGATGGTAGAGCCAAAGGCCGGGCTGAGGGGTGAGCCAGGAAGGTTCCAAGACACCCAGCTAGCCAGCCTGGCCAGCTTGCCGCCCAGGGGCTGAAAACCGTTGTTAGCTTTTTAAAGGACTGAAAGAAATCAAAAGATGTCTTTTTTAATACATGGAAATTACATGAAATTCATACATAAACACTGTAGTGAAACCCAGCCTGCTGTGCTGGGAGCTCTGTACTGTAGATCTGGGGGGGGGGGTAGAGGGTGGGGGAGCACTCGCCCAGCGTGTCAGGGTCTGGGGTTCAATCACCAGGGCTACAAGGAAGGAGGAGGAGAAGGAGGAGAAGAAGAAGAAATTGCTAAAATCAAAGCAAGGACCCACAGCAAGAGGCAAGCTGGGATGCATTAACAAGGCGTACCGCCCCATTGGCAGAACCTCAAACCCGATCACCTGCAGGGCAGGGGGGAGGGAGGAGACCTGAGCATGACAGACAGAGCTCTTGGTTGTCTGAGCAGTGGCCCACACTGACCCCCAGAGTGAGCACAGTCAGCTGCTCACTCGCCGGCGCTCCTGGGTGGTGGGTGCCTCTCCCTCAACCCTCCCAGAGACACAGGAGTACAGGAAGTAGCAACCCTGGGCCGTAACGGCCGGACGGCTGGACATGGGGTTCACAGATGCTGACACTTGCACCAAGGTAAGTGAGGAGAGCAAGTCTGAGTAAGTGGTGGCTCAATCGGAGAGGACTAAGGGCGGAACTTAGGGCATATCCCGGCTGACTTGGGGAGCTGGCTGACAAGTGGACAGGAATTTTATTAGGAGGAGACATGGCCACAGTGGCGGGGGGGGGGGGGCCAGCAAGGTCATGGAGAATCCTAGAGACATTGTGGGGGGAGATCAGCACAGTCATGGAGGATCCTACAGTGTGTCCGGGGGAGACCAGCACGATCACGGAGAATCCCACATCCTGCACATCCAGGCGCCTTCCGATTCCAGTTGAAGATGCAGTCCTTGCGCTAGACGATTTCACACCTGTAGTTTGCTCTCAGTGATTGTCTACAATGAACTCTTTTTAAAGCGTCCACACTGAGGCCACAGCCAGCTTTCTACCCACTGAGCTACAGCTGCAACCTTCGTCTACAATGACTGCTTAGGTGGTTTCCTTGTAAACCACACACCACTTCTGGCCCAGAGTAACTGCTTGGTGTTTGCATGACCTTGAACTCCCGCCTCTGCGGAAGAGAAAGTATCCCGCCGCCGGTGAAGGCACTCTGCTGGCCAGGCCAGTTCCCAGGGCAGGGAATCTGCACCAAGTGTAGCATCAGCCTCTTCTAAATGGGCTCACAGCTTCTGCAGGGCCGCACACAGGGCCAGAGCTCCGATGGGAGAACCTGCCACCCCCTGCTCAGGGGCTTCTTGTCTCTGCTGTAATTCTGTCTCACTGAAATCTAAATCTCATGCTGGTGCGCTGAAGGCAAACGTGGGGATTCTCCCCATCGCCGATAACATCTCCTCCCTCTGCCAGCTATCGAGAGAGAGAGAGAGAGAGAGAGAGAGAGAGAGAGAGAGAGGTATGTGGGGGGTGTGGGAAGGTGGTGTATGTGTGTGGGTGTGTGTGTGTGGAGGGTGGGGGGAAGGTAGCGTGTGTGTGGGTGTGTGTGCATGAGCTCAGAACACAACATCCAGGAGATAGTTCTCCAGCTCCATCCTTTTTTCCCACCCATGTCTGACACGATGCATCCAATGGAAACTTAGGGGAGGTTTGTTTCATTTCTAACCTGGGTCTGTCCCTGGCTTTGGGGGTGGATGTGGAAAAAAGAAAGTCTCATGAGCCTGCAAGGTACCTACCTTCCTCTATGAGGTTGGCTGAACTCAGATGTGAAAAGTTAACAAAATTAAAATATTTTTGTGCTTCTCTTATTTTTGTGAATAATTTCAACAGTTTTGCTTCTTGGACTGAAGATAAAATTAAGTTTGTCGAACACACACAGGCTGGCAATTATTAGGAAACATTAGAAATGCAGTCCATGACCTAACCTTGGTCACAAGGCAGCCTGTGAACCATCTGTCACCATATCGCACCAAAACAGCACGGAGCCCAATCCTATTAAGAGGCAGTCTGACCTAACATCCTGCAACCATGAGGTAAATCCTTACGAGTGTACAAACAGCCCCCTAGCTCCACCACAGAAGGCTACTAATGCCTGGAGCTGACATCTCCTGCATCCCTGTCACATGTCTGCCTGACGTTTCCACCGGTGTGTTTGGAAGGTGACCCTCCAGGTTTCGTCACTATCCATCACTATGAAAACTCACTAATACTGTTACTGTGTTGGAACTTGCTCTTTAGGGTTGTCTAACTCTGGGTTCTGGCTATGGCCACTCGAATTTGGCTCCAGAATAAACAATTTATCATCCATGAGCAGTAAGGTCAGATGCCACCTGGCTCCAAGCGGGAGGACCTCGACCTTGGTAGAGGGCAGCCTGGGTTACATAGGGAGACCTCATCTCAAAGGAACTGAGACCTCTTGAGAACGTAACCCCAGCCACTATCATCATTTTCCATCACTGGGCCCCCAGCCCCTACCCCCACCCCCAATCCCTGTAACCGGGGACCACAGCCACACATCCTGAGTACATGAGGCAGGGAGCAGGGTTGAGCGTTTTCCTGGGGGCTCCATTTACAAGACATCAGGTTTCATTTCTCTAGAAAAGCATCTTTATGAATCTTGCCATAAAACAAAGCACCATTAACATTTTGAACAAACTGAGACGATGTTCTTCTCAGATACAGAACATAAATGACCTCGCCATGATTCTGGAAAAAGTTCAGTCCTGCCACAAAAGGACTCAGACAGCAACTGGGAGCCAATGGGCTGGCAAGGCAAACAGGCTAGGGAAGCAGAGCGCTGCTCTCTCCGAGGGATGGTTCGCTGCAGCCGGTGCCAATTTAAGAAGCAAATGGACAGGGCCCGGGGGAGTCTGCTCCTCCCTCTGATGGTCAGAAAGAGCTACTGTGGAAACGGTTTACCGTTGTTATGAACTCAATTGCACGTGAGATTTACCAGGGCAACAGTGCTAATAAAATAAAATCAAATCCCCATCGTTCATGTCTTAGTCCACCTTATGTTGCCTTAACAGAGCACCCACGAGCGGGTGATTAATAAAGGACAGAACTGGGAAGCCCAGAGTGGGTGGCTATGATGGTGAAGGCCAAGATTCTAGGCCCTAGAATGTGGCAGAAGCCAGAAGGAACAGGGGCTTATGCAGACGACAGAAAAGGGGCCAATGTCCCACAATGTCTCATCCCACAGAGACAGACGAGTCCCTGGGACCCGCCCCACTGACTCAAGCGTCTCCCGGAGGTCCCACCCCCCACAAACAGCCCTGAGCAGTCGCAGGCGCAGTCCTAGTGCATGGGCTTTGAGAACACTCAAACCACAGCAAATTAGAACATGGATTTGGCCATTTCCTAGTTACTGTTCTGCTGCTGTGAAGAGACACCTTGACCAAGGCAACTGTTGAAAAAGAAAGCAAACGGACATGGCTCCGGAGCAGTAGCTGAGAGCTTTGCGTCCTTTTGAAATCACAGAGCCCCCAGTGACACACCTCCGTGTCCTTCCCAAAGACTTCCACGAACTATGAGCTGAACATTCAAACATAGGAGCCTGGGGTGGGAGTGGGGGCGGGGGTGAGGTGGGGTGGGGGCAGGGGTGAGGTGGGGTGGGGGCAGGGGTGGGGTGGGGTGGGGGGCAGGGGGTGGGGTGGGGTGGGGGCAGGGGTGAGGTGGGGTGGGGGGCAGGGATGAGGTGGGGTGGGGGCAGGGGTGAGGTGGGGTGGGGCAGGGGTGAGGTGGGGTGGGGGCAGGGGGTGAGGTGGGGGCAGGGGTGAGGTGGGGTGGGGGCAGGGGTGAGGTGGGGTGGGGGGCAGGGGGTGGGGTGGGGTGGGGGCAGGGGTGAGGTGGGGTGGGGGCAGGGGTGAGGTGGGGTGGGGGCAGGGGTGAGGTGGGGTGGGGGCAGGGGTGAGGGCAGGGGTGAGGTGGGGTGGGGGCAGGGGTGAGGTGGGGTGGGGGCAGGGGTGGGGTGGGGTGGGGCAGGGGTGAGGTGAGGTGGGGGCAGGGGTGGGGTGGGGTGGGGGCAGGGGTGGGGTGGGGTGGGGGCAGGGGTGAGGTGGGGTGGGGGCAGGGATGGGGTGGGGTGGGGGCAGGGGTGAGGTGGGGTGGGGCAGGGGTGAGGTGGGGTGGGGGCAGGGGGTGAGGTGGGGGCAGGGGTGAGGTGGGGTGGGGGCAGGGGTGAGGTGGGGTGGGGGCAGGGGTGGGGTGGGGTGGGGGCAGGGGTGAGGTGGGGTGGGGGCAGGGGTGAGGTGGGGTGGGGGCAGGGGTGAGGTGGGGTGGGGGGCAGGGGGTGAGGGCAGGGGTGAGGTGGGGTGGGGGCAGGGGTGAGGTGGGGTGGGGGCAGGGGTGGGGTGGGGTGGGGCAGGGGTGAGGTGAGGTGGGGGCAGGGGTGGGGTGGGGTGGGGCAGGGGTGGGGTGGGGGGCAGGGGTGGGGTGGGGTGGGGGCAGGGGTGAGGTGGGGTGGGGGCAGGGGTGAGGTGGGGTGGGGGCAGGGGTGAGGTGGGGTGGGGGCAGGGGTGAGGTGGGGTGGGGGCAGGGGTGAGGTGGGGTGGGGGCAGGGGTGAGGTGGGGTGGGGGCAGGGGTGAGGTGGGGTGGGGGCAGGGGTGAGGTGGGGTGGGGGCAGGGGTGGGGGCAGGGGTGGGGGTGGGGTGGGGGCAGGGGTGAGGTGGGGTGGGGGCAGGGATGGGGTGGGGTGGGGGCAGGGGTGAGGTGGGGTGGGGCAGGGGTGAGGTGGGGGCAGGGGTGAGGTGGGGTGGGGGCAGGGGGTGAGGTGGGGTGGGGGCAGGGGTGGGGTGGGGTGGGGGCAGGGGTGAGGTGGGGTGGGGGGCAGGGGTGAGGTGGGGTGGGGGCAGGGGTGAGGTGGGGTGGGGGCAGGGGTGGGGGCAGGGGTGAGGTGGGGTGGGGGCAGGGGTGAGGTGGGGTGGGGGCAGGGGTGGGGGTGGGGTGGGGCAGGGGTGAGGTGAGGTGGGGGCAGGGGTGGGGTGGGGTGGGGCAGGGGTGGGGTGGGGGCAGGGGGTGGGGTGGGGTGGGGGCAGGGGTGAGGTGGGGTGGGGGCAGGGGTGAGGTGGGGTGGGGGCAGGGGTGAGGTGGGGTGGGGGGCAGGGGTGAGGTGGGGGTGGGGGCAGGGGTGAGGTGGGGTGGGGGCAGGGGTGGGGGCAGGGGTGAGGTGGGGTGGGGGCAGGGGTGAGGTGGGGTGGGGGGCAGGGGTGAGGTGGGGTGGGGGGCAGGGGTGGGGGCAGGGGTGAGGTGGGGTGGGGGCAGGGGTGAGGTGGGGTGGGGGCAGGGGTGAGGTGGGGGTGGGGGCAGGGGTGGGGGCAGGGGTGAGGGTGGGGGTGGGGGCAGGGGGTGAGGTGGGGTGGGGGCAGGGGTGAGGTGGGGTGGGGGCAGGGGTGGGGTGGGGTGGGGCAGGGGTGAGGTGGGGTGGGGGCAGGGGTGGGGGCAGGGGTGGGGTGAGGTGGGGGCAGGGGTGAGGTGGGGTGGGGGCAGGGGTGAGGTGGGGTGGGGCAGGGGTGAGGTGGGGTGGGGGCAGGGGTGAGGTGGGGTGGGGCAGGGGTGAGGTGGGGTGGGGCAGGGGTGAGGTGGGGTGGGGGCAGGGGTGAGGTGGGGTGGGGCAGGGGGGGGGGGGTGGGGGAGGGGGGTGAGGTGGGGTGGGGGCAGGGGTGAGGTGGGGTGGGGCAGGGGTGGGGTGGGGTGGGGCAGGGGTGAGGTGGGGTGGGGGCAGGGGTGGGGGCAGGGGTGGGGTGAGGTGGGGGCAGGGGTGAGGTGGGGTGGGGGCAGGGGTGAGGTGGGGTGGGGGCAGGGGGTGGGGTGGGGTGGGGCAGGGGTGAGGTGGGGTGGGGGCAGGGGTGGGGGCAGGGGTGGGGTGAGGTGGGGGCAGGGGTGAGGTGGGGTGGGGGCAGGGGTGAGGTGGGGTGGGGGCAGGGGTGAGGTGGGGTGGGGCAGGGGTGAGGTGGGGTGGGGGCACTCTCATTCAAACTACTGCAATCACGGATGAGATTCTGTTTACAAGTGAGGAAAGTAAATCCTCGACGGTACTAATGCCAAGATGCCAAGCGTTTAAGGGTTGCTTTACCCGCTAAAAACTCCACAAAATAAAATTAAAAAAAAAAAAAAAAATCAGTGTCAGGAGGATGAAGACAGTTGAGCAGGCAAAGGCACTTGCAGCCAAGCCTGAGGACCTGAGTTCAATCCCTGGGACCAGCACAGCGGAAGGAGACAGCCCAAGTCCGCTTGCGCGCTACACACGTGCACACATGGAAATTAAAATATAGATAAATACAGTAAAAAAATGTCCATGTGGCATGGGGTAGTTAAAAACCCCGACAGTGATTTGATTCTCAATACGGACAAGATAGATGCTCTTTTGAGACTTGAGAGTGATGGTCCAATCACTGTGTAGATTACAAATGGCTCCTGTGATGGTCCAATCGGTGTGTTGATTACAAACGGCTCCTGGTTATGATTTCACAAGAAACACGTCTGCACACAACATTTAAAGACCGCTTCTCATGGCACACATCTACACAAGCCCATGGCCACCAAGTCAGTGGAAACAGAATGAGCCTGCAGACGCCTGGCAGAATTAGGGCTGACAGCTCCTCACTCAGCACAGGTCCCAAACAGAAACAGAAGATTGGTCAACACGCCACTCGGACACAGAGAAGAAAGCAAACAAGGACACACTGGAGTGAGACACGACAAACACCACTCTGCAACTATGCTGGAAGCAACGCCACTCACTTTTCATGCAGGGTAACAACTACGCAAAAGCACACCCCTAGCGTTCACTGGTACACAGCAGGTGCAGGGACAGGCGGCCGGCCAGCAGCCTAGGCCGGTGCACACAGGGAGATCACAAGTTCAAGGACAACCTAGAGTACATGAGAGTCCAAAAACAAAAACCAGAAAAATAACTGCAAAGCATTCTACTCAAAGTGTGTTTTTAACCAAGTTCTGGAAATAAAAACAAAACCCAAAGTCTAGCTACATGCTTCTGATGCCTCTCCCTCCCTCAGAGTTGCTGGATGCACATTTAAAAACTGCACGCAGGTTCTCGGTAAGGGGGAGACGGGAAGGCATCGTGTTGAACGCTTAGTGCAGGTCTGAGCACTTTCCTGGAGGCTCTGATCCCAGCATCTGGTGGTGGTTTGGGGGAGGAGGGGTGCTAGGCACGCGGTGCACACCTGCAGCCTCAGACTGAGGCCGGGGGAGTGCCGCAAATCTAAGGCCAGTACGGGCTACACGTGAAGACGCCTCTCAAGCAGAATCAGTCAATCAGTCAATCAGTCAATCAGCCAATCAACAAATGAGGAGGCAAATAACTTACTTCATTTAATAAAATGACTCAGCTATTCTTGCGTATTAGTATTTAAAATATGCCTTGCCCCTAACGGAGTCATGGCTATGTCATCATTTAATTTTATATCTATATACACTTTATGAGTTATATAAAATCTTCCCATTTTAAAAATCACTTGCCTCAGGAGAAACCTGTGAATCCCTCCCCTCCCCCCCAGGAACATTCTTAGACATAGTAAAGACCGAAGGGAATGTGACTTTTTCATTTACATGAGTGTTTTGCCTGTAGAGTGTGTGTGTGTGTGTGTGTGTGTGTGTGTGTGTGTGTGTGTGTGTGGTGTGTGCATGCAGTTCCCACACAGGCCAGCAGATGGCATCATACCCCTGGAACTGAAATCACAGAAGGTCGTGAGCTGTCACGTGGGTGCTGGGACTTGAACCTAGCTACTCTAGAGACACTGTCATGCCCTTAACCACTGAGCCATCTCTCCAGCCCATAAGGGTTTATGTCAACTTGACACAAGCTAGAGCCATCAGAGAGGAAGGTGCCTCAACTGAGAAAATGCCTCTGTAAGATCCAGCTGTAAGGCGTTTTCTTAATTAGTGATTGATGGGGGAGGACCCAGCCCATTGTGGGTGGGGCCGTCCCTGGCCAGGTGCTCCTGGGTGCTATAAGAAAGCAGGCTGAGCAAGCCATGAGGAGCAAGCCAGTAAGCGGCACCCTCCATGGCCTCTACTTCAGCTCCTGCCTCCAGGTTCCTGCCCTGCTTGGGTTCCTGTCCTGACTTTGTCTAGAAATAAACAGTGATGTGGAAGTGTAAATAAACGTCCCCAACTTGCTTTCAGTTGTGCAATGCTCAACGTTTTTTCTTCTTCTTTTGGAACTCACTATGTAGATCAGGCTGCCCTGGAACTCACAAAGGTCCACCTGCCTCTGCCTCCAGAATGCTGGGGTTAATGAAGTGTGCCACCATACCCAGCCGGCAACGTAGCTCTTTTATTTTAATCCGACGCGGAAAATAAAAACCGAGGAGAAGATTCAATATTATGAGTAGGTGGGTGAATGCTACATAAAGTGAAATCCAATTTTTACATATTAGTTTAGCAAAGACATCACCATGACTGCAAATACACAATGGTGTGCAAAGGGCAAAGAGCAACGAGGTGTTTTGATAAATTAAACAAAAAAATCAATTTTCAAGAAAACAAGGAAAGATAGTCTACATTTTAAAAACATCAACCACCACAATGCAAAGCTACAACGACTCAGAGCATTCACATGTCTCCCTGAGGGTATGCATATGACATATGAGCTGTCCGGGGTGGCCACATGCCAAAATCCCAACTCCTGCACTTGAACGTGATGGACGTGATGGCAAGAGAACCTCGGGGCTTTGCTGTTAGAATTTCAGACAGAGACAATACATCCTAACGTTTACATGTTCAGATCAAAACAAACCGCTTCTAAAAAACCAGCCCACTGACTCCTGTGCTTAAAATGCTTATGGGATGGGGGGGGGGGATCACGGTGAGTTCACGTCTAAGCCTTGCTGTAACCATTCTCAAAATCAGGCAGTTCTGTGTGTCCCTGCTTCTTCAGGGTGGGGAGGCTCATCTGAGCAGAGGGAGTGAGTGCAAGCCTTACTAAAGAACAGACTGGCCAGCAGGTCTGGAGGGGAGGATGGCCTGCCGGTGGTGGTGGCGAGTCTGAGGGCAGCCTGCGGTGCAGAGAGACCCCAGTTCATGGGAACGAGGGCTGTGCACTTGCCTGCCACGCCTTGATCCCAGCCCAGAAAAGAGTACATGAGATGGGCAAAGGGTGAGGGCCTGAAAAGACACTCTTGTCCTGTCCCCTCCGGTGGCTGATAAACACCGTGGCCAAAGCAAGCCAAGAGGAAAGGGCTGATTTCATCTTACAAGTCAGGGAGGGGAGCCAGCGCAGGACCTCAGGCAGGAGCTGGGAGCAGAAACCGCAGTGGGATGTTGCACGCAGGCCACCTGCTGGGGACGGTGCTGCTCGCAGGGGTCTGAGACCTCCAGGGATTATCAACCAGGAAACGCCCCACAGATGCGCCCACGGGCTAAAGTGAGGGAGGCTGGTGCTCACTTGAGGGGCTCCTTTCCCACGACACAGCTTCAAAATGGGCAAAAGAACGGGGCACGGGCTTGGTGCCCCCTGGGTGCCGTGCCTGGGTACGGCCCTAAGAAAGTGAGGCCTGCCTGCATTGTCTGAGAGCTCCTAACAGGCCAGGACTCTGCACTGCCCAAAGGCACACAGGCTAAACCAGGTAGAGCAAAAACACCAACACACTGCACGGAGACATAACGGCCCCTCCCCTGAGGAGCAGGGCACCCTGACATTTAAAACCGTGTACTGTAGTCTGGACACAGTGGCACACGCCACACGCCTGCGGGCAGGACAGGTGCCAGTCTGAAGCCAGCCCTGGGGGACACAGGGAGTTAGAGGCCAGCTTTCCACTACAGAGTGAGACCAAGTGTCAAAAAAAAAAAAAAGAAAAAACACAAATCACCATGCACACAAAAAGATGCTATTGCCTGCGTATTGAGTTTTGTTTTTTTACTTTTAAAGAGTTTGGGTTGTGTGTGTGTGAAAGATGTGCATGTGTGCACTTGTGTGTGAGCCAGCATGCTCCTACCCCGTAACACGCCACACATGCACCACGCCACACATGCACCACGCCACACATGCACCACGCCACACATGCACCACGCCACACTTGTCACACAGGACACAAGCCCAGCTTGCTCCGGCCTCTGTTACCCTGCTTCATGAAGTGTCTCTCCGTCGATTTCCCACGTGTACACTGAGCTAGCTGGCCTGCCGGCTTCTGGGGATTCTCCTGGCTCTGGGAGTGCTGGGCTACAGACACTCGTGTGTGAATCTGAGTTTTACCTAAGTTTTCGAACTCTAACTCAGTCCTCTGAGCCATCTCCCCGTGACCCAGCTTCATCACTCACTTTGAAGAATCACCCATCCCATGGGGGCACAGACTCAAGTAAGGAGTTAAAACTTGTGAATTCGGGCCAAGACGGCAGCAAGGATGGCAGCCCGGAGCAGGGGACCTGGGCAGTGACCCCCTCGGCAGCTGCGCTGCGGCGCTGGCCTCCCAGTACCTGGTGAAAGCCGGGTTGTGTTCCGTCATGGCAACGAGCAGCTTCAGAGCGTAGGCGGGAACTGGGTCGGGCTCCGTGAGGATGTGCTCATACCTGAGGAATAAAATTCCAGAAGTGACTGCTTTCCCCCTCACAGGCTGTAACATGCCCACATCTGGGTGTGAGCACAGGTTAGACCAGGGGAGCCTTGGGTGGTGCCACCCACTCCTTGGGACACGGCAAAGTCGGCACTGAGCGGTGCAGCCAGCAGGAGGCGTTGGTGCTGCTGTCGCTGAGTCACCCACCCCGCCTTTGGGATCCCACCCAGGGCTGTGCCTACACTTATATCCCTGGCTAAGACACAGCACGGTGACAGCCAGGGCTCTCAGCTCAGCTCAGTCACAAGGGGAAAGACGAAGGTGAGGGAAGAATCCCACAATCCCACCCGCATTTCACTGCACCACTGCATTCTCTTGCTGGGCCCATTCACCTCCTCTCTCTCTCCCTCTCTCTCTCTCTCTCTCTCTCTCCTGTCTGTCTGTCTGTCTCCCTGCACCTGCTGGGCAAGTGCCCCCACACGGAGCTGTGCACATGGGAGCGCTATCCTTGTATCTGAGGGAACCAGAGAAACTTCCAGATGTCTTCTGAGCCACAGGAACAGAAATTAGAAAGTGCAAGTCACGGTCATTGCGGGACAGATTTCCTACAACAGCTAAACGAACCTACAGTGTGTTGGGAATCCATCTGAATCCCAAATTCTCACAGAAAAAGCCTTCTAACCTCCGAGGAGGAATATGTTCCTCCTCTGCATTCCCAAGAACGGAGCCCTGGTGATGTTATGGGTCACGGGAGGATTCTTTTTTAAAGATGAAAAAGAAAGAAAGGCTGTGCTTACGTTTCCCGGGAGAGGGATGCTGGGTGCCATTCTGTCATATTGCAAACACATTTTATCAGTATGACCCTTCCATGCTCAACACTGCTTACACACACACACACACACACACACACACACACACACACACACACGACCAAAGTCAGGCCAAGCAGCAGACGTTCCCCCAGGCCTGCTCACTCACCCTGACTGCGAGGTTGAGACAGAAATGCTTTTACTGTCATTCCGTATGCCTTTCCACCAACATCATGTATCATCCTCCCTGCAGCCCCATAAATAACTGAAGCCCGCCCGCCCGCTCACTCCAGACATGAAGCTCCCCACTTGCTCCTCACACCCTCCCTGCCCACATCGGGTCCATTGCCCCTGCCTCTTCCTTGGCGCCATCTTTGAGAGACTGAAACCCAGCAGCCCTGCAGAACCCAGCCACCTCTGTGGGGTGCTTACAGGACAATGACAGCCTCACCCCTGCATTTCCACCCTGTATCCACAGCCTCACCCCTGCATTTCCACCCTGTATCCACAGCCTCACCCCTGCATTTCCACCCTGTATCCACAGCCTCACCCCTGCATTTCCACCCTGTATCCACAGCCTCACCCCTGCATTTCCACCCTGTATCCACAGCCTCACCCCTGCATTTCCACCCTGATGGGAGATGTCATTCTGTATATATGTTTGTCATACTAGTTAATGAATAAAGCACTGTTGGCCAATAGGAAAGCAAGATAGGAGGGACTAGGAGACGAGGAGGAAAGAGGAAGTAGGAAGGAGGAGTCAAGATGGAGAGTCTGGAGAGAGCAGTATGCGGCAGCCGGCTCCTGGTAAGAAGACCACATGGAAATACATAGATTAACACAAATGGGTTAATATTTAAGATAGAGCTAGCCGATAAGAAACTAGTACCTGGCCAACAGCATTATATCAAACACAGAGTCTCAGTGTGTTAATTGGGGCTCGCGGCGGTGGGACAAGACCGGTGGTAGGAGGAAAAACTCTACTCCTTACATATGGAGCCCTCGTAGCTAATGAGAACTTCCACTTAAAATTTAACAAAAGCTTTAAAAAGGGTTTTACAAACAAAAGAACAGAGAAAAGCAAGGTTTCTTGGTAGAAGCATATTTCTCGGTTGGACTCTGACTTGCGAGAGACAAGTAGATTGCGGGGCTCCTTTAAGAGAGGTTTCCTGACTCAGCATAAGCGGCAAAAAAAAAAAAAAAAAAAAAAAAAAAAAAAACCCACAAGGCTTTTAAGAAAAAGCACTGCTAACAATTCATTGGTGTGTACGAGAGCTGGCAATGGCAGTGACCACATCTCCAAGCTGGCAGCATGCTTGCTGGATGGCAGCGTAGACCAAGGCAGTGAGCACAGCTCTCAGTGCTGACGGTAAAATAGCCGCCACAATCTTTGATAAACCGTGGCTGACACAGCTATGACTTTCATTTTAGCAATGTTGTTGTTTAACAGATAAAGACTCGTGGCCAAAAAAAAAGAGAAAGATTCACAGTAAAGACAGATTCACATTAAGAAAAAGCACTAACGGTTTACAGTTCTAAAATATATGTAGCCTTGGGAGAGAAAAGAAATAAAATGGTTTTTAAAATACAGGGAAGAGCTTTAATCCCAGCACTCAGGAGACAGAGGCAAGCAGAGCTCTGTGATTGCAAAGTTAACCTGGTATGCAGAGTAAATTCCAGGACAGATAAGAGTTACATAGAGAAACCCTGTCTCAAAAAATAATAAAATAGAAGTAAAAGAAACAGTAATAAAAAAGCCACAGATGGAGAGAATCTGGATACTGTATGGTATTATATTGTCTTTGTATTGTTTGACTGCTGAGGAACCAACAACTGTTAAAGGAAATGATGCTGGATTAATTCAATTCATATATTTTAAAAATGCTTTGACTCCAAAATTTAAGTCTAAGGACAAGTTACTGGGAAAAAGGATTTCTATTTTTATTTCCACAGAAAATAAAAAGCTGTGGATTCCTTCCAGACTAATGTGGTTTGAGCAAGCCAGATCCCTGAAATAGAGTACCAGGTGATCTAACATTCAAAACAGCTTGAACAAGGCAGCCTTGCAGACTACAGCCAGGATTTCTGCGTCTTCTTAGGATCCCCATGACAGCGCCCCCTATCAGCAGGAAGTAGTTTGGAAAGAATGACGCCCAAATTCCCAAATAGTGTCTATAAATGTTTGTTTTTATTTAAATGGACTTGGTTATAAATGGTTAATGATCACAGCCAATTCTTTTTAAAGGTAAAAAGGGAATTATGGTATAGATATGACTACTTTGTTTTAGAGTGGATTTTCATTTATTGATACAATTTAAGGTCAATTTTGTGATATGTATATTTCTCCTCTTGTTTAGGTATTGTGTTTATATAGCTCATTTAGAAATGCAATGTATAAATTAGTACAGATTATAGAGAGTTACCTATGATAGTAAAATCTTAGAGTTAAGTTAGTTAGGATTTCTAGATATATACAGATGTATTTGACATAGACAGGCATTCTTCGAACCTTTCAAAGACCTACAGAATATGGCATTTAAAATGGTTTAGGGTTTTTCTTGATAGTGAGGCATAATTGCTCCTGGCAACACCACCTGCGTCAGAAAAGAAGATGGACATCGAAGAAACGCGTTATGAAGTTTGCTTTCAATATAGCAAAAATAGCCATTTGGGCAAAATACTGCTCTTGTCTGGACTATTTGACTTTATGCTGTATAAACTGGACACGCGGGACCCACAGGAAAGTGACTGCTGATTCAAGATGGACATTGCTACAGAATTCCTGCTTCATGGAAGAGTCTGCCAGACAGTCTGCAGGACACAGAGAAAAGTGACTGACAAACTGCCAATACAAGAAGACAGTCTGCCAGACACACTATGGCCTATGGGCTGAAGATGGAAGATTACAGAAGAACTTCAGGTGACTGACCAGGCAGTGAGTTGTCTCTATCATTTCTAGAGTTGATATACTATCCTTCTGTGGTCTTTGATGAAGTTGAAGACAGATAGTTATGGTTATAGTTTTCCTTAGTTAAGCTTAAAGATAAGTTACTTAGACTTTAGACACACAAAGATAGGATACATGATAGAATAGTTTCTTTTAATCTTGCTAAATGTTAATGGACTAAATAGTGTTAACTGTGATTCTTATTTGATAACTGTTGTGTCATATATTTTGCTATGTTAAGGTTAAAACCCTTCTTTTTATTTAGACAGAAAAGAGGAGATGATGGGAGATGTCATTCTGTAAATATGTTTCTCATACGGGTTAATGAATAAAGCACTGTTGGCCAATAGGAAAGCAATATAGGCGGGACTAGGAGACAAGGAGGAAAGAGGAAGGAGTAAGGAGGAGCCAAGATGGAGTCTGGAGAAAGCAGAAAGGCAGCCGGCTCCCGGTAAGAAGACCATGTGGAAATACATAGATTAATAGAAATGGGTTAATAATAGCCCATAAGAAACTAGTACCTGGCCAACAGCATTATATCATATACAGATTCTCTGTGTGTTATTTGGGGCTCGCGCAGCGTTGGGACAAGACTGGCGGCAGGAGGAAAAACCTTACTCCTTACACTGCCCTGTATCCACAGCCTCAACCCCTGGATTTCCACCCTGTATCCACAGCCTCACCCCTGGATTTCCACCCTGTATCCACAGCCTCAGCCCCTGGATTTCCACCCTGTATCCACAGCCTCACCCCTGGATTTCCACCCTGTATCCACAGCCTCACCCCTGGATTTCCACCCTGTATCCACAGCCTCAGCCCCTGGATTTCCACCCTGTATCCACAGCCTCACCCCTGGATTTCCACCCTGTATCCACAGCCTCACCCCTGGATTTCCACCCTGTATCCACAGCCTCAGCCCCTGGATTTCCACCCTGTATCCACAGCCTCACCCCTGGATTTCCACCCTGTATCCACAGCCTCAGCCCCTGGATTTCCACCCTGTATCCACAGCCTCACCCCTGGATTTCCACCCTGTATCCACAGCCTCAGCCCCTGGATTTCCACCCTGTATCCACAACCTCACCCCTGCATTTCCACAACCTCCTCCCTAAAGAGAGGCTAACCCAAACACCTACCTCCCACCTCTATTCCTGGACAAGGACAATGTCTACTCCAATTGGTCAGCAACTGTTGGGTCTTGTTTCCAGTTCCACAATTCCAAGTGGGTAAAAAGGACCCCGCTTGGGAATAAAAACTGGGGACCACAGAAGAGACCGGTGGAGAGCTTGAAACGCCTTACATAGAGTTGGATCCACTCTAAAATGTGAAATCAAAATCTAACATTTCAAGTGGGGTCTGTCAGTCCTTGCCTGACCGCTGAGCAAAGTGCATGATGGGAAGGAAGCTCCTCCAGCCAGCTGCAGGGCAGTGAACGGCCAGCCTCTTTGTCATTCTTCAGTTCCTACAGTTTGTGTATGTGAGCAACTATGTGGTGTGTGTGTGTGTGTGTGTGTGTGTGAGTGCCTGTGTATGGGTGAGTGCCCGTGTGTGTGTGTGTGTGTGTGTGTGTGTGAGTGCCTGTGTATGGGTGAGTGCCCGTGTGTGTGTGTGTGTGTGAGTGCCTGTGTATGGGTGACTGCCCGTGTGTGTGTGTGTGTGTGTGTGAGTGCCTGTGTATGGGTGAGTGCCCATGTGTGTGTCTGTGTGTGTCTGTGTGTGTGTGTGTGTGTGTGTGTGAGTGCCTGTGTATGGGTGAGTGCCCGTGTGTGTGTCTCTGTGTGTGTGTGTGTGTGCGCGCGTGTGTGGTGTGGCCTAGTTACCCTAAGGTTAAAATCCCACCCCTGAGCACAGTGGGGTGTGGCAGCCACTGGCTTAGTGTGTGTCCGAGGGCAGCTGAGCTACAGGAGCAAAGGTCCTGTCCCCTCCTAGCACAGAGCATGTGAATGGCCCCACCATGGAGAAACTCTCCCAAACCTTAAGGATCTCGGGCTGTTGCCACTCAATCTCAGATGGACGGAATGGGAATGTGAGATTTGGAGATGAGGGGGAGGGGGCTTGGGTGTGGCTTGGGTCTGGCACAGCCATCAGAGCCCAGCAGGAAGTCATGGAACAGCTATGGCCTGAGGAGCTTCGCCCAGAAGCCTGTGCAGTAACACAGAGCACATGCCTGTCACCCCACGCCAGTGGTCTGTGGTGACATCTCACAGAAGCCATATGGAACAGATGAGGCAGGAGGAACAGCTCATCGAGGCCGGAAGCAGATTCCCCCACAGCCCTCAGATGGGAGCCATTGGCAAAATGAGGCTTCAGCTGTGTTTGAAGCTGAGCAGAAGGTTCAGCAAGAGGGCTCAGTGGGTAAAGGGGCTTGCTGCCAAGCCTGATGACTCAAGGTCCCTGAAACTCACAGGGTAGAAGAGAATCCGTTCCTGATAATTGTCCTCTGACTTCTGGACACACAGGTGCACATTCATACACACCCATACCACACACCACACACACACACATAGACACACACACACGGGCAAACACACGGGCACTCACACACACACACCACACACACACACACACGGGCACTCACCCATACACAGGCACTCACACTCACACACACCACATACACAGACACACACACAGGCACTCACCCATACACAGGCACTCACACACACACACACATACACAGACACACACACGGGCACTCACCCATACACAGGCACTCACACACAGACACACACACGGGCACTCACCCATACACAGGCACTCACACACACACACACACACAGACACACACACGGGCACTCACCCATACACAGGCACTCACACACACACACACACCACATAGTTGCTCACATACACAAACTGTAGGAACTGAAGAATGACACAAAGAGGCTGGCAGTTCACTGCCCTGCAGCTGGCTGGAGGAGCTTCCATCATGCACTTTGCTCAGCGGTCAGGCAAGGACTGACAGACCCCACTTGAAATGTTAGATTTTGATTTCACATTTTAGAGTGGATCCAACTCTACGTAAGGCGTTTCAAGCTCTCCACCGGTCTCTTCTGTGGCAACTGCCCTCCATGCCACAGACAGGGAACTGTTGAACAGACAGAGGGACGCCTCGGGCGAGGCTGCCATTCTGGAACACCCGCTCATTTAACCACAGCCCGGGCCTGAGGGAAGCCATAACCAGGCACAGTGATGTGAAACACACAACCATACATCTAACCGTGTACAACAGTGTAACGTGTATGGGTTTTTTTGCCTGCCACCTCCTGGTCTTGTCCTGCCGCCATGCCGCCAGCCCCAAATAATACACTGAGACTCTGTATTTGATACAATGCTGTTGGCCCGGTTACTTGTTTTTTATCGGCTAGCTCTGCCTTAATTATTAACCATTTCTGCTGATCTATGTATTTCTCTTACCTGGGAGCTGGCGGCATACTGCTTTCTTCAGACTCTCCATCTTGACTCCTCCCTCCTACTTCCTATTTCCTCCTTGTCTCCTAGTCCCTCCTATCTTCCTTTCCTATTGGCCAACAGTGCTTTATTATTAACCAGTATGAGAAACATATATACATAATGGCATCTCCCATCACAACAGTCTTAGGGGAGAAGACCTGCTCACAGGTGTGGCCTGCAACGTCAGCGTGACGCTGAAGTTGTCAACTCAAGGCCTGCCTGGGTGACACAGCAAGTTCCAGGAAAGCCTGGCTTACACAGAGAGAGCCTCTCAAATAAATAAATAAATAAATAAATAAATAAATAAATAAATAAAACAAGAAATACTCTGTTTGACCAAACTCAGGATTCTCTGTACCACACGACTCCATTTAGAGTTCGCCAGCACCCCCCCCCCCCAGCTCCTAGGAATCTGCCGCTGTGACCCTGCTGTGTGAGCCACGCGGCAGCAA
Organism: Phodopus roborovskii; assembly: GCF_943737965.1. NCBI lineage: Eukaryota > Metazoa > Chordata > Mammalia > Rodentia > Cricetidae > Phodopus > Phodopus roborovskii. The sequence continues at coordinate 9,125,524 of NW_026125295.1, forward strand.
GGGTAAGGAAGAGCATGCCCCTGTGTTCCTATCGTTCGCCGGGGATACCGGGGCTGCGGGGCTGCTGACTCCCCTCCAGAAAGAGTCGGGGGAAGGAAAGAAAGACTCTTGTCCAGACTTCTTGTGCCAGAAGTCTCAGTTCCATGATCTTGAGTCCTAACCAGCACTCCATCCGCCCCCAGCTAGGAACACCTTTCGGTGTGTGTCACAGTACCATACCCAGCACACCACGCCCCACAGAGGCTGTGCAGTGAGGCTGAGACTCTTCTGAGCCCCTCACAGTGAGTAGGACAGCCACAGCCTGTGTCTAGACCTCTCGAGCTGGAGACCAGGAGCGTTCGTGCATAAGACCTGACCCCACCGTCGGGCCAGCTGGACAGAAGCATCCCCATGCGAGAGGGTAGCATGGTGCTTACTGGGGGAGAAGCTCGTCCCTGAGGAGCACCAGAAGGCTGCTGTCGGAATCACAGCTGGCCTCCTCGTCGCCATCCTCTGGCTCCTGGCTCACCAGCAGGGTTGTGGTCTCGGAGAGCAGCCGCAAGCTGAAGAGCCTCCACTCCACTGGAATGAAGGAGAGAATGCCGAGAACGTGAGTCCACGCCGACAGAGTCAAGACAGGATGTGTCCTCATCTCCAAGGCAGGAGGGTGGTGAGGCCCAGGTCCCCCCAGGCCCTCCCCAGATCCCCAGCAGCACCCAGTTATCTCCAAAAAACAAAACCAAGAACGTGTACCAGATTCTCAGTACCATAGTCGCACTCACCGTTCTGGCTTTGAACCAAGGAGACCAAGGGTGGCAGAATGTAATCGATGACCTGGAAGAAAGGACAAGAGGCTCAGAGCGCCGTACGGAAAATGGTTATGGGCACAAGCCCCCATCCGTCCACCAGCAGAATCACTATCAAAGGGCGGAGAAGAAGGCCAAAGGTGACGTGGGTGGGAGAGGTCACGGGGGGGGAGGGGCAATGGGGTGATGGTGCGGTTCCCCATGGTGGGCCTGATCACATGAACACCGTCAGGGAGCAGAGAGATGAACGCTGGTGCTCAGGTTGCTTGGCAGAGGACGCTGCCCGAGGAATGTGCCGCCCACCTGTGGGTGCTCCTACGTCAGCCAGCCTGGTCTAGATGTTCCCTCATGGACATCCAGAGGCCCGCCAGCAGCCATTCTGGATCCTGTCAAGCATCGCGCTCCCCTTAAGCTAATGGAGAAGCAAGGGCTGGAAATTTGTCTGCAGCCCGGGAACTGAGGGTGCATGGCTGTGTAAAATACGTTCACACAAACTCTGTGAAGGAGGCAGGCCAAGAACTAGACAACAGATAAGAAGAGCGCAATGCCCAAAGCGAAGCAGCCTCCGCAGCCGGCAGACACACAGAATCACTCAGTCCCAGTGGCGTCAGACACGTGGGATTTCAGAGATGACACTTCAACGCGGCTAGTTCAAACCCAGACAAAACAGGGCCAGGGCCTGCAAAGTCCGCGCAATGCAAAGCCAGGAGGCAGAAACTACAAACAATTAATGAGAACGCAACACAGAAAGCCAGAAAGCTGCCCCACGCCACCACCACACCCAGACGACTCGCCAGTTCCACTCCTCTGTGACCTGATTACGCGGCGGTGAAATCTCACTATTGTACTTGGCGGGGTGGGGGGGGGTGGGGGGATCAATTCTCCAGAGAAGGCAGAAGGCACAGAAGTCCCCACTGTGAATGGAGGCGGCTGCTGGCAGCCCTGTGCACGTGGTCAAATACTTTGAGAACCTAATTCTGCTTTTCTTCCCTGTCTCAAGACCAGTGTAGCAGTGTGGACAGCTACAAACCCCGCCCTCGCAAGTGAGAAAACCTGTGCAGAGAAACCCGCAGCAGGCGAGAATTGAAATGCGTGAATGAGAAGACTACGCCCTCCTACTCTACCGCATGCATGGATTTCTTTGTCAGAAGTCTACAAACAGAAGCGCGCGCGCGCATGCTGAAGAGACGCCTCAGCAGTTGTGAGCTCTGCTCCTGCAGAGCGACCCGGGTTCTGTTCCAAGCACCATGTTGAATCACTCACAGCCACCGGTAATCCAGCTCCAGGGGGATCTAGCACCCTCTCGTGGCCTCTGTGGGCACCACACCCATGTGTGCGTACCCCTGCAAGGATGCACACACAACACACCAATAAGGAAATGAATAAAAAGTTAATTAGGTGAAGAAAAGGGTGTCCACTCAGCAATTCACGGTAAAGGACTGGAAGAGTAGAAAAGCAATTTGGTCGCCAGCTTTTGTTAATATCTGATTTCATAAGTTGTGGTTTTCAACACAACAGGTCATTGTGTTTCAGATCCCAAAAGGAAAAGACCACTTCTCTTTTGACAGAATGAGCACCTTAATATACAGTGACCCCAGCAAAAAGGAAAATGTGAAAACATAATTTAAAATATTAAGTAATTGTAATCTTCAGGGTGCAGGGCCAAGGAAATGTTTTTGGTCCCTGGAGTTGTATACACACAAACATACACACACACACACACACACACAATGTTCAACAAGCAATCTTGCAGACGTTTCTCAAGCATCTTTGTCTCTACTTTGGAGACGATATTGGTTGAAGGATGTGGCAACCGACACATGATCACGTGACCCCTGTGCTAACACCGTCAGCCACACTGCTCACACAAACACAAAGTAAATTATGTAGATGAGCCGACGGACTCACACCGATACTCTCAGAACACAGCAGTTACTCAGTGCTAAATCACCTATAGTATGGGCACACACACGTGCACACACATGTGCACACACACACGTGCACACACGTAAGCGATGAAGGGCCGGTGAGCTAGGGTTCCTGGGAAGGGCAGGCATGTGTGACTCAGTGGCTTGACTCTGGTCCTCAGAAATACACAGCCACTCGGGATCACACCAGAGGTCCTTTAGAGCCTGTGGCAGCCCGGCCGTGGGAGCCACTTGATGACCTGGCCGTGGGCCGGCCTGGCCACTTGGTCTTTCTTCCGTCACTGTTTTCTGGTGGTACAGTTCTGCAGATGGAAGTACTAGGTGTGTTCATTTGAAAATGCCCCAGGCAGAGTCAGAACAGTTATCTAGAGGCACCGTCCAGAAGGTACCGGACAAGGAGGCGGCCTGGCCCTTCGCCGTGACCCCGCAAGCTCTTGCTTTCGTCCCTCCTCCCACCCACACCCCCAGGCGCTGACGGGAAACAGGCAGCGGCACAGGGTGCTGAGGCCACGGCGGCACGTCATTCGGACAAAGAGGAGCGCAGTGTGTGGCGGCATGGACCCAGCACCGGGGCAAGCGTGCCACCAACCGACAATCCAGGGTGGTGGTTTTCCTTGGAGCTGCACGCACTGTAGTGCCTATTTGTAAGGAAGCATCGTGAGAAGGAAAGTTCGAAAGGAATCAATGTCCAGTGCCAGTAAAACCACTCTGCAGGGTTGGCTGGGCTTTCGGCCCTGTCCCACACGGGGATAGGTGGCGGTCCTCACAATCCACACACACTTTGAAAGGACCGGTGTCACCAGTGTGTCTAACAAAGGGTCACTGAGATAGAGACGTCTCCACGAGGTGAGGTGACATCAGGCTTGAGTGGTTCAGATGGTAATCCACCACCCACCCTCGGCGTTTCTCTGAGCACAGCAGCCCTCGCCTCTAACTAGCCTTTCCTCGGGCAGAGCATAAAAACAACTTGTGCACCTAATTCCGCACCTCCATTGATGGGAGATGTCATTCTGTAAATATGTTTCTGGGATTGGTTAATGAATAAAGCACTGGTGGCCAATAGGAAAGCAAGATAGGCGGGACTAGGAGACAAGGAGGATTCGAGGAAGGAGTAGGGAGGAGTCAGCATGGAGAGACCTAAGAGAACAGAGAGGTCTTGGCCCTCTCTCCGGTAAGATGAGACCACGTGGAAATACTTAGATTAATAGAAATGGGTTAATCATTAAGACAGAGCTAGCCGATAAGAAACAAGTAACAGGCCAACAGCATTATATCAAATACAGAGTCTCAGTGTGTTATTTGGGGCTGGTGCAGCTGTGGGACCAGCGGCGGGAGGGGAAAACCTTACTCGTAACACTCCATGATTACATATGAGAAGCCACCACCTTACACACCCCAAAATGCCCACGATATCACTCCTCGGCTCCCGGGCAAGATCATTCTGGGCAAGTGGCTCCGACCTTAGGACAGCCTGTTCAGGAGTCCTTTCTTAATCAGCTCTCCCAAGGGACAGGATGCCAGGCCAAGCAGAGCCGTACACACTCCCACCCACACCCTCTGCCTCTAGCAGACACTTCTCATCCTGAGTAACACTTAAATCCCCTTGCACACTCAGTTAAAAAACAAATACATTCTTAGCTGGGCAGTGGTGGCACACGCCTTTAATCCCAGCACTTGGGAGGCAGAGGCAGGCGGATCTCTGTGAGTTCGAGACCAACCTAGTCCATAATAGCTAGTTCCAGGACAGACAGAGATACACAGAGAAACGCCCAAAAAGAAGAATTGCATTCTTACACAATCAGACACAAATCAACAGACTGCCTAAGGCTGCCCACACCCTGAGGGTCCCCTTTGCATACTATGCCCTGTATACCTTGAGCCTGCTCTCTATCTTTCTTAGAAGTGTGTGTGTGCGCGTACATGCGCGCACACACACACACATACACATACACACGCACACGCGTGCGCACATGCCATCCCCCTACAGGCCCAGGCTGGATGAGAGCGGAAGAAAGCAAGCATGCCTCAACTCACTGCACTCCACAGCCTTCCTTTAAAGGTCTGGTTCACAAGAACTTTAATACAGGTAAAAGGAGCTCCAAACTGTCTCAAGTTACAGGGGCCAGAGAGGAGGGGTAAGAGAGAAGTTTAGAAAACCACTAGCTGCACTTAACCTTTGCTGAAAGTCTCGTCGCTGTCAGCCAGGAAGGGCACCTCATCCCACTCAGGTGGGAGCTTCTGGGCTGCTGACAGAAGTTGTCAGGATCCCGGACACGGTCCCTCTAGACTGACGTCCTACCCCGAAGCCTGGATTAGAACTAACCAGTGTTTCCCGTTCCTGGAAGATCGCAGGAACACCCAAACCTGAGGCCGGGGGCCACTCCCTCCTCCTTCCCGATGCTGATTTGAGCTAGCTCACCCTCACTTTCCCAGGACACAGACCCAGGAATGGTGACCCCTCCCCAGGGTTGCTCTCCCCGACCCCCCACAGTGGCCGCAATGAAGACAATCCCTACAGACACGCCCACAGGGAGCCTGATCTAGAAAGTTCCACAGTTCCCCGTTGGCAATCAGGGCAGGCCTGGTGCTGCCTTGTCCTAAGTGACCCCTCCTTGGGAAACTGGGCAGGCTCTGGGGTAAAGGGCTCAGACACCCCCGCAGAAGCTCCTGGGCAGGCTCCCAGCTCAGCAAGAGTTAAACACAGTCAGCTGCTTCCCTGTAAGCAGGTTATCGACCAGGAGCCTTGAAGGAGGTATGTACTGAAATCTAAAACAATCACAGAGGCTCCCTGGGGTACAGGTCTTTTTCCTCAAGCATTCCAGCCATGCCCAAGAAGAGATAATTAGAAGATTCCCCATGAGCTGCGGCACTAGGGATCATTTTTTATAAAGTGGTGAGTTGCGAGATGTCTTTTCTATCACAATCGAGGCTGTGGCGGCAATTACACTCCTGTTTTCATGATTAAAAAACACACTGATTGAATTTCTATTTAAATGCAATACAGATATTTATAAACACTGGGTCTGCACAAATTAGGCCTAGGGTTATCGTTTACTAAGCAACAGGATCCATAAGTGACATCTCAATCGGAGGCCTGGGACTCACCGCTGAAGGGAGGTGACCTCCTCCTTCCGGTTATGGTAGGTGTGCACGGGAATGTGGCCCAACTCTATCACTGACAACAGGGACGAGATACAAAAGCCCCAAGGCCTAACATTACCGACGCCTGAAACGACGTGGCGGGGCTTGCAGACCTACTTCTACATACAAGTCTGCAGTGGGACGTGATGAACTGTGACACAGGGCTGCCGGGGTCACCGGCTCCTGCCAGCCCAGCACTTACTGAGCCACCGGTAGGTGGGTGGGTCTGTGGCAAGGATGGGATCTGACTCTAGAGCGGGAACGCCAGCTCTTCCAGCAAACCTTGTTCACACATCACTCCCAGGACGCGGAAGAGCGCGTCCTCAGAGAAGCCTGTGCTTAGACAGGGTCTCAATGAGGACAGTAGGCTCCTGACAGAGACCAGCACCAGGCATCCGAGGAGGGAGGCGTGCACATAGAAGGCTTTGAGAGGAAGGACACGCGGGGCCCCAACAAAGCAGTCTCACAGACACAGGACCACTGAGCCAGAAGCACTGTGTCACTGACACCGTAGAGAAAGGCTGTCTTCGGATGCTGGTGTTAGCAACTGTGAAACAAATGTAAACAAACACGTCACCAAGTGGGACCCCCGTCTACAGGGGTCAGGAAACATAACAGCAGTGTGGGTGTGGAGAGAAAACACAAGCAAACCGTCTACAGTGCCTTCCTACTTCAGAAGAGAACAACCCAGTCAGCGGCTGCTTGGGCGGGACCTGGAGCGCGGGACCTGGAGCACGGGAGGAACCAGGAGTGCCAGAAACCCCTGCGCGGCAGAGTCGGCACGTCCTCGGTGCCTGCAAAACCTCTCCAGCCAACGAAACTGGAACCCACTGTGCAAGGGTGCCCCTGCCTTTGTGAACGGTTCCTCCATGGTACTGACGATCTGGCACAACGTGAACACAGGATTATCAAGTCAACGGCCGAGGGCTTTCCCAGAAACTGACCGTAGAGCGGTAGTCGGTCAGCAGAACGGGGTACTGAATCACCGCTTCAAATGCCGACAAGGTGATCTTGATGAACTCTTCCGACGCCGCCAGCCCTAGGGTCACACAGGTCATTAGCGCAGGTGTGCACCGGTGGCCTTCATGGCTCACACACACCCACTGCGTCCGCTCACACCCACTGCGTCCGCTCACCTATGGCTCCGTCTATGTTTGTTTCTCCCAAGTCAATGGACTTAATGTGACTCTGAAAAGGAAGCAGTGTTCCATAAACGGGTTTCAATAACTCTGAAGGAAAACTTGAATAGTTAACATTTTGCCTAAAAACACATATTTGATTCTTAAACTCATGGGAAAAAAATTAAATAATATATACAAACATTAAACGTTGCAATCAGTTAAAAACGTGCTTGTACAAACTCTATACATAGTATATACATATAGCATACCTTTCATATATCTGGAAAAGTGGCTGAGTGGGTAAGAGTTCAATTCCTAGCACCCAAAGATGGCTCACAGCTAACTCTAGCTCCAGATCTGACACCTTCGTCTGGGCTCCACAGGTACCTGCACTCACATGTGCACAACACACACACACAGATACATACACATGCACATACCCCCCCCCGATATACACATACATGTGCACACCAGACACACATAGATACATGCACATACGTGTGCACACACCACACAGACACATACATGTGCACATACCTACACATAAATATATACACATACATGTACACACACACAGATACATACATGTGCATACACCCCACACAGAGATATATACACACACATGTGCACACACACAGATACATACACATACATGTGCACACACCCACACACATAAATACATAGATACATGTGCACACATCCACACACACAGATACATACATGTGCACACACCCACACATAAATACATACACATACATGTACGCGCACACACACACACATATATATATATACATACTTAATTTAAAAGAAACATTCTAACTTTTTAATATTTATTTCATGTGTGTGAGCACCTTACTCATAAATATGTGACCATGGGGGAATCCCGGGAGAAAACCCCTGTCACAAGTGGCTGGGCTCCCCAAGCCTGCACATGCTTTTGCTCAGTGGGAAGGAGGAGAGATCGAAGGTGAAGGTGTCTGTCAAAAACAAAACCCGAGAATCCAGGAAACCGGAGTTCTTCAAAACGCAGAAATTCAAAAGCTCATCCCCTTCAGATCACCAGCAAGCAAGGGTTTTAAAGGACTTTAACACATTGCACAGGGGAGAACAGAAGCTTTCTAGTGTGACTTGGTTGAAATATTCACAACTTTCCAAAATGAGACATAATTTCTAAAATGATTACTAATTTGATGCCAAACTAAAAATTCAGAAAGAAGCGTCTACATATTTTTGAGAAGAGACGTGGAGGTGAGGTAGCTCTGTAGGTAAAGGAGATTGCCACCAAGCCAGACACCCTGAGTTCACGGTGTGTGTACGCATGCGTGTGCCCACACCTATGCACACACGTGTGCACTTAGACAACTTGCAGGAGTCCGGCCTCTCCTTCTCCTGGGGCTCAGATCAATTAAGCTTGGCTACAAGCGCTTTTAACCACCGGGCCATCTCAAAATACAATGTTCACCATTCTATTTGTTTAAACTCCCTCCTGAGAACCAAAGGCAAAGAAACGTGGAGGTTTTTGTCATAGAGAACCAGGCAAGTTGTTTTCAATTCTCCACACACACCTGCACGGAGGGAGGCATCCCTACAGAGGACCAACAAGCAGCAGACCCGTTCCTGGAGGAGCGAGGAGGCCCTTCCCCAGTGTGGCCTCTGGCCTTGTCTCTGAGCCCGAGCAGGTCTCCCTCCCTGAACTCCTGCAAGTCCACAGAGGCCTCCGCCTCCCCAGGAAGGACACTTATGCAAGTGAGCTCACTGCAGGCAAAAACCTGAGAAGAGTCAGGAGGAGGGAGGGAGCGGGGGGGGGGGGGCAGTGAGGGGGGGGGGCAGAGAAGCTTAGAAACACAGGCCACGTGTGTCTACTCGACACTGCAAAGCACTCCGTAGCGGGCTACAGGGACCAAGGCTGTTCTAGACCTGGACACGTGTGTTCTGCCGTTGCTACGAGACAGAAAATGTGCAAAGACAGACGGTGACCAGTGCAAGGATTGCAGATGCAGGGAAAAGCACAGCCCGCGGCAGGAATTTTCTAGACTTCAGGATTCGTAGCACGAGGATAAAGTCAAAACTAAGTGCCGGAGCCCCTCGTGGCCGCCATGATACTTGACCTCAGATGTCACTCAGTGTGTGTTTGAGAAACATCACCCTTATCCTCCAGGATGAACCTTCTAGAAAACCCCTTCTCACTCATGAGCAGCGAGCGACCTTTGCTCATCCACAATGAAACGGTACTGTACTCCGTCCGTGGGGCTCTGTGAGTCTTACTAAGGGCTTCTCGTGGATGTCAAGGTCAGGCTCCAAGTGCCTAGCGAAGTGACTAACTTTTCCATGGCTTATCTGACCTCAGCACCCTCACATCACACCCAATCACACCACAACACACCACAACACACCCTCATCACACCACAACACACCCTCATCACACCACAACACACCCACAGCACACCACAACACACCACATCACAACACAACACACCCACATCACACCACAACACACCCACATCACACCACAACACACCCACATCACACCACAACACACCCACATCACACCACAACACACCCACAGCACACCACAACACACCCACAGCACACCCTCATCACACCACAACACACCCACAGCACACCACAACACACCACATCACACCACAACACACCCACATCACACCACAACACACCCTCATCACACCCACATCACACCACAACACACCACATCACAACATAACACACCCACATCACACCACAACACACCCAATCACACCACAACACACCCACATCACACCACAACACACCCTCAGCACACCACAACACACCCACATCACACCACAACACACCCACATCACACCCTCAGCACACCCTCATCACACCACAACACACCCACATCACACCACAACACACCCACATCACACCACAACACACCCACATCACACCCTCAGCACACCCTCATCACACCACAACACACCCACATCACACCCTCAGCACACCCTCATCACACCACAACACACCCACATCACACCACAACACACCCACATCACACCACAACACACCCTCATCACACCACAACACACCCTCAGCACACCCTGTATTCCTGGACCACAGAATCATCCGGAAGACACGTGTGTGCAGAACCAGAGTGGAAAGTAGCGCACTCACTTGGTTTCCACGTCTTCTCACGTTGTCAAAGTCAAGTTAAGGAAGGAGCAAAGCTGAGTTTAACCTCACAAAGGGTCATCACAGACAGCCAGTGTGTGGCTGGACGAGAGCCCAAGTTTAATCGCAGCAATTCCGGCCCCACGCTTACCCAGGTCCTCTCAAGTCCATGACTTGGTGTCTACCGAGTGTCTATGTGGGCTTTTTATACCCTATGAGGGGCTGTCCCTGAACAAAATACATTATCAGGAGAGAATGCATTTTCCCCAAATGTCAAATTTTATCACAGTGAACAGATAAAAATGTAAAAAGGTCACTTCCCTACAAACAAATGCCATTTAGACCTTTAATCCCTTCCTTCTCACAGCCTGTCCCACAGCCCGCAGCAACGGCAGCACTGTTAGCCAGACAGGAGCCCTGCTACTCACAAGAATAGTCCCATAGCTGAACAGGAACTCTTCCGTCACGACTTGAGGCCGGAACACCTGAGGGGCGAGGGTTCCCTGGATTAGATCCCAACAGCCACGGGCAAACTTACTCAAAGACAAAGGGGAAGAGCCATCCCAGCAGGGGTGGCTCCACTCCAGGGGGCAGGGATGCGGCCAGTGTGTGCGTGTGCGACATCTTCCCCAGACCCAGACGGGGATACCTGAGACATGACGAGGTGGAGCACCACAGGCATCATGGGTAGATACATCTTCAGCTGCTTCCCCTGGACTGTGGACGGATGCTTCCGCCCAGACACATTGGCCAGGGCATTGAGAATGTCACCTGTGAAGCACATCGGGGAGGTATGGAGCTGAGAGGCCGCAGAGGGACAGGAACCTCTGGCCGCGGCTCCATCACAACCCAGCAGGTGAGGTAATTCGCCTCCGACTTCAGGTGTGAGTAGCCACCGAGCCTTGTTGTTCACACGTTTCTTTTTTTTTTTTTTTTTTTTTTTTTTTTTTTTGAGACAGGGTCTCATGTAGCTCAGGCCGGCCTCCAACTCAATATGTAGCTGAGGGTCATTCTGACGCCTCCACCACCGATTTCCAACATTTTTGCTGGCTAATTGTGAGGTGCTGTCTTTTCCATCGTTAGACGGAAAATGTTTCCCAGTTGATTATAGGAAACAGTTACTGGCAGTTATGAGAGCCTTGTCTTTCCTTTTACTTCTGAAGCATCTCCGCGAAGATGGCTTGAATCAAATTTAATGTGCTCAACACTTCCAGGTTAGAGCCTGCTGGGGTCACAAGGGAAAGGAGCCAGGGCAGCCCTGAACCCTCCTCACGTCACTTTTAATCTCCAAAAATAACAAGCGAGGCATTTCCTTCGGCGCAATTAGCATCCTCTGCAGATCTTCCCTACACGCTCTAACATCAAAGATACTTCCTCAAACGAGCCAAACCACCAAAATCTGTGACATCAGACTTTTTAAGGTTTCATATTAGGAACTTAAACCTAACTGCTTCTGGATATGGTGCTGTACATCTGAAATTTTAGCACTTGAGGGATGGAGGCACAAAATCAGGGGTTCAAAGCCAGCCTCTGCTACATAGTGGGATCAATTGCAACCCAAACTTTGTCTCAACAAAGTGAAACAAAAAACAACCAGCAGCAGCAACAACAAATGGTCTGATGTCACACACCTTAAATCCCAACACTCAAGAGAGGCAGAGGCAGATGAATCTCAGAGTCCTAGGCCAGCCTGAGCTACATAACGAGACCATGTCTCAAACAACAACAACCACAACAAATCCAACCAAAGAAAGGACATACACACCTTAAAGATTCCTTTAATAATACTAATAATAATAAATATATTTAGGGCTCTAATTTCAAGAAAAATTATTTCTTAAGATATGGGCAGACCACTTTTCAGTCTTTTGGTTAGGATCAAGTGCATATACGGGCAGAAAGAATTCACTCAAACTGACCATATGAGATCCAGTACTGAGCTATTGCTGTTGGACATGGTTTTTGTTTGGGGTTTTATTTTCTCTATTTTGAGAATTCAGTATGTAGCTAAGGGTAACCTTGAACTTTGATCTCCTGCCTTTACCACCCATATGCCAGATTACAGGGCGGTGGTGGCATTACCACAGTCCACCACGCAGTGCTGGGGATGGACGCAAGGCTTCACACATGTGAGCCGAGCACAGACTGACCATGTCCTGGTTTCCACTTCATAATTCTCTTAAGTTGCCATGGTGATGGATTGAGTGAAAATGGCCCCCGCAGGCTCATAGGGAGGGGCACCATTAGGAGGCGTGGCCTTGTTGGAGTGGGTGTGGCCTTGTTGCAGGAAGTGTGTCACTGAGGGCGGGCTTTGAGGTCTCAGATGCTCAAGCCAGGCCCAGCTTGGCAGTCTCTTCCTGCTGCCTGCCACCTCTCCAGCACTATGTCTGCCTGCATTCCACCATGCTTCCTGCCATGATGATAATGGCACTAATTAAATACTCTCTGCGTAGAAGCTGATGTGCTCATGGACTCTCTTCGCAGCCATAGAAACCCTAACTGAAACCGTCCACCTCAGGGAACACCCAAATGTGACACATCTCAATCCTATGAAGCACACTAGGCAAATGTAAGTCTTGAAGCCATGTGTTCCCGAGAAATACACTTGATTATCAATGCTGCTAAATTAATCCAATTTATATATTTTAAAAATGTTTCGACTTCCAAATTTAAGTCTCAGGACAGGTTATTGGAGAAAAGAACTTCTATTTTTGTTTCCACAGAAAATAAAAAGCTGTGGATTCCTTCCAGACTAACATGGTTTGATCAAGCAAGACCCCCTGAAACAGCGTTCCTGGTGATCCAACATTCAAAACAGCTGGGACAAGGCAGCCTTGCAGACCACTACTGCTACGATTTCTGTGTCTTCTTAGGATCCCCCTGACGACAGAGCCCCCTACCATGAGGAAGCAGTTTAGAAAGAACGATGCCCAAATTCCCAAATATTATTTATAAATGTTTGTTTTCATTTAAATGGGGTTGGTTATAAATGGTTAATGACTCCAACCAATCTCTTTAAATGTAAAAAGGGGATTATGGTATAGAAATGAATACCTTGTTTTGGAGTGGATTTTCATTTATTGATACAAATTTAAGGTCAATTTTGTGATATGTATATTTCTCCTTGTTTAGGTATTGTGTTTATATAGCTCATTTAGAAATGTATAATTTAGTGCAGATTATAGATAGTTACCTATAATAGTCAAAACTTATAGTTAAGTTAGTTAGGATTTCTAGATATACGGAGATGAATAGGCATTCTTCAAACCTTTCAAAGACTACAGAATATGGCATTTAAAACGGTTTAGGGTTTTTCTTAACAGTGAGACATAACTGCTCCTGGCAACACCACCTGCGTCAGAAAGGAAGATAGACATCGAAGAAACTTATTATGGAGTTTACTTCCAATATGGCAAGACTAGCCATTTGAGCAAGATACTGCTCTTGTCCAGACTGTTTGACTTTATGCTGTATAAACTGCACATGCAGGACCCACAGAAAAGTGACTGCTGATATGAGATGGACATTGCTACAGGGTTCTTGCTTCATGGAAGAGTCTGCCAGACAGCCTGCAGGACACAGAGAAAAGTGACTGACAAACTGCTAGTACAGGTGGACAGTTTAAAGTTTCCTGCTTTGCTGAGGAGTCTGCTAGACACACTATGACCTATGGGCTGAAGATGGAACTTTTCAGAAGAACTTCCGGTGACTGACCAGGTAGTGAGTTGTCTCTATCATTACTAGAGTTTATATATTATCCCTCTGTGGTCTTTGATGGAGTTGAAGACAGATAGTTATGGTTATAGTTTTCCTTAGTTAGGATTAAAGATACATAGACTTTAGACACACAAAGATAGGATAGATGATGAAATATTTTCTTTAAATTTTGCTAAATGTTAATGGACTAAATATTGTTAACTGTGATTCTTATTTGATAAATGTTTTGTTATATATTTTACTATGCTAAGGTTAAAACCCTTCTTTTTATTTTAGAGAGAAAAGAGATGATGGGAGATGCCATTCTGTAAATATGTTTCTCTTGTTGGCTAATGAATAAAGCACTGTTGGCCAATAGGAAGGCAAGATAGGAGGGACTAGGAGACAAGGAAGATTCAGGGACAGATAGAGGAGAGTCAACATGTAGGACCAAGAGAGCAGAGGTCCAGGCCCTCTCTCCGGTAAGGTAAGACCACGTGGAAACACTTAGATGAATAGAAATGTGCTAACATTTAAGACAGAGCCGGCCAATAAGAAACGCTAGCAACAGGCAAACAGCTTTACATCTAATATGGAGTCCCTGTGCGTTATTTGGGGCTGATGTGGCTCTGGGACCAAGCTGGCGGGAAAACTGCTCGTAACAGTTTTGTTTTATTGAAATATCCTGGTGGGCTGATCACACCTAAGAGCCCCAAACGCAAGGCAAGGCCGACTGGGCAATGCAAGCCAGGCTTGATTGGGAAACAAAGGAGGAGGGGGAGGCTTGAAAGATCACACAGAAGAGGGAGAGGCCAAAGGGCGGGGCAGATGGGAGGGGAAGGGAGGGCTGAGGGGGGAACGTGTTCAAAACATACAAGTTCCCAAGCAGTTAACCTTTAAAGTTATTTTAAAACAGAAGAGAACAAGAATGAAGAACAGGGGACGCCAGAGCCACCCGCAGAGGTAAATAAACAGCTACGGGCCTGCAGAAGGTGGCTGTGGTTTACCTAGGATCCGCGGTGGCTCCTGTACCATGTGCTGGATGAGGAGGCCCAGGCACCTGGCCAGGTACTCACTCCCGGCCTGCAGCTCCTTGCCTGGCGATGTCTTCCTGCTGTCTCTCTCAATGTACATCACCAGCCTGCAAAGAGCACCGGGCAAAGGTCACTGCTCACGACCAGATAGATGCCGCGTCCGTCTCAGATGCCACTGAGGCAGGAGCTGTGATCCTAGCCAGGCTGATGGGCCAGGCTTAGTCAGCCGTGCTTTACAAGCTCAAGCTCAGACAATTATGCAGCATCAAAGGCTGTTTTAAAGGTCTCTGCCTGTGTGGTAAACACCACCCTGATGCCATTCGCCTTTGCCCAATGCAAAGACACATTCTCTAAGTGACAGATGGTGGCCAACCAAGACATCTGCACACAAGAGGCTCTCGGTGTCCCAGGATCAAGGGAGAGCCAGCCCTTTGGTTGGTCATTAATATTAAAACTTGGTTGGAAGTCCCGGCCTTTCAAATGAACTCAGTTCTTTTGGGAAACTATGGACACGGACCCAAAGCAACAGTTACGTTTGCACATCTCCATTCATTAGTGTAAGATGTCTGCTGTGCATGTGTGTGTGTGCGCGCGTGCATGCGCGCACACACACACACACACAGGCACGCACGTGAGACAGATGTGCCATGAGCTGTCCTGATCACTCATGAAGCTCAGCATCTTCTTGTGTGTTGACTAAGCAGCCAGTCAGCCAGTTGACTGAACGTGTGTGTGAATAGATACATATGTGAAGGGCCCATTAAGTCACGTTTGCTTTTCTCCTGGACTCTCTGGCCCTTTGGGGAATTATTTGTGTGGCAAGTGTCTTCCCTGGTCTACAACTTGATTTGAATCGTTATTTGTTTTTAACTCTGTTTTTAACAGAGATCCCCAACTTTAAGTTAATATGTATCAGTATTTCCTTTAGGCTGGTGCCTGTGTGTCCTGTCAGCAGAATCATGAGCTGAGCCCACGGTTGTCGTGAGTCTGATTTGCTGTCACCCCTTCACAAAGGTACTACCTGTCTACCTGGTCTTGCATGGTGTACCTTAGGGAGAGGCGTCTTTTTCCTCCACTGACATTCACATAAAGCAGCACCAACCTTTTCCGGTGGCCCACCCCCACCCCCAGGCTCCTTGGGTTCCATATTTGCTCTTTCTATCCCCCTGACTTTGAATACGGGTCCCAGAGGACCCCAGTCTGTAGCAGCCTGTATCAGACTTCTGCAGACCACATTGACACTTGCCTCTGGAACGTAGGGAGAACACCCGGGCCAGGCCCACCCAAATACCCATGAAGACCGGACTAACTTCAAAGTGAGTTTTTCCGCCTGCCTTGGAAAGCCCCCTAATAATGGCTATTCCAGATGTAGAGACAGGCCAAAGCTTAGCTTTTGGTAGTCAGAGAATAAAAAGAAAAACTGTCCCCCAAAGCTGGGCAGTGGTGGCTCACCCCTTTAATCCCAGCACTGACCCCCAAGTCCACAGCGTGTACAAAATTACATTATTACATATCTTTAAGGGTTCAATTTTTCTCTAAAATCTAAATTGTTCACAAAATTTAATGATGTGCTGTTTAATTGCTGAAGTGTAAAG
This sequence comes from Phodopus roborovskii, assembly GCF_943737965.1. Classification (NCBI taxonomy): domain Eukaryota; kingdom Metazoa; phylum Chordata; class Mammalia; order Rodentia; family Cricetidae; genus Phodopus; species Phodopus roborovskii. Next base: position 9,141,971 of record NW_026125295.1, read on the forward strand.
TATCTTTCCTTCATCTGAGATGCAGACACCTTTTGAAAGCCTACTGCAGAGTGACCAAATAAGAAAACAGCCTTCTGTTTGCTGAGATCCAGAGTCTGTGTGTTGAGTGGGCAGACACAACACACTTCAGACCCAATCAAATGTGGCCTTTGGGAGACACCGTCCAGTGAGCAGGACTGCAAACCACAGCTGGCTGCCTTCCAGGTGAGCATGACTAACGTACAGGTGCCTGATGCACTGGGCAAGAAAGAGTTGACAGGCGTTAGAAACTCGGGACTTAATACCGGTGACCGGAGGCTCCAGGGGGGAGAACCGGAGAGACCGTCCAGTAGGCAAAGCACACGCTGTGGAAGCAAGGAGACCAGATTCAGATCCCACAGAGACTACGCCAAGGGGGCGTAGTGACCCGCCTGCAATTCCAGCCTCAGAGGGCCAAGATGGGATCCAAAGTCTAGCCCTACCAAAGGAGCTCTGGGATTGATTGATTGAGTCAGCCTAGTGCCTCAGCCTTGGGCCTACACACACACACACATACACATGCACACGCACACGCACACAAGCACGCACGCACACACGCACTCATGCCCATACTGCATTGCACACACATGTGTACACATGCAAGTACACACACATGCACACACAACCACATCTACATGTGCCCAAAGGCAGACATGTGCATCACACATGTACATGGAGAAATGTCCCCACAAGTGCTGGGTGGCGCTGTTTAGGGAAGTTGTGGAATGCTTAGGACATGAAGGCCGGCCTCACAACCTCACCCCGCTTTCCGTTCCAGGCGCCACGTGGGTGCTGGGAACTGAACCCCGGTTCTCTGCGGGAATACCCGCTGCTTTGCCTATGGGTTTTAAGGGATAGGAAATTTTCCAGGATATACAAAAGCAAGCTAAGCATTTGCTTCTCTGCTTTCTTTTCTCTTCCAGCTGGTTGTGGTTTCTTTGGGGGAAAGAATTCTTTAATCCATCTGGAATTAACTTTTGTATAAGCATAGAAAATAAATTTTCCCACACAGTTAACTAATTATCCAGAGTAAATATTTCTTTAAGAAAACCTTTCTTTTTAAGATCAAAGCAGGGGAGGGGATGGGGGGGGGAGAAAGCCTCCAGGAAGTCTGATCCCTCAGGAGGCTCTCACACCCAGCTCACTGCACACCTCACCGTGAACTTGGAGGAGTATCCATCCTCTGAAGTACCAGTCACACCCAGAGATGCTGAAGGTGCATTTTATCACTTGCCACACTCAATCTGAAGAAATGGGTGGACATTTGGGGGCTGTCATGTCATTCCTGTCGGGTGCTGATGGCTCAGCTCCAAGGTAGATGGATGCGAGAGCTGACGTCACAGAAAAGGGCTGCAATCCAGACCATCGAGAGATGATGGTGATGACAGGACTCAGAACAAATATCCACCAAGTGCCATAAAGGTTATGGCAGGCTGAGGTTGGGAAGTGTCCATCAGTGACAGACAGACAGACAAGATGACATGCTCGGGCTCAGCTGCTGCTGGTGAAGCGGCAGGGGCCAGGAAAGGGGGGGGGGGCACTGCTCCGTACAAACAGCAGCTTTAATGGTGCCATAGTGTGTGCTCTCCTTGTCAACTCTTACAGACACAGCATAGCGCCTGGGCTGCAGGGCAAAGGCAACAAATGCCAGCCACTGTCCACCTCAGCGCTCGCCCTCTCTCCCTCCTCCCCTCTCTCCCTCCTCCCCTCTCTCCCCCCCCTCTCCTTCTCTTTCTCTCCCTCTCTCTGAGAACAAAGTCAAACTTCCAAGTCTAGAAAAAGAATCAATCTTACTGTCTCGAGGGTCCTGTAAAGTTTGTTTGTTTGTTTTGATCATCTGGGTGTGGGGCACAGCTACACACAAGCCACAGCACATGTGTAGAGCTCAGAAGACAACTTGCAGGGATCTGCTCTCCCCTCCACCATGTGGGCCCCAGGGACTAAACTCTGATCATCAGGCTTTGGGGGCCAGTGTCTTCACCTGCTGAGACCCCTCAAAAGCCCTCCCCTTAGTCCTTTATGACTGCCTGATACCAGTTACTGCCATTGCTAATGTTGTTCCCCTACCTGGCTTGGATGTGTTTTTAATTACAGGAGTGCCACCGCCACCGCTTAGTGACCTTCCTCATCTGGGCACCTGGTGTCAGAGAGCCCCACACAGTAGAGACGGCAGGGCAGAGTTCACAGCAACAGGCGCTGGAGACAGCTCTCCCCGCTCACAGGAGGCAGGAAGCTAGGCCAGAACCAGGGGAAGGATGCTTTGCCTGTCACAAGCCTTCAAACTGGCCCCACCACCTGGGGACAAAGTATTTAGAGCCCTGAGCTACTATGGTCCCTTCACACTGAAATCATCACACTTAGTGTAACTGCCTAAAAACAGGTGAGTGGAGGTTAGTGATCCCTCCGCTCACCCCTGTCCACCCGCCCCAGATAATCAATTGGGTATCATCCTTTGGGTCCTACTTTTGAAGGGTTTTATACAGATACATGAAAATAGATGTGTTCTGTCACTGAGGGGTCTTCTTTTACCAAAATATGTTCACAATTAACACAGAACCAGCCTTTCCCTGCCTTCCTTATCGAAACCTAATGAGGACTCCAGGTAAATCAATGACTACGGCTCCCAGGATCCCACACCATCAGTACTGGCTGTAACAACACCCACTGGACACCCTGGGGCATGGAGCCTCAGCCATTTACATCCACAGTGGCTGCGTATCAAATGTAAAACTGCCAAGGCCAAGGTGATGGTGTGTTTACTGTCAAGGACATTTCCTGCCCCATCCCTGAACGCTGCAGCAACTACAATTTCCACGGGCAATATTCAAAAGTGACTTGTTAATTCCCTCATCTGCTGAGATGGAGCAGCCTCGCTCTTCTGAGTTCTCTATCACAACCAAGAACCACTGGACATCGCGGTAACGTAAGTTTTAAAGAATTAACACAAGCCTAATTAGACTCCAAAGAGTAAACAGGAGGCGTCCTGCCTGGAGAACCGCGGTGGGGGGGGGACGGGCCCATGTGAGGGACAGTGCAGCCTGAGTCCCCTTCATTCCCTTGGTCCCTCAGCTATTACCGCCGCCATGTTCCCAAGGCCTCCATCCCAGAACAGTCCCGAGCTGACAGATCAAAGGGAAGCCAGGCAGGACCTCTCCCCCATCCTCCCCTCCAGGTCCTCAGCTGCAGCAGGACTGCTTCCCCCTGCTGGGAGGAAGCTGATGGCAGCATCCAACCAATGGAGTCAGCAAGTAAAGGCGGCTGCTGCAATGCCTGACGACCAGGTTCCCTCCTCAGGACTCACAAGGTGGAGGGAGGGAATGGACTCCCAAAAAGTATCCTCCAACCTCTATGTGAGTGGTAGGGGCATGCGTGGTCCCAATACTTAAAAAAATAAAATTTCCGAGAAGCACTGAAAATGCTCTTAAAGGAAAGAATTTAACGTCTTAAATGTTATTTTAAAAGTTCATGAAAATGAGCCAGATGAAAAATGCAAACCCTTCACCAGATGGGCTCGACTCAACAGTGTGGAGAAGAGAAGGCTGCTCTACCGGGGAATCTGAAAAGCGATCATTTGAAATTATAAAGCCCCAAACCCAGAGTGAACAAAAAGCAGAGGGCCTGGTAGCAACAGGACAATTAACTAAGGCCTGCCTCCCTTCCTCGTGTGTCAGTCTCCAAAGCGGAGCCCAGGGCAAGAGGGATGCCTCCTCCTCCCGCTGGGGGAGAGTGTGCTGTCAGCTGCCTCCCAGCATTCAAGGCACAGCTGTGGTAACAGAGCCACCTGGCCACCATCGTCCACTCTGCCTCAGTTCTTCTCACTGGTCTTTCTAACGTCGCCCCTAGGTCAAGTAAAATCAACAGAGCGGCTGCATCTGGAAGAATCCTGCACCACTTCCTGAGTCACAAGTCACCTGCCCCAGGCCCCGCCCACAATCCCTAGCACTTGGTGCTTGAGGCCTCCAGGACCTGTTCTGAATCTTGACCCCTGAGTCTTTGCCGTTGGTTCACGTGGCCTTTGGAGGTCCCAGGGCCGTCCCTGTGGGGGGCCATCTCTTTTCAGTTCTTCTGACATTGATAAAACCTCTCACTGGGTCACACTGACAGCTGGGATTCCCCTGTCTCCTCGGTCAGTTGCTTTGCTGGAGGCTGCATGTTCACGCTGTTCTTTCTCCTAGAGGCTTCCTGCGTGCACGGGGATGTAGACTGCTGGTGTCCTCACAGCTCAGCGGCTGAGGAAACTTCTCAGCTTAAGGACGAGGTGAGGTACCATCCCTCACAGACCGGCCCTCGGCCACGTGAGTGAGTCCTGCTCTGGGTCACGCAACCTTCCACAGGAGGAGCCACGCTTGGGGGTTGCATGGCCTCGGGGGCTGGTGTCACAGTGGGGCCGTCTCTGCTGCAGTCTGCACCCTGTGCCCAGGCCACCCCGCTCACTGTGTGGCTCCAGAGTGTGTAGAGCTGCGCCCCTTCAGGCCGCAATCCTTACACTACTAGAAGCTTAGGGGTCACAGCAGAGACTGCCTTGGGAGAACTCACACAGCAGAATCCTCCACGAGGAACTGCCACCATCTTCCCCGAGGTCACCAGCTGCTTACAGTGGTGACACCCCCTCGTGGGAGGGGGCGGAGGACCCTAGCCCTAACCGAGCATGCCCCTGGGTTTCCAGGGAGTCTGTAATCTCACCTTTTGGGGAGACTGAGGCATGAAGATCACAACTTCAAGCCTGAGCTACACAGTGAGCTCGAGGGCAGCCTGGGCTACACAGGGATCTCCAAGCTCCAAATGAAAAGGCATCGCCTAGATTGCCCAGGACTCTCTGGATCCCAGTGGAGCAGGGCTGAGGGACTGAAGAAATGTCTGTGAGAACGAGCCCAGCACAGACAGAACTTGGGGCCACCCAGGACAGCTCCTCCTGTGACAGGAAGGGTGGAACAGAGAGCCCAGCATGGTGCTTCCCACCTGCAGTTCCAGGACTGGGGAGGCCACCGCAGGAGGCCCAGGAGTTCAAGGCTAGCCTGGGCTACAAAGCCAATCCCTTTCTAAAAGGAACAAACAAAATAGAAAATCTCAACGTGACAGACAGACACTAGTCCAAGACTGTTCTGGAAACCACTCCCCTACAGAGGGACCTTCACCCCTCAGCCTTGAGACCTCACCTGCCTATGCTCAGGGTTCTCTCTGGGCTTCCAAGATGAGGATACCAGAGAGGCAGATTCAACTCTTGGAAAACTTGAGCAAATGTTTTCAATATCAGACACCTAAAGGCCACTAAGTTGTCCCCTGGACACATACAAACCAGGGATGGCCGGGCCCGGCAGGCAGACACTCTGGGAGGCACCGTACCTCGCTTGGCAGCTCAGGAGCAGCATGTCCCGGTTATGAGAGAGGATGTAAAGCAGCACCAGGAAGGCTTTGGCTCTGATGGCCGTGGACGGACTGTCCAGTAGACGGATGATCGTAGACACAAAGTCCTGGAGGAGACACAATGGAAAGGTCAACCCAATAGCTCACGGGTTAGAGTGGTCAAACAGGAGGCAGAAGATAAAACCCTTCAGCTGCATCTGCATTCTTAGTTTGGTCCAAACCCATGTGTACTCTCTCACTTAAACCTGAAATTAGCCCGTGTGTCTTGGCAAAAGCAATTCATTTTCACACGGTCCCTCTTGATGATTGTCAGCCTTAGTTCCTGGACTAGGGAATCCTATTTCCTAGACTGTATCTTGTAAGGGAGTTATCAGAGCGGTTACTGAGAGGGGTCGATGGAGAGGCTAGAGGGAAGAGAAGGGAGGAAAAGGTGATATTTTAATTAAAAATATTCAAAAATTTTAATAAAAAGGTAAATCTTCAAATGGTGAATGATTTGCTCAAATTCTAAGCTGAGTTCAAATCCAGCCCAGTTGGAAAACAAGGCCTCGGGTACACAACAGGAAGTGGAGGAAGTAGATGGACCACGCACAGGAGGCCCGGGGAGCATGCTGACCCGAGTCTCAGCAGGGGCACACGTGCCCACACAGACACAGTTCCTACCTCCAGTGACAGAGCTTAACAAACGGCATAAGAGTCGCACATGGTGACCGACACAAACAGAAACACGGTCCTAACATTTTACTTAAAGGTCTCACCACACCGAGCAATGGACAGTGACGCTTTTAGACAGAATAAAACTATGGCAGGTTCTAGACCCAAATGCAAATAGCAAAGGTGTGCATGCACACACACACCACATACACACATACACTCACACACACACCATATACATACATTCACACACACACACACTCACATATGCACTCATACACACTCATACCACATACACTCTCACACATGCACACACATGCACTTACACACACACACTCACATATGCACACTCACACCACACATACCACACACACTCACACGTGCACACTCACACACACCACATACATGCACTCACACATGCACACACACAAACATGGTATGGGCTCACTCATAAGGCTACAATCCACAGAGGCTAGGTAACAAGGAGGACGGGGGTGGGGGCACTTCCTGAAAATAAAAGATTTTGGGGGTGGGTTGGGGGTGGGTGGGAACGGGAACTTGAAGGATCAGGTGGGGGAGGGAGGAAGGGGGAGAGTAGAGAAAGGGAGGACTGGAAAGGGGGGATTTCAGGGGAAGGTAGAAGCCTGCTGCAAGGACTCCTAGCAACAGTGGACATGTGGCCTGGACTGGCCATCTCCTGTGACCACGAGAGGCTTCCAGTGGAGGGGGTGGGACACCAACCCAGCCACATAACTTCGACCTACAGTCTGCCCTGCCTTTGGATGTGCTGGGGTTAAGCGTGGCCAACCAGTGACTGGTCCAGCCTGAGACCCATGCCACGAGAATGAGAACACGCCTGACATTGCCTGGAGCATCAGGACCCAGAGGCTGGATGGCCCAGAGACCTAGGAGAGAACCAAACATGACCGGAGAAAAAGTGTCAATGCAATGATGCCTAACCATTTTCTGCTACACTCATAGGTTGGTGCCTAGGCCAACTGTCATCAGAGAGGCTTCATCCGGCAACTGATGCAGAGACCCACAGCCAAGCATCAGGCAGAGCTCAGGGACCCCGCTAAAGAGAGGGAGGAAGGACTGTAGGAGCCAGAAGGGTCAGGGACACCACAAGAAAACCCACAGAATCAACTAGTCTGGGCTCGCAGGGGCTCACAGAGTCTGAACCGACAACCAGGGAGCCTGCCTGCATGGGACTGACCTAGGCCCTCTGCATATATGTGACAGTTGTTTGGCTTGGTCTTCTTGTAGGGGGCTCCCAACAGCTGCAGCAGGGGCTGTCTCTGACTCTTTTGCTGGCTTTTGAGACCCTATTCCTCATTTAAAAAATATACATGTACGAACTCACAAGTTGTGTGTTTTCCTATTAATAATGTTGGTGGTAAACTCAGTTAGCTTTTAGTAAATACAGGATTTTTTTGAAGGAGACTCTTTGTCACCCTGTACCCCACCACAAACCATAGAAATGGGTGTCTATGGGGCAGCCTATGCCGCCTTTTATCCTAGGAAGGGAGAACATCACAGCCGCTACCAAAGATCTCGGCTTCAGCTCAACACGGGCCCAGAGCACAAGTCTGGTTGCCTTTCCTACCAGTTAGCCCAGGGTCCAGGGCTTGCGGGACGGGAGTCCACATCCCTGACTGTCGCCACAGGGTGCTGGGTGACACAAGAGGGCGTGGGGACACTGTGCACCCCAGGCACAGATGCCACAGTGACGGGATCTCCAGAGACAAGGGTCCACACTGCGCAAAGCTGTCTTCCCACACAGACTGCTGTCCTTCCAGCCCACTGGAACTTGGCAACCAGAGCCATTTTCTATAAGAAGTCGTGCTTGGTGAGAGAGAGCAGCTTGGGCTCTGCCAGTGCCTGATCCATTCCGGGCAGCGGTGGGGAGAGCTACATCAACATCTTCCCCACAGAGATGCAGAGGAGAGGAGAGAAGCACAGTGAGATGCGGGGGAGACAGGGAAAAGAGCAGCCACGTGAGCACATGGCGGGCGGGCGGACGGACGGGTGGGCAGAAAGACGGGAGGGAGGGAGGGCAGGCACCAGATCTCACTACACATGCCTGTGAACCACCATGGACGTGGGTGCTGGGAATTGAACTCAGGACCTCTGCTCTTAACCTCTGAGCCATCTCTCCAGCCCGCGTGTTTATATTCTTAATGGGAGATTAAAGCAGGTTAACCAACAGAAAGCTTTACAGTTGAGGAAGGAAACAAGTGTCTGAGCTAAAAAAAAAAAAAAAAAACCACAACCAAAGTAACTGAGGGAGGGAAGGGTTAATCTCATCTCACAGCTTACAGTCCCCTCAGGAAGGAAGTAGGGGGCAGGAACTCAAGCAGGACCCTGGAGGCAGGAGCTGAGGCTGAGGCCCTGGAGGGGAACTGCTCTCCAAAGCTCACTCTGCTTTCTTGTAGAACCCAGGAGCACCAGCCAGGAGGTGGCCCCGCCCACCGTGAGCTGGGCCCTCCCACATCAACCATCAATCAAGAAAATGTTCTGCAGATGGGCCTGCAGGCCAATCTGATAGAGGCAGTGCACGTGTGTGTGTGTGTGTGTGTGTGTGTGTGTGTGTGTGTGTGTGCGCGCGCGCGCGCGTGTGTATGTAGTGTATTTGTGTGTGTGCACGTGTGTGCGCACGCATGTGTACATGTTTGTATGTGGTGTGTGTGTATGTAGTGTGTGTGTAGTGTGGGTGCCTCTGTGTGTGTGTGTAGTGTGTATATGTGGTTTGTGTATATGTGTGTTTGCGAGCATATGTGTGTGGTGTATGTGTGTATGTGGTGTCTGTGTGTGCGTGTGTGTATGTAGTGTATGTGTGCATGTGTGTATATGTGGTTATGTGTATGCGTATGTGCACATGTGCGTATGTAGTATGTATGTGTGTGTGCATGTGTGTGTGAGTGTGTGTGTGCATGTGTTGCCACAGCACACATGTGTATAAGTCAGAGAATATCCTTTGCAAGCTGGTTCTCTCCTTCCTCTGTGTGGATTCTAGAAATTGAATGCAGGTCCTCAGGTTTGGCACAAAGTGTCTTTAACCACTGAGCAGTCTCACAGGATCCACATGGCTCTTTCGTGATTCGTCAAGTGACCCGTCAATCAAAGTTGGGGGTGGGGCAGTGCGCATGCCTGTGTGTGTACATGGAGGCTGCAGGCAGGCTTCAGTGCCAGCCTTATCTTTGCTTTTGAGACAATGTCGCCTGTCTGAACTTGTAGCCACCAAGCCCCTCAGACAACGGAGGAGCCACGCCCGGCTTTGTGAGTGGGTGCTAGAAATTGAAACCCAGGCCCTCACAAGTGCAAACCAAGTGTTCTTTCCCACTGAGCCATTTCCCAGCTGACAAGTTAGTATCTTAAATGATTATAAGACACGCGAAGGGCTAGGGCTGTGGCTCAGTGTTACAGTGCTTTCCCAGCATGCATTGGGTCACCCAGGGTCCCATCCCCAGTGCCACACAACCTGACTTGGAAGTGACAATTGCAACCCCAGCATTTGGGAGCAGGAGAGTCAGATCAAGGTCATTTTGAGCTACGGAGGACAAGACCAGCCTAGGATTCTAGGAACCCTGCCTCAAAGGAAAAATCAAATTGAACTACTTTTAAATACACTCCTAATTTAAAAAGTTAAGTAAATACCTCAGTGTGTATGGAATTATTGGCGTCACAGAGTAGAGCATAAGAGAATGTAAAGCATAATTACACATCCCTATGCAAGTGTCCCAAGCATACACGCGAAAATAAGAATCGTATCTGGAATTATATTAGTATTACCATCCTGACCAAACATTAGAAAACAGTAAAATTTTACCACAATAGGAACTAAGATTTTCGGCTTAAATTAAAAAAAACAAAAACAAAAACAAAAAACAGGAGACTAACATAAAAATGAAGTTAGAAATGCCACCACAAGCAGGTGACATATTTTTAAATAGATGCTCGCTGGCTTCGTCAATCAAAAAGACTGGAGACAATAGCTGGCCCAAGCCCAAGGAGAGCCCCTGTCAGACTCCTTAGAGAGACAGACTGCTTCAGATCCAGAGACAAGACATCCAAGTCGGAAACTATTGTCATATCACACAGCAAGATGCAAGGACCACAGGAGTCAAGACAAAAAGACCCAGGAGGCAACTCAGTCTTTAGAAAAGGAAGCCGTTCTATGCTGCACTGACAGCCCAATCGTGAAATCTGTGCAAGCTCAAGAATGCTCAAAGAAGCAGCCTTTGGAGACCGCTAAGCAACCAACTCATTATTCTGCAAACCAGTAAACACATGAACAAAGTGTTTACCCTGCCTTTGCTCCAGTAAAACGCACCAGATTGTTCCTCAGACATCTTTCCAACGGAGGAACCCTGAGTGAAGGAGATAAGCGCTGGAGCTCGAACCAAGCAGACCCCAGCATAGGCGAGCATCACTCAAGGCTGCCGAAACCTCCTAAAGCCAGACGCGGATGGGTTGGTACCCCGAGCCACTACTGCTCCACACGAGAGAAAACAGGCAGGCGAGCGGCAGCTGTCTCTTCTCCTGGGAGCAATCTACTCCCTGGTAGAATTTACCCTCCCCCAGGAACCCAAACCTGTAAATACACAGTACAAGAAGCATACACACGCATATATACCATGTCAAACTATGCCGTGTTCTTACGGCGTTTGCTAGATCCAACCAGAAAAGGTCAGGTATGGCAAAGTCCCAGAACTCTGAATCCTGTGCTCAAAAATCCATTATGGAGGAGGAAAAATATGTAGGGGACCTGAGTGCAGAGAGGCATAAGCACATCAGTGAAGCTGGGGCAGAATCCTTGGTTAGACCCCACTTCAAATCTCGATCAAAGAGTCACGTATAAGACAATGAAGAAACTGAGACCCCGATGGATATCAAGGCCTGGCAGGGCCGGCGAGACGGTGAAGGCTTTTACAGCTGACGCTGATGATTTGACCCCCGGGAACCACATGGTGTTAGTTGTATGATGACCTCTACATGAATGCTGAGGTATGCAGTCTCTTATACAGACATAACTATAGGCATGCACCCACACAAATACGTGTAAGACAGACCTAAGTTGTTACTGAATTGAACACTGAGGTGGTGCCAGGATTTTTTTTTTTTTTAAAACCTAGCGGTAATGCAGAGGGAAAAGAATGTACTTGAATCAAATGACATTAGTTGTGTGCGTTTGACTGTTAGTGACAGATGTGCACGGGAATGGAATTTTGAATTATTCTACTAAGTTCATATGCGAAGCTTTTTGCCAGGCACACACACACACCTCTGAGCACCCATGGCTGTGGCTACACCTGGTGCCGGTGTTCGGGTCCTTGTCACAGTTAGCTCCGGCAGTCTCTCTCAGGGGGTGGTTCTGTTTCTGCAGTTAATGGTGTCACTCAGTAACAACTACCCAGCATGCCAAGTTCCTCCGAGGCTGGATGCCAGCACCCGTGTCCCTAGCAGCAGCCTTCCGGACCCTTCTCCTCTAAGTTCTGAAGGACAGCCTTCTGCCTGAGTGCTAACGCGAGAGGGCAGAGAGGACTTGAGACCTGCGTGATTTCTGGGCAAAATGTCAGAAGAGCCACAGCTGTCAACATCCTGAAACTAACTTCCGTGGCTCACTCAAGTCACAGGGACGGAGGGCGCGCCAAGAGAAGAGAACCGGGATTCACTGCGGGACCACTGTGTGTCTGGGCGGAGACAGGAAAATACAGTGAAGGGGAGAAAGAGGCTTTGACCATAAACCCCCGCACAGCTCTGACACCTGGCACATCCGCCACAAGCCACCGTTGGGCACTTCGCTAGCACTGCAGCGGTTTCTAATATAATAAACCATGCTATCAAAAATAAAGTACTTGGGAAAGGGCCTCTTAAAAAAGGAAGAGTATGATGTGGGATGCCCTTTGCTTGCTACAGATAAGATGGGAGGTGTCATTCTGTAAATAAGTCTCTCATTGGTTAATGAACAAAGCACTGTTGGCCAATAGGAAAGCAAGTTAGGTGGGACTGGGAGACAAGGAAGATTCGGGAAGAGGTAGGAGGAGAGTCAACATGTAGGACCAAGAGGACAGAGGTCCCGACCCTCTGTCCAGTAAGATAAGAACACTTAGATTAATAGAAATGGGTTAATATTTAAGACAGAGCTAGCCAGTAAGAAACACTAGTAACAGGCCAATAGCTTTATATCTAATACAGCGTCTCTGTGTGTTATTTGGGGCTGGCGAGGCTGTGGGCCAGGCTGGTGGAAAATCTGCTTGTAACACAGATATGTGTTGCTTTTTTTGGTTAATGAATGAAGCTGTTTTGGCCTGTGGCAGGGCAGAATATAGCTAGGTGGGGAACCCCATGCAGAGATACAGGGAGAAAGAAGTCACGGGGAGATGCTGGCAGCCACCAAGGAAGCAAGATGTGAGGTAGCAATGGGTTAATTTAAGTTGAAAGAGCTAGTTAATAGCAATAGTAAGCCAATAGGACAAACAGCAATGAAAGTCCCTTCCCGGACACCAGCATTAGTGCAGGCCATCTCCAGGAGCCAGCTATCTACCAGTCACGCGGGTGACCAATCAGAGAAGACAAAGGGGCATAAGGCGTTCACTCATGCCCTAATCAGGTATCAGTGAACTCAACGGGGAACCTGAACAGCTGCCCAACCCAGCAGTGAAGAAACAACATCTCCTTCCCCGTGCTAGTTTGGCCTCAGGCAGCCTACAGAAGTATGAGCTTAACTGTTATCAGAGTCTTACGACATGCCACCCAAGATGTTGTCTACATATTGAGTTTCCGTATTCAAGATGGAAGTGACCTGCCAACACTGGCCCCACGAGATGGCTCGGTGGGTAGGTACTTGTGGGGAACTCAAGACGGGCGATTCAGTCACTAGAACCTGCAAGAAGGGAAGGAACAAATCCATGAAATGCCTCTGACCTCACATACATGACATGGTGCATGTGCACATGTGATCACACACACACACACACACACACACACACACACACACACTGCAATGAAGTTTAAAGGAAAGAAAGAAAGGTCGGACCATGCCTTAGCCACAATACTTTGAACTCATCTGATCTCAGAAGCAAGGCAGAGTGGGACCTGTTGGTACTTGGGTGGGAGAAAGGGCCAGTACTAATTAAAAGTGAGCATTCACCCTCCTGCGTCCATTCATTCATTTAACAGACATGGAAACATAGTTACATAGCATGAAACAATGTATCTCATTTTCTTTTTAAAATATTATACAATGTATAACATATTATACAGTGTACTGAGAGTTTAAAACTAATTCTGCTAAGACCCTCAGCCTCCCCAACCACAACTCTCACAATAAAGTTGCCAAAGGTGACTATTTCTACAAAATGATCGTAGCATTTAATAACTTGGGAAACTGAATAGCAGACCTAGATAGGCAGACTGCTGAACAACGCTTGCTTGCAGCCACAGCCATCTGAACCTCAAACTGGAGTTAAGGCACCAGTGTGCCTCGCTCTGCTCTCTATTTAGAGTTTCACAAACCCGTCATGACGTACTATAACCTTCGCTATGAGCTAAAATAAACCTTATCCTTCTCCTTAAGTGTGTTTGTCAGAGAATTTTATCACAGCCACAGAAACTAAGGTGCCATGCAAGTATATTATTAATGTAAAGCTTCTAAATATATATATATAAATATATATATATATTTAATGCAGTAGGGCCACAGCCAACAGTGGGTTCAACGGCCGCACTCCAAGGTCCTCCATGGAGATTTACAAAGTTCTGATCTGAGACTGGGGTGCAGCTCTGTGACAGAGGGCAGGAGCAACGGTGAGAGAAAAGGATTCCCAACACAGAAGGATGGGTGGATGGACAGACGGACAAATGACTCAGGTGTATAGAAAGCTACAGGAACATTCTCTTTAAGAAGTTGGGTGTGGTGATATCTCGCTTGTACAAATAAAGCCTGTTGGCGGTCGGAGGATGGAACTTGCCACTAGCTAACCATAGAGGTCTGGAGGTCTGTACAGACAGACAGGAAATGACGTAGCTGGGCACAAACAGGATGTAAGCAGGGAGAAACAGGAACCGCTCTCTTGTCTGCTGAGACACTAAGGAGGTAAGGTGTGGCATTTCCCTCTATATCTGACTGTGGCTTTTTATTATCTGGACCAATTAAGAACTCCACTTACAGTTTAGAAACACTACACAACCGAGAACACGTCACCCTTTGACTCATTACCTTACAAACCTGCATACAAGCGTGGTCTTCTTTTTATTTTATTTTATTTTTTTTTTTAAACTGTTGGCAGGTCGCTGTACACACATTGCACATGGGCTTCTAAAACACTAGGGAAAATAAATACTCAGCAGACACAGCATGCTCCTGTGGGCTCCGAGGCAGCAGAGCGTGCAGCAGGCGAAAGTGTCTGCATTCCCAACAGGCCACAGCCATAGAGGAGATGGTAGCAGACACCACTCTTCATCAGGGCAAGAAGGGACAGGTGGAGGAAGGCTGGTACAGAGGCCCAGTCATCGCTACCGTGCACACTGGGAACCTCAAGAGACACAAGGAAGATGAAACCAAAAACAGGGGAAGACGACTCAAGAGGTGACACGGGTTGGGGAGGATTGGACGCGGTCAGAGGGAAGAGAGACAGGGGAGCCCCTCCCGCTAACAACAGAGCACCCGGGAAGAGGGCCAGGCTGCAAAGACACCGCGTGAAAACGGCAGTGTGGAGGAGGCCTCTCACTGAAGCAAGATGGCAGGGCCGGGTGCCCCTGTCCATTTATCACCGAAAGCGGCCGCGTGCATCTTTGACTGGGTGTTCTGTGGCCCCATGCAGGGTCTGGCAAAGGCCAAAAGGCCTCCTAGGGATGACACCTAACCCTACAGGGATGACATGCCGTGTCAAGTGCACCGCTGTGGGAGGAAGACGGACCTTTCCAGCAAAGCTGAGCGCAGAGACAGACCTTCTCTTGGATCAGCCGCTGGAGATGAATCCCACAGGACAGCATGGCCGCGAACAGGGTCAGCATGTACTGCTGCACTTTGCAGATTGAAGAGGCCAGGGAGCTGATGACAGCATTGAGTCCCACCTTCTCAATGACGTTCTGGAAGGCCGTGGGAGACTGGCGTGTGATTCTGCACAGGGCCTGTGGGAACAGGAGCGCAGATCCATCACAGACTGGGGCAGAGAGGGAGAGGAGGGGGGGAGGGGAGAAGGGGAGGGGTACCGGGCATCCCCACCCCTACAAGTGCCACAGGGCCCTGCTCAAAAGAGGGCACTCGTTTTAGAGCCTTAATGTCAGACATGTGAGTGCACATGACTGGGACCCACCAGCCGGCCATCAAGGACGTCCACACTCAGCTCCAGGTAGTCTGACCAGAAATGGATGTCACATCCCACGAGGCCCCAAACTCTCCCAGGCCCTCTTGAGCTATCTATTCCCCAACGTTTCTGCCTTTCCCATTAAATCCACCTCACTCGGGCGCATTTCTTCAGACACAGCGCCTGTGCCCCTGGGAACATCCCCAGAGATGCTTTACTTACCGATATGGCTGTTATCCTCAGGGAGTCCACGGTGGAGTGTCTGAACAGGTGCCACAGGACAGGCCCGACTTCTCCCGTGATGAAACCCTGCGCCTGGGCAGAGAATGTGGTGCAAACATTCTCGATGATCTTCGCAGCCATGTGATTGACAACCCGCTCTTCCTGGAGAACCAACGAACAGCGGGAAGATTCAAAAAATGCCGCTTCACCCTGCAGAGGGTCTTCTTCAGAGTGAGAAACCAGCTTGCGGCTTCCTCAGAACCAATGCAGATAACTAACGCTCAGGCAATAGTGGTGGCATACACTTTTAATCCCAGCACTCGGGAGGCAGAGGCAGGCAGATCTCTGTGAGTTTGAGGCCAGCCTGGTCTACAGAGTGAGTTCCAGGACAGCCAGGGCAACACAGAGAAACCCTGTCTCAGGGAAAAGAAAAAAGACTCCAGCAAAAAAAATCCAACGATAATGTTCTAGCTCATAGACTCTGGTTGGGGCTGGAGAGATGGCTCAGAGGACAAGAGCAGGAACTGCTCTTGCAGAGAAACCAACTTTGTTCCCAGCAACCGCACTGGGCAGCTCACAGCTGCCTGTGATTCCAAACCCAGGGGACACAATGCTCACTGCTCTCTTCTGGCCCCCATTGGGCGCTGCGCTCACTCACACACACTCACTCACTCAAACATAATTTTAAAAAACTAAAAACGACATGGCTTTTACAAAGCGTATGAGACTACGTTATCGTAGCCCTCCTTGATGGGACATCACAAATCAGTACTGCTAAAAAAAAAAAAAAAAATGATACAACAGCGGGGAAGGAAAGGTCTTGGTGAGTGGCCCGTCCCTGAGCGAACACGCAAGCGTAACACCACAGAGAAGCCCTGTGCGTGCAGTGCGATGCCTGTGGAGGGTCTTTCACTGCGAGCTAGCTGCCGTCCCATTGAACACCAGAAAACCTGGCACAGCAGAGAGCCCTGTGACCGTGATGAGGGCAGAGACATCTGCAGGGCGTACTCGGCCCTCGCTTGAAACATGAACAGACTCACAGTGGAGTAAAACCGCCAGGTGTAACAAATGTGGGGAGGGCTCGGCTCCGGTGGAATTCTTCACACAGAGGATTCATACAAGAGAACATGCCGGGCAGCAAATGGGAGGTGCTTCAGCTACAGCTCTCTCCGCTTACAGGACTCCAGAGAGCTCACACTGGAAATGAATTTTTGAAATGCACCGAATCTTAAAAATGCTGCAGCTGGAACTCCCGCGCTAGGGACTACATGGAAAAGCAAGCATGCTGGAGAAAGACTCTTTAAAAACAACAAAGGTGCTGGGCGGTGGTGGCGCACTTTAGTCCCAGAACTCAGGAGGCAGAGGCAGGCGGATCTCTGCGAGTTCGAGGCCCGCCTGGTCTACAAAGCGAGTTTAAAGACAGCCAAGCTACATAGTGAAACCCTGTCTCAAAAAAAAAAAAAAAAAAAAAAAATGTGGAAAGGTTTCTAGGGTAACTCAACCCAACCCTAAGAAAATATAATCATTAATTTTCACTGTCACGTTAACTGGATTTACAATCACCTAGGAGATACACCTTTGAACAAATCTATGAGAGCATTTCCAGAGACAAATAACTCAGGAGAGAAGTCCCACTGACCATGCTGGTGACACCATACCGTGACCTGAGATCTTAGGTTGAATAAAAGTTAAAACAGAAAAAAATGGAAAGAAAAGAAAGTTGGCATCTTCTTTCTCGGCTTCCTGATGCGCTGAGAGGTGAAGAATTCGGGAGGCCCAGCCACGAGTTCCCACTACTGTGGAGCCGCCTGCCACCAGGCCTTCCTGCTTGGGGGACTATGTACCCTGAAACCACAAGCCAAGACAACCCTTCCTCCCTCAGGATGCAGAAGCCGGGGATTTTATCATAGCAACAAAGGTGAGTGACGTAGCAAAGCACAGAAGAACTTGGTTTGGAATAAAGTGCTAAATGTGGGAAAGCCTTCAAAAGCTGGAGTGTGACAGGCTGTTCAGAGCATGCTCAGCCCTCACTGGGTAGGAAGCCGTTCTGAAATTAATAGCGATTAATGTAAATAAAAATATGGGAAACTCTATAGCCAGATGGCCCAGTTTTTCAGGAAACAAAGTTTGCTTGTTTGTTAGAAAATTATGGATTTAGTAAATGTGGGGAATCTTTCAGCCAGAGCTGGCACCTTGACGCTTTTCTGAGGGGGGGGTCATAATGGTGAGAGCCTCACAAATGTAACCCTCCGTAGCTCTCAACTCACCGCACACGGGAAGGAGAACTCGTGCTGGAGAGAGACAGCCATACGGGTGAAATGGATGTGGGACGGCGTTTATAAAGAGCTCTTTCCCTATCTTACACCCGAGAATCCCCAGAAGTAGGAAAACCCTACAAATGTGATCACTGCGGGAGGGCTTTCTGTAGGAATTTTTCCCGTTATCCATCTGGGCTGCACAGTGGGGTCCTGCACACGCAATGAGTGCGGGTGAGTCTGGTAGGAGGCACTTGGCCCCATCTCCAACACCAGGAAAATCATACGGGGGAGAAGACACAAACGGGATTTGACCAGAGATGTTTGTTTTACCGAACATTTGACGAGACACAAAAGAAAGCTACAAAGATATCAGTAAAAGATGTCCTTGTTATTTAAAATGAAATCTTCCTTTACAAGAAATCGTATGAAGAAGGAAGAGGGGAAGTTTCCAGAAACCAGGTAGCCCTCACTCAACAAAGCGACGGAGAACACAGCTCTGAGCTACCATGGCCCACCCGGCATGACTCCTCAGCTGAGGAGTGTGCCCGTGGGGAATGAAACTTTTTTTTACCAAGGGCTAAGATAGATGCCTGTGCTGCAGGACAGAGGAGGCCTCATACCCACGCCGCCATCCTGACCAGAAATGCGCGTGTCTGTATCCAGATGGAGTGTTAGATGGGTGTGGAGCACAGTCCGAGGGTGAGGTTCTGTGAGGGAATTCTGCGTGCTTTCGAGAAAACCGCAAGAAAACAAGACAAGAGTCTCGTGGCCTCAGCTTCATGGAAAGCACAGAATTGCCCCTGGAATGTGCTTCTGTGACCCCCCCCCCCCCGTGCAGCGGAGAGGAGTGAGCTTACTTTGGGTTATTTATTACGATTGGCTATTATTGACTGATATGCCCCTATGGAAAAACATGCTTTTACCACGTGTCTTGTCCTTGTGAGTGCACACTTTACTTGGCTGACTCTCCCTAACCCCCCAGACTACAAATTGTTTGATGCGATGAATAAAGTTGGCTATTATGTGAGACTTTATTTTTTTATAGTTTTATTTATTTATTTATATTTTTATTTATTTACGTGAGACCGCATTTTTAGGTTCCACTCCACCAGGTCCCACTGCCTCTAGATCGTTAAACAGAAGGATTTGGCTTTGCAATAGCGCTGTCTGAATAATTGCACAAGGGCAGGTCGGTGTTACAATTATAAGGTGACTTGGTTGGGGTTTCTATTGCTGTGAAGAGATACCATAACCGTGGCAACATTTATAAAGAGAACCAATTAATTGGATGTGGCTTAAAGTTTCAGAGGTTTAGTCCATTATCATCGTGGCGGGACATGGCAGCCTGCAGGTGGACGTGGTTTTGGAGAAGGAGCTGTGAGTTCTACATCTTGATCCACAGGCAGCAGGAAATATGAGCCCACCCCCACAATGGCACACTTCCTCCCTGTAGTATGGGGGTCATTCCTATTCAAACCACCACATAAGGGGAAGAAGACCAAGAGGCCCTCTAAGGCACAGAATATGGACTACTAACTGTGAATTGAAGAGAGGAAATACTGTAGAATTGAATGCATGCAGTGTTCGCTGGTGATGGAGATTAACCAAAAACTAAAAGATGCTGGGGGTGGGGGGTTGTCGTTGGAGATGAGCTGCCCCTGGGAATCCACGCTCCTGTCAGTACCATAAGGGCTTAATTTTTTTGTATGCTTATTTATTTGGGAAAATGGTGTATATGTACCATGTAGAGGTCACAGGACAACTTGCAGAAATCAGGCTGGTGGCAAGTGCCTTGCCTCTAAGCCACCTCATCCACCCTTAAGACCTTCTGCTGTCAACAGATACTGTAAACGAGTAAAGAGCAGATTATACAAACTAAAAGTACCCACAATATAGGACTGGAAGGTTGGTTCAGCTATTAAGAGCATCTGTGATCCCAGAACCCATGTGGGGGGGTGGGGGTAGCCTGTATCTCCAGCTTCAAGGGATCTGATGCACTCCGCTGGCCACAGTGGACACCTGCACTAATGTGCACAAAGCTACACACACACACTCACACACATCACACATACACACCACACACACATCACACATACACACTCACACACCACACACACACCACACATATACACACACACACTCACACACACACACCACACATACACACACACCACACACACACACACACACACACACACACACACACACACACGTTCTGTCCTCTGCAAAACTTGCACACAGAAACCAAAAGAAAAATTAAAAAGCAGAGTATCCACTCCCTCACAGCCACGGAGTCCACCCATTGACCGTGATGCCCACACCCTCCCTCATAGCCACGGAGCCCACGCCAGTGACCGTGCCAGTGACCGCGATGCCCATGCAAACAAAGCCTGATTCCTAAAGTCTCCAAGTCCCCACCCAAAATGTCCAGTCTCAACGAGACCAGTGGCCACATAAGATGATTTACCCCAAATGACAGTGACAGAAGTCCACACACTATGGACATGGTGTCACAGAGAATCCCCATTTCCCCTGAGACGGGTAATTCACGACTTCTCATTCTCTCTCTCCCTCTCTCTCTCCCTCTCTCTCTCTCTCTCTCTCTCTCTCACACACACACACACACACACACTGTGTTTCTGCCTGCAGTATCTACTGTTCATGAAAACTTTTATATTTAAAACCATCTCGACTTGGCTATTGTCCCCCTCAGCAATCAGACAGTGAGAAAACACCCACAGGCACTGACCTCCCAGGAGGCGTCAATGTCGACTTTAGAAATAAAGACAGGCCATCCTGCCCTGCTCACTGTTGGCAGAGGACCATGGTGCTTGAGGGCTCACACCAGCTTCTCTGGTCCTCACACCCCTGCAGTTTTTATTCCTTCCTGTTTCATCGTCTCCCCACAGGGTGAGGCTAGCATGTCATCAGGACTGTCCCCTTCTCCACCTGTGTTCCCCGGGGTCTTAGCTTAGGGCCTTGAGTGATAAGCCCAAGCACGGCTCCTGCTGCAGCTGAGGACCGCATTATCATGGTACTGATAAAGTAGTCACCCATGTCACATGCACCATCATGTCACATGCACCATCATGTCATATGAACCATCATGTCACATGCACCATCATGTCACACGCACCATGTCACACACACCATCGTGACACACACACCATTGTGTCACACACACACCATCGTGTCATGCGCACCATCAAGTCACAAGCACCATTGTATCATATGAACCATCATGTCACATGCACCATCATGTCACACGCACCATCATGACACGAGACCTATAGACTAAGAGCCTGCAGATCTGAGTGGATCTCAATGTTTGGTCCCCAGGGCGTGGCACTATTGGGAGGTGTGGCCTTGTTGGAGTGGGCGTGTTCTTGTGGGAGTGGGTGTGTTCTTGTTGGGGTGGGCGTGGTCTTGTTAGAGTGGGCATGGCCTTGTTGGAGTGTGTGTGTTACAAGAGGCAGGCTTTCAGGTTTCAGGAGCTCAAACCACACCCGGTGCCTCTTCCTGCTGCCTGAGGATCCAGATGTGGGACTCCCAGCTCCTCCTCCAGTGTCACATCTGCCTGCACGCCGCCATGCTTCCCAAACCTCTGAAACTGTAACCCAGCACCAATGAAATGTTTTCTTTATAAGAGTGCTGTGGTCATGGCGTTTCCTCACAGCAACAGGACACGGGCCAAGACACCGACCACTCGGGAGTGCCTCAGCCTGCACACGCTCTGCTGGAACCGTCCTCCATGCCGTGGGACACGGAAGGAAACCGCTCATCCTGACCTGTCTTTTTCATTCTTGCGGTAATTAACGTCTTTAGCCTCTGGCTTTTCCTTGGGTGGAACTCTGCCTGCGGGGTCATGGGGAAGCTACATGACAATGGGTCACAGGGCGGCCATCTGTGTGGCCTTCAGGACAGCTGTGACAAGCTCATACAAGCTCATCATGGGGCAGGTGGCTCACAGAGGGTCCTGCACACATCCTGACTACTGGGCTGCCCTAGAAAAATCTTGGACGGAGGCAGGATATTAACAGCATCTTATAGAGCTGCGGTTCTCAGCCTCCCTAATGCTGCGACCCTTTAACACAGTTCCTTGTGTTGTGCTGACCCCGACCATAAAATTATTCTGTTGCTACTTCATGACTGTAACTTTGCTACTGTTATAAATGATAATGTAAATACACAACACCCAGGACATCTGATGTGTGACCCACAGGTTGAGAACCACTGCTGTAGAATATGGTCAGCCATCATCCATCCCCACACCCACCAGGGACAGGGTCTCTCTGTGCGGCCCTGGCTGTGCTGGAACTCACTCTGTACTGCTGGGATTAAAGGCGAGCACCACCACACCTGGCTTTCCCGTCCTCTTTTACACGGGACACTTAAGGAATGAGGATGTCAGCTTGCCCGAATTATTTAAGATCAGGAGCAGCGCTTGGTTGAGAAGCAAGCCTGCGCTGCCGTGGCTACACTCCTCACTCCTCGCCTGGAGGGTGCCCGCAGCTGCCCGTCTACAGAGGACAACAAAGGCTCCTTACCCCTTCCCGAAGGCACCTCATGAGCACAGTGTATGCAGCCAAGGGGACAGACCAGCAGTCCCTGGAACGCTGTCTCTTTTCTTCCTGAAAAGGTGACAGACAGTGAGGGAAGACAGTGAACACTGGAGCTGAGGGTCCCAAGCGCACGTCCGAAGCGAAGCGAAGCGTTCCAGGTCCCTCCGAGATCACCGCCTACTCCCGACCCGGGGCCTCTTACGCCTTCACTCCCATGTGCACACGCGGTACGTCTGCCTCTTGTCTTGCATAGGGTGCCCTGCAGACCCTCGCACAGCCGGCTGTGCCCCCAGCCCGCCGAGCAGCACCTGTTATCTGGGGTGATTAGTCTAGGCCGGGCCACTCGCTCTGTGCAACCCCTAAACACATACTTAGAGGGAGGGAACACACAGTGGCTGGGAAAGTGACGACCCTAACCCTGACCCTGACCCTGACCCAGACCCTGACCCTGACCCTAACCCTAACACTAACCCTAACCCTAACCCTAACCCCTAACCCTAACCCTAACCTTAACCCCTAACCCCAACCCCAACCCCAACCCTAACCCTCCTGACACTTTGTGCCCTCTCCCCTCCTCAGGGAATCTGTGAGAACGAAATAACCACGTCCACTGTGTACCTGTCACACACACTGGGAACACTGCTTTACCAATGCCCACTGCCCTGAGGGACAGCCCCCTCCTCCCCACTGTCCTGAGGGACAGCCCCCTCCTCCCCACTGTCCTGAGGGACAGCCCCCTCCTCCCCACTGTCCTGAGGGACAGCCCCCTCCTCCCCACTGTCCTGAGGGACAGCCCCCTCCCTCCCCACTGTCCTGAGGGACAGCCCCCTCCCTCCCCACTGTCCTGAGGGACAGCCCCCTCCTCCCCACTGTCCTGAGGGACAGCCCCCTCCTCCCCACTGTCCTGAGGGACAGCCCCCTCCTCCCCACTGTCCTGAGGGACAGCCCCCTCCTCCCCACTGTCCTGAGGGACAGCCCCCTCCTCCCCACTGTCCTGAGGGACAGCCCCCTCCTCCCCACTGTCCTGAGGGACAGCCCCCTCCTCCCCACTGTCCTGAGGGACAGCCCCCTCCCTCCCCACTGTCCTGAGGGACAGCCCCCTCCTCCTCCCCACTGTCCTGAGGGACAGCTCCCCCTCCTCCCCACTATCCTGAGGGACAGCTCCCCTCCTCCCCACTGTCCTGAGGGAGAGCCCCCTCCTCCCCACTGTCCAGAGGGACAGCCCCCTCCTCCCCACTGTCCTGAGGGACAGCTCCCCTCCTCCCCACTGTCCTGAGGGACAGCCCCCTCCTCCCCACTGTCCAGAGGGACAGCCCCCTCCTCCTGCTTGCGCTCAGGGCTTCTCTCCCATTCTGCCATCCTTCTCCAGGCCCAGGGGTGACCGCCAGCCCTGTCTCTCCTAGACAACATGTCTTCTCTCCGATGAATCTCCACCTCAGGAAGTTCACTGTCTCCCTCTCCAGAGGGTCAGAAGTTTGAGGACACCCTGGGCTACACAGTGTGCTCCCAGCCCACCTGGGCTCCGGGGAGCCGCCTCCTTCCGCTTCATCTCTTCAGAGAACCGCCTTCTTTCTGCTGGCTCCTTGGTCTCCTCAGCCCGCTCTACCTGACTCCGTCCGCATCCCACTCCAGGTGAAAATGCACGAGCAGACAGTGGTCGGCCCCCACCATTCTGTGGTGTGTGTTGGTGTTCACGTGCATACGTGTATGACGGCATCACCTCTTGAGCCTGCACCCTCCACACTGAGGCGGTCTCTCACTTGAACCCAGCTTGCTCTGGGGAGCCCGGCTCCCACACTGGGATCCCACGGCCACCACGCCCAGCTGGCATTTACGTGGCTGCTGAGCTGAGCCATCACTCTGTCTCCCAAGACCCAGGTCCCCAGTGACTTTCACATCACCACCCAGGAGATTCTCTTCCGTCCTTTCTCTCAGAGGCTGGGGCATGTCCCCAACCCTCAACAGGACATGTAACTAACATGTCCCTCGACCTGCAACTCCCAAACAGCTGTGCGAGCGTGAAGAGGCCGTGCGTGCTGGAGGCAGCGCAGACAGAAACGGATACTCAAGAGATAGATGGATCGAGACAGACATGAGCGTCACAAAGGACGTCCAGGGGGGGACGGGGCTGGCGAGGTCCTCCTGAGAGGGGAAGGCAGGTGTCACGGGAGGGAGAAAATGCACAAGCAGGAGAAAGCGCGGGCACAGGTTCGGGGCCTCAGCAGGGCAAGGCTGGGGAAGAAAGCTTTCAGAGTGGAGAACCCTGTGAGTATCTGAAGTTCCCCAGTGAGATGGAGACGGGACAACCCAGAGCCCACGGCGGTCTCACCTGCGTGGCGACCAGGTAGATGAGCTGCCCGAGCGTGGGCAGGAGGCACTGCTTCAGCTTGCTGCTCCTGAAGTTCTCCCGGATCAGTTCAGTCAGGAGCGTGATCGCCTGCAAGGGGGGAGGAGGGGTCACTCCAGGGAGCCTCACTGCGGGGCCTGGAGACCGAGGCACCTGCATGCAGCCACACCACAGCAGAACTGACGAGGAAGCAACGGGTGTGTGTGTGTGCGTGTGTGTGCGCGTGTGCGTGTTCGCGTGTGTGTATGTGTGTGCACGCGTGTGTGCCTGTGTGTGCGTGTGTGAGTTTGTGCGTGTGCGCGTGAGCATGTGCGTGCACGCGCGTGCGCGAGCGTGTGTGTGCACGCGTGTGTGTCCTTGCTGTTTCTGGTCAGTGCGGGCACGACCCGCCACAGCGCTCAGGAAGACAGCCGGCAGCTTTCAGGGGTCCTGGTATCTAACTCAGGTTCATCTTGGAGGCAAGCTCCTGTACCCGCGGGGCCATCTCGCCAGCCCCTGTAAAGTCTGCAGTGAGATACATTCGCAAGGCATCCACCACTGGCAACTCAGGCCCCGATGCTCCAACGACGACGATGACGACGAGGACAGTCTTTGCCTCTAGCTTGCAGTTCAGTCTGTAAAGTTCAGTGCGCGTGCCCGTGCCCCGTGTGCCCTCTTCCCGGCCTCTCGTATCCCCGCACTTGGGATTTGCCCATGATGTGTACACATCGATGTCACATGATTTCCCATTGCACGGACTCGCCACACGGCGCTTGCGGAGGGGAACCGCGCGGCGGTGGGGTCAGGCTTCCTTTCCGTCTCCACTGACCGCCATTAAGTTACCCTCAGTCCCGTGAGACGGACACACAGACGGCTGCAAAAGTAGCAAACTGGCCGTGTGGTGGCTGCCCGCCCGTCCGCCCGCGCCTGCTGCCCTGACCGCGCCCATCGGGGCGGGGGTGACCTGGGGGACGAGGTGAGCTCGCCCTCGCACGCAGAGAGCAGAGAGCGTGGGGCACCGTCCTTGCACGCACGCAGAGAGCGTGGGGCACCCTGGGGACGGGAACCATCTGTCTCCGGGAAAGTGGTTTCTCCCCTATCGTTTCCCGGATTCCTATTTACCACGCAATATGGACGCTAACGGGTTACCCCAGATGATGGTGAAAGCCCGGAACTCTAAAGAGAGAGCAAAAGATGGAATGAGGAAGCGTGGGGTGTAGGGAGGAGAGCAAGGTGCAGAGGTGAGGTGGACATGTCTAGATGATGTTTGATGGCTAAGGCAACAATTGTGGAATTACATTTAGACAATTACACAAAAAAATAAAGTATTTAAAAGGGAGGGTTTTATATTTTTAAATTTATTTACTTATTTTTATTTATTACATATACAGTGTTCTGCCTGCATGATGCCTGCAGGCCAGAAGGGGGCACCAGATCTCATTACGGATGGCTGTGAGCCTCCATGTGGGTGCTGGGAATTGAACTCAGGTCCTCTGGAAGAGCAGCCAGTGCTCTAAACCTCTGAGCATCTCTCCAGCGCCCATAATGGGAGGAATTTTCTATACCCCACTTGGATTAGTAAAAAGATGACACTAATGGACTTTGACGTGTTGGTATAAAATGATGGGGGATGTCCTTCTGTGTGTGTGTTTCTCTTATTGGTTGACAATAAAACACTGTCCGCCCAATGAGGCAGAAAGATAGGCAGGACTAGAAGGAGACTTTGCCAGAGACAGTCGCTATGGAGACCACAAAGGAGTAACAGGCCCAGGCATTCTCCAGTAAAGTAAGATCACGTGGAAATAATTAGATTAATAGAAATGGGTTAACAATTAAGACAGAGCTAGCCAATAAGAAGCCCTACAATTAATGTAGCATCTGTGTGCTTATTTGGGGCTGAAGCAGCTGCAGCCACAGGACCTGGCAGGACAAGGAAAACCCACAATAATTAAAAACTAGGAGCAACTACTAAAACAAAATCTACACAAGAGGATAATTTAGTAATGCCACAGGAAAAAAGGTCAAAATGGAACTGCATGTTCAACAACTCTAAGAAGGCAGTAAAAAAAAGAAGAAAAGTATTTAAGAAAAACAGGAAACAAAAGTCAATTGTCACACATATGATCGGATATTTTAATAATTACACTAAATATAAATGACATAAATACAGCGATTAGAAGACAGAGACTGGAAGAGTAGAATTAAAGTATGACCCAACTCTAAGCTGCCTACAAGAAACTCATATAAAAATTTAGTAAAACTGGTAGATGGACTGTGAAAGATGAAAAATTATGTAACAGCAGTAGTAAATGGGAAGCAATGATGGCTATACTGAATGCAGAGACTTCAGAACAAAACAAAACCTGTTAAAGACCAAGATAAACTATAGTAGTCAGTTCAGCAAAACTATACACATACACACATACATATGTACATACATCACATACACAGACATATATACACATACTGCTTACATAATATACATACATAAAAATATATCAGTGTCCATGTATAATACACACATACATATATCCTATACAGAGACATATATATATGGTATTGATATGATTACTTTGTTTTGGAATGGATTTTCATTTATTGATATAATTTAAGGTCAATTTTGTGATGTGTATATTTCTCCTTTTGTTTAGGCATTGTGTTTATATAGTTCATTCAGAAACATATTGTATAATGTAGTACAGATTATAGATAATTACGTATGATAGTCAAAGCTTAGAGTTAAGTTAGTTAGGTTTTCAAGATACACAGAGATGTATTTGAAATAGATAGGCATTCTTCAAACCTTTCAAAGACCTACAGAATATGGCATTTAAAATGGTTTAGGGTTTTCCTGACAGTGAGACATAATTGCTCTTGGCAATACCACCTGCACCAGAAAGGAAGATGGACATCAAAGAAATGCATTATGAAGTTTGCTTCCAATATGGCAAGACTAGCCATTTGGACAAGATACTGCTCTGGACTGTCTGACTGTATAAACTGGACTGTCTGACTGTATAAACTGGACATGCAGGATCCACAGAAAAGTGACTGCTGATTCAAGATAGACATTGCTATAGAGTTCCTGCTTCATGGAAGAGTCTGCCAGACAGTCTGCAGGACACAGAGGAAAGTGACTGACAAACTGCCAATACAAAAAAGACAGTTTAAAGTTTCCTGCTTTGCTGAAGAGTCTGCCAGACACACTATGGCCTATGGGCTGAAGATGGAAGATTACAGAAGAACTTCAGGTGACTGACAAGGCAAGATGTCTCTGTCATTTCTAGAGTTTATATACTATCCTTCTGTGGTCTTTAAGGAGTTGAAGACAAATAGTTATGGTTATAGTTTTCCTTAGTTAGGTTTAAAGATAAGTTACATATAGGACTTTAGACTCACAAAGATAGAATAGATGATGGAATAGTTTCTTAAATCTTGATAATGTTAATGGACTAAATATTGTTAACTGTGATTCTTATTTGATAACTGTTGTGTTATATATTTTGCTATGCTAAGGTTAAAACCCTTCTTTTTATTTAGACAGAAAAGAGGAGATGATGGGAGATGCCATTCTGTATATGTTTCTCATACTGGTTAATAAATAAAGCACTGTTGGCCAATAGGAGAGGAAGATAGGAGGGACTAGGAGACAAGGAGGAAATAGAAAGTAGTAAGGAGGAGTCAAGATGGAGAGTCTGGAGAAAGCAGTATGCCGCCGGCTCCCCGGTAAGAGAAATACATAGATCAACAGAAATGGGTTAATAATTAAGACAGAGCTAGCCGATAAGAAACAAGTAACCAGGCCAACAACATTGTATCAAATACAGAGTCTCTGTGCATTATTTGGGGCTGGCGGCGTGGCGGCGGGACAAGACCAGCGGCGGCGGGCAGAAAAACCGTACTCGTTACAGACATGAGACACTGAAATACAGACTAGAGTGAGGGTCAGAGAGGCTGTGTGTGTGTGTGTGTGTGTGTGTGTGTGTGTGAAACTACACAACACTGCTTCGAGAGACACAGATCTTACTACGGGGAGAGCAGATTCCATGGCCGGACAGAAAGGCGGACACACACAAACCCACAAGAGTGGATCCAACCAGTGTAACAAACCCACAGGGAGACCCACAGTCACAGTCGGCCGGGGAGACTGGACAGCCCACCAAGAAAAACAGGTGAACCTCAACCTCAACCCAACACCACGTACAAACCATTAACGCAAATGGACCGCCAGCTTAAACCTGAACAAACTTCAAACTGTCTGGATAAGGATCATGAGGTGAAGATTCACTGTCTAGGGCTAGTAAAGGCTGATCTAACATTGACGGCACAGAGACACTGTTCCAAAGAGGATGGACAGCCGTTAAACTCGGTACCACAGAAATCAGGGGAATGCAAACCAACCCCCATCAGGACAGCCAAAATATAACCCAGACGCAGCATCAGAACCAACTGGGGTGGTGAGAAGCCACTTGATTCACACCTTGACAGTGGGGTGTGAACCAGGCAGCCACGCTGTAAACCAGCTTGGTGCCTTTAAAAGTCAAGAGTGTGTACTGCAGCACACTTGTACAGGCAGTAACAGGACTGTCATGAGTTCAAAGCCAGTCTGTGCGGTACATAAAACCCCACGTCAGAAGCCAGGGGCTGAGGGTGCAGCTCGGTGGTGGACCCTTCGCCTAGCACGCAAAGGTGGTGGGTGCAATCTCCAACACTGCAGAAATAGTAAATAACAACCAAAAAGAAAAACTAAACCTTGGCAATTGTTTCCCCTGAACATTTACCCCAAGAAAGGGTTTATTAAGAAGCCTGTCTGTAGCCATTGTAGTTGTGATTCCCAAAGCTGGAAAGGACCCAGATGTCTGTCAATCAAAGTGCTAATGGTGACACACAGTGTGGCACGGCTGTGCCATGGAAACCGCTTCAGAAAAACCCGAATAACTAAATAAATAAAAAGCGGGCGCCGACTGCCGGAGCTGCAGGGGAAGAAAGGCCAGGGTGCGCATGTGTGCTCCCTATGCAGTCCTCTCAAACGGAGAAACAGAGACACGGGCACAGCCTGGCGGCCTGTACCTGCGCGGTGCACCTGCGCGGTGAAGGCAGGCGCGGCAGGGTCCGGAGGGCCCTGGAAACACAGAGGCTGCTTTCCTCCAGGCAGCGTCCCAAGGCGAAGGCGCTACCTCCGCGGGATGGGACGCCGCTGGAAGGCAGAATTACTATAACTGCACGGAGAATCAGCAATAACCCTGAATTAAAAGGCTAATTTTCAAAAAGTCAAACATGCCCTACACTCAAATCTTACTGTTCCCGAAGGAAGTTGCTGGGGTTTACAGCATTTTCCCCCTCTATAATCCACTGGTGCTTGTGCAGGAAAGTGCCCCTGGAAATCGAGACCATTCTAATTAAAGCCATAACCCCGAGGGACCGTCACCAGCGTCCTGTAAACAATCACACAGGTGAGTCACTCCGGTGACCTCACATCCCACCCGTAAAAAGTTAACATAGCTAACGGTGTCGTGATAACAGTTTCCCGTTACCTTCACATTTTAAATAAGTATTAGCATTAAAAAGGAAGGAAAGGGGCTGGAGAGGTGACTTGGTGGTTAAACACACTGGCTGCTCTTCCAGAGGACCGGAAGTTCAATTCCCAGCACCCACACGGCAGCTCACAGCCCCAGGGGGATCTGGCTCCCTCTTCCGGCCTCCTCAGGCTCCGCGTGCACATGGTACACATGCATAGATAGAGGCAAACACCCACACATGTAAAATAGCCAGGTTCTTTTTTAAAAGGAAAAAACAGAACAAATAAATGGACAATAACAAGGAGGAAATGTGTTTTTCTTGACTGAGGTACAAGTGCATTTGAGAAAGAAAGGCCATTACAAAGCAGAGTGAAAAGGTAAAACGGGTTAGTTGTCTTCACGCCTGCCTGCCCGAGCACGGGCCCCTGCGGCCAGCATCCCTTCCTCTCACCGACGACACAGGCACCCACTCTAGTGGTTACTGGTGGCCACATGCCCTGCGTCCAACCCCTTCCCTGCCGTCTGCCTGCCTGGAAACCAGAGAGCTTGGCTGCAGGCTTGTGCTGCCAACCCTCCCCCCATCCTCAAAGGATATGTAGAGACCCTCACTCTGTATAAGAAACGGGCCAGCCTGCAAGAGAGCCAAGACACAGGACCCTGGCGCGAGGGAAGCGGGGAGGGAAACGTTTCCCCAGACACCATCCAAGCAGGCCTCATGCACCCCCCACTTAGGGCCTCCCTCCCCTCCCCCCAGGGACTGAGCCACGAGGGGACGGCTAGGCGGCAAGGGGGGTCAAACACGATTTCGGACTCCTGAGGTCAAGAGTGCTTGGATCCCCAGGGCCTCCCACAGCCCAGCTGAAATGACATGGGGGGGTGGGGGGGGACACTGAGCAGGGGCTCATTTGGCCCGCACAGTGCATCCTAAGTGGTCTGGAGACATTCTTGACGGAATTGTTCTGAGTATCCAGAACTGTCTTCCCTGCCACCCTCTGAGCCGCCTTGCAGAAGTGGCGGGCGTGCCTAGGAGCGGAGGCCTGAAGGCCTCTGAGGGCCCCAGCCTTCCAGGCCAGAGATGAGTGTGCCCACCCAGCAGGACCCTAACCAATCCATCTCATGTCTATCACTCTGCTAACTGGACCTGGAGAGCAGGACCCTGTACCACGTGACACACGGGTAGACCATGTGTCCGCACTGGACGTGACCTCAAGAGACCTGCCTGGCGCACAAGGGCTGGAGAGATGGCTCAGTGGTTACAACGCTTGCTGCTCTTACGGAGGACCTGGATTTGGTTCCCATCGTTCGCATCAGATGGCTCACAGCTGCCTCTAAGTCCAGTTCCATGAGATCTGACGCCCTTGTTGGCCTCTGCAGGCGGTGTACATACAAACCCCATACACACACAAATGAAAATAAACACAAAAACAGCCAGGTAGCAGTGGCACACACCTTAAAACCCCAGCACCCAGGAGGCAGAGGCAGGCTGACCTCTGTGAGTTCAAGGCCAGCCTGGTCTACAGTGTGAGTTCTAGAACAGCCGGGACTACATGGAGAAACCCTGTCTTGAAAAAAACCACAAATAAATATTAAAAGAGAAATTACTGGGCTGTGTGCTGCCCTCCACGATAAGGAGATCCACCACGACGGGAGGGGGGGTCCCTTTGGGTTTAGGAGCCCCCTCTTGCTGAGCGTTGGTGTGTTGGTGAGCCTGCCATTTTGAGAGAGCATGGCAGCCTGAAATAAAATGGAACAAAAGCACCCGCCGTGCACCGGCTGTCACCGTAACGAGGGGCAGGAGGAGGCCGCGCCATCTGCTCCACTGGAAAGGAGTGAGGGTCAGGACACAGCTTGCAATGCACACTTGCCTCGAGCGCACAGGGCCTGGGCCGATCCGTGGACCAACCACAAACACTGCTTGTAAGACCAGGCCTAGCAGAGCCCCGCACTGCCTGCGTGCACAGCTGACACCCTCATGCCATGGTATGCATGCCATCGCTTGCGTGGCTGTCCCCAGCCCCACACAAAGGAACAGCACTGGTCATAGGGGGCGTTTGCACAATATGGTGAC
Organism: Phodopus roborovskii; assembly: GCF_943737965.1. Classification (NCBI taxonomy): domain Eukaryota; kingdom Metazoa; phylum Chordata; class Mammalia; order Rodentia; family Cricetidae; genus Phodopus; species Phodopus roborovskii. The sequence continues at coordinate 9,174,273 of NW_026125295.1, forward strand.
ATCCGTGGAGATCAGAAGGCTGCATCTCTGCAGCTCCCCCCCCCCAAAAAAACAAACAAACAAACAGGGCACAGAAAGACAGTGGAGAAAGGCACCCTGAGAGCCACAACCTTGGGACTCACACATCTATACTAGACAGCAGGACAGAGGAGGGCCAGCTCTGGTGGCTTGCAGCCAGTGGGTCACAAGCTTAGAGAGAATCTGCATTTGAATACATTTAAACATACAAGCTAAGCCCAGTGTGGAGGAAGCCTTTCCATGAGAGCACACATTGCAGACTTTGGTGCTACACACGAGCGGCCACCAGAGGGCGGACACGGTCAGGCGCAAGAGCCGACATGGCCAGCGTCCTTCATGGGAGCCTGGGGCTCTCTGAGAGCTGGAAAGCAAGGCCTGTGCTCACTCCAGCTGACCCGGCCACAGCCTCTGTGGAGTGCCTAACCCACGGAGAACAGGCCAGCCTGGGCCTCTGAGCCGCCATGAGGCCCCCGAGTAGCAGGCTAGTGATGTCACAGACCTTGATGCTGGAGGGGACAGAAAGGGTCAGACATCCCTACCGACTGAGCTTAGGCCGGGTCCTACTATCCACATGCTCACCTCCACCACACGGCTCACCCTGGGTTCCAACCCCACCACCACCATCGACCACCATGGACCTGAGTAACAGCAATCCTCACCCCACCCCCAGGGGCCCTAGGTGAGTCATTGCCCTGGCCATGAGCCCTGTGCATTATTCTCACTGGCTGAACGGTCACCTCATCATGGGTGGGAGGCTCTGACCACATGGTCCCTTCGGGGATGTTTGCTGTCTGCTAGGCCGAGCACACTCGAGTGGATGATTCCACACCCTTTAGTACACAGCACAAACTGGGTTTTATGGGGCTGAGAGAGAGAGAGACAGATAGAGACAGATAGAGAGAGAGAGAGAGAGAGAGAGAGAGAGAGAGAGAAACAAAGCTGAGGTGGGAAGCTAGGAACGGGGGTGAAAATGCATTGATGGCATTCTCAAAGAATTAATAAAATGCGTTATTGTCTCTTTGTTTCATGCCTTCTTTGGCTTTCAATAACTATGTCCTGTCCCTCACCAGCTTACTGAGGTGTAATTAACTAATTGAACATATTTTCAACAGAAAACAAACAAAAGCTTGTTTACCAGAAAAACCCATGGACAAGTTCACTAAAATTAGTCACATTGTGGCTGTAAATGATCGCGCCCAAGCTCCGACTGCAAGGCTAGCCGACTGCAAGGTTATCCTGCGTCTCCAAATGTCTTTTCTTGGTTTACTGTAGGGGGATGTTTGGAAGATTTACATAGGTAAATTGTCATAAATAGAAAAACACACTTTTATAATCAGAATATTTACAATAATAAACGCTGCAAAGAAAAAATGTACAGGAATTGGTTCAAGCGTGTACATATGAAACACAGGTATCCCCAAAAGTGTGGCACACACCACTCAGCGCCAAGGGGGTTTCTTTCAGGCAGAGTCGGAGAGGCTGCGCGAAGTGGCGGCCCGGGACCCTAGCGTGGCCCGGGAAAGTGGCTCAGCGTAAGCACACCGGCCGCTCTTGCGAACCTAGGGTTTGATGCCCAGCACCCACACTAAGAGGCTCACAACCACCTGGCAATCCCAGCTCCAGGACATCTGTACTCACACAAAGTCGCACAAATATGAATAAAAAAATAAATAAACAAAGGCTAACTGTAAGTAAACTGGTATTATTTTCTTTAAAATTCTCTAACAAGAAAGAAAGAAGGAAGAAAGAAGAGGAGAGCAGAGGAGAGGAGGGGGAAGGAGAGAGGGGAGGGGAGGGGAAGGGAGAGGAGAGGAGAGAGAGGGGAGGGGAGGGGAGAGGGAGGGGAGGGAGAGGGGAGGAGAGGAGAGGAGGAGGGGGGGGGAGGGGGAGGGGAGGGGGAGGGGAGGGGGAGAGGAGGGGGGGAGGGGGAGGAGAGAGGGGGAGGGGAGGGGAGGGAGAGAGAGAGGAGGGGAGGGGAGAGGAGAGGAGGGGAGGGGAGAGGAGAGGAGGGGAGGGGAGAGGAGAGGAGGGGAGGGGAGGAGAGGACGGGAGAGGAGGGGAGGGGAGGAGAGGAGGGGAGGGGAGAGGACGGGAGAGGAAGGGAGGAGGAGGACGGGGCACAGAGACAGAGGAGCACAGGATGGCCAGGCGTCAACAGTTACCGAGTGAGCTGCCTCTGTCTACACACTGTACTTTTGTTCTGAAACTTTCCAGAGTAAGAAAATCTTCATGAAGCTGGTCAGTGGTGGCCCACGCCTTTAACCCCAGCACTTCTGAGGCAGACACAGGTAGATCTCTGTGAGTTCGAGACCAGTCTAGTCTACAGAGTGACTTCCAGGAAGCTACAGAGAAACCCTGTCTCGAAAAACAAAACAAAAACAAAAATAAAATGAAGAAGAAGAAAGAGGGAGGAAAGGAGAGAGAGAGAGAGAGAGAGAGAGAGAGAGAGAGAGAGAGAGAGAGAGAGAGAAGGAAAATCTTCATGAAAGGGTTAAGCTAGGCCATATGTTCAGCACCCTAATGCGTCCAGTGCCTTCCTGAGACTGAACACACAGACCACACACACACACCAGGGCTCATCCTGAGCTGCTGCCCAGGAACCTCGGAGGCTCCAGACTGGTCAGCATGTTAAACTGCAGGAGAAGAAAACTTGGGCTGGGCCATCGTCCTTCTGCAGACTGGACCTCAAGAGTTCTGAGCCTGAGGTTCGCTGGCAGCACCCCTGGGAACGGCAGGCAGGCAGCCAAGTCTGCCAGGCATCATGCTGATCTTGGTAACCCTCAAGCGGAAACTGAGGACGCAACAGCCAGATACTGAGCAGAAACTTCTAAACAAGGTACAATGTAACCAATGCCTGTGCCTGCTAACCCCACCCCCACTCCCACACCAGAGCCAAACTGCCAACCTACCGCATTTTCCTCGGTGCTTGACTGCCCCCTAGTGGCTGCTGAAATTGATACAGCCAACTACTTGCAACAAAAGTACTTAAAAGTGCTTAAAAGAGCATAAAAGAAATAAAATTTTAAATGTCCATTCAGCGTGGTGTAATGGCCACACCTTTAATCCTAGCACTTGGAAAACAGATGCACATGGTTCTCTGTGAGCTCGAGGCCACCCCGGGAGTGAATCAGTCTAAAAGAGAAACAGCTCATACAAAGGTGCTCCTAGTGCTTGGGATCACACGCCTTTAATCCCAGCACTAGGGAGGTGGAGCCAGGTGATATGACTGGGCGGAGAGAGGACTATAAGGCAGAACACAGGAACTCACTGCACCCTGAGCTTTGGTGGAGACAGATGTAGTCAGATCCAGTCTGAGGGTTCGTGGGTACTGGCTTCCCCTTCGGTCTGAGGCAGAGGTAAGAGCTAGTCTCTGATCTTCCAGCTTTAACCCCAATATCTGTGTCCGGGTTTTTATTATTTGTGCTACAACTGTATGTGTGTTTCTCAGCTCAGGGCTCATCTCTGGCCTGGCTTCCCCTAATCATGCCACCAGGCAGCCCTCATCTTCAGATGGGCGTGATAGCTCCCTGTAGACACCTCCGGGGGTGTGAGGGGGACCTGGCCGTGGCATCTGTCACCTCACTGACAGCCTGGGTTGATCCGGCTGACCTGGCTAGAGAGGCGGGTGTCCCCTTTCTCCCTCATGGCTCTGTGTGTGTCCCCAGAAGCCATGTGCTCCATTAAGGAGGGGAGCTGTCCCCACAGAGGGGGGTCAGGGTCAGGGCAAGAAGTCAACAGCTCAGCTCCCTGAAAGAGGAAGTAAGATCTTCCCTGTGCAAAGCGCAGCCATAGCCCGGGACATTCTCGATACCACGAATGTCATTTCATGTAAGTCCCCAGAGCTGCAGTCCCTGTCGTCAGTGCTGCTGGGGCCCATGGGGCAAGCATGCCACCCCCACACACACACACTCTGTCTGTCCTGTCATGTGCGGGGATGGTACAGGTAACCCACAGATACACATCCCCCACAATGCCATGGGGGACACTGAGCCATGGGGGACACCGCAGGGTTTCTGGAATGGCTGGCCCTTATGCATTCCCACCAGCAGCCTGGGAAATTCACCGCCTCCCGGCACTTGCCAGCGTTTACGACTGTGCGGAGCTCGGAGTTTAGGCAAGGTGACTACTTGACATGCCCTGGCTTCATTTGCAGGTCTATGGGAAGATGCAGCATTGAATATTAAACACAGCATTCACACTGCTTTCAAACGTTATCATGGTGATTAGCAAATCTGTCAGCAGCCATCAGAGTGACCGGGTAGGTGAGTGATGCTAGCCTAGGCTATCAACGGGAGCTGGCGTCAAGGCCGAGACAAGCCTCTGGGCAGACCTGTAAGGGCTTTCTCAGCTAGCTTACTTGTGGGATGGCACACCCTAAGCGCAAACCGTCCCAGCAACCTGGCATGAGGAGGTCCTCAGAAAAGCCAACCCCCCCCCCCCCGTCATTTTCTGCTTTCTGCCTGCTGCCTCCACAACTGGCCGGCTCAGCTACCCTGCTGCCGCCGCCGCCACCCTGGGCTGACATCACACTCCATCAGTCTTCCAAAGAGGACTAAAGGCTAGTGTCTCTCCAGGAATGTTCCAGGCCTTCAGCACCAGATGAGGACGGCTGAGCCTCATCTGGTCCGGCCTCGTGCATAGGAAGACGACAAACTCTTAGCTTCTCCTGAGTGTAGCCAGCTACTCTGTGGAGGCCAGCCTGACACAGACAAGTCGGTCTAACCCCTCCTCACAGCACTTACCCACCCTGGACCATGCTAACATGATGCAACTCACCAGTGTCCCTATCCTCTGACTGAGCCTTCACCATCACTTTAGCTGATGGATTACACCAGACGGAAGCCACGCCCAGGAATTCATGGCTCATGAACCCACTTGGATCCCCCCTCTCATTCAGAATCAAATCCTGAGCCCCAGGAAGACCCCACCACAAGTCTCTACAGCGTGCCTCGGACACCTCACTGGCCCTCCCTCCGGTCCCCACAGCCAGTTTTACCTACGCTCGCGTCTTCTCGGTGGTCACTTACCCTGTGGGCACGTTCATTCCTTCACACTCCATCCCTCAGCCTCACTGGGGAAACCATCACCACGGGAATTCGTCTTCACTACAAGATCCTCCTACAGTTTCAGCACCACATCCCGGCTTCTGCCCTCAAATGTTCCACCTACCCAAGTTTCATTCAGCTACTTGGCTCTTGAGGACAAGGACAATTGCCATGAGCAGGCGAGACTAGACAGAAGGGAGCTATCAGTGTGCCCAGAGCTGGCTGGCACCCTCCCTGAGGGCCTGGGGTCCCCGGTAACCACAGTGGTGGCACCCTCCCTGCGGCCTGGGGTCCCCGGGTGGTGGCACCTTCCCTGTGGCCTGGGGTCCCCGGGTGGTGGCATCCTCCCTGCAGCCTGGGGTCCCCGGTGACCACAGTGGTGGCATCCTCCCTGCGGCCTGGGGTCCCCGGTGACCACAGTGGTGGCACCCTCCCTGCGGCCTGGGGTCCCCGGTGACCACAGTGGTGGCACCCTCCCTGCGGCCTGGGGTCCCCGGTGACCACAGTCGTGGCATCCTCACTTCCTTTTTTCCTTTCTCAGCTGTTTGAGGCCGGGTCTCACCGCAGCCTTGGCTGAGCTGGAACTCCTATGTAGACCAGGTCTGCCTCTACTAGGATTAAAGGCCTGCACCACCACACCTGCCAAAACCCTTTCTAATACCTGTCCTCGCCTAGCGAGCAGGGGCCCTAGGTGAGATTAACAGCACTAAAAAAGGGTGGGGATGGCAACCAGAAATGTCCTCCAAACACTGGGCTCACCTGACAGAGCAGCTAGCTGTCCTGGGACAAGAGGGAAGATATTAAATTCAGAGTGAAACCCCAGAAGAAAATGACTTAAATGTGAGCTACAATCCAAACCAGCCCGGCCACATTCTACATGTGTCTGAATGTGACAGTTGCACACTCTGAACTACAAAACCAAAGGCGATCTTTTCCACACTCAATGTGTCAGTAATGGGACATCACCTCAGTAATGGGCACGTTTTCCTGAAGCTCTGCCGTGTGTGAGGCCAGCAAGCCAATCACTCGAGCGACCTTGGACCGTCTGGAGAGAGGCAGAGAGAGAGAGAGAGAGAGGTGCAGTCAGGCATCAAACAATCACCACGCTAGCCGCCACGGATGACACCCAGTTAGCTGTAAGATGGTGAGGTGAGGCTGGCAAGAGGGCTCAGTGGTAAAGGAACTTGCCACCAACTCTGGTGACCTGAGTTCAGTCCCGGAACACGCACAGAAAAAAGAGAGAACCAACTCCTGAAGGTTGTCCTCCAGAGCCTGCACACGCCTACTCACGCACACACAGTGACAGGTCAGGCCTACGGTCCGGGGAAATGCCTTACCACACGCATAGAGATCATGAATCAGTGTCCAAGTTTACACAGTCTGGCTTATAAATCATATAGCAGTCTATAAATGCTTTCCTATTTTGCAATGCCCTTGGAGGCCGGAAGGGGGCATGTGACCCTGGATCTCTGTGACAGCTGGGACACTGACCTGCAGCACGGTAACCCTCCGGCCTCTCTTCCTCTGTTAATAAACACTGGTTTTTAACGAGGTGGCTTCTGGTGTCCCACAGAAAAGGACACTGATAAAGTACACAGCAATGCTCCACCGTGATATGAAAGAAGCAATGTAGGGAAGTCATGTTGATTACATTAATTCACTGGGGAAAAGCGTGGAAGCAGGACGGACTTGTTGGGAACGGGGCTTAGTGGGAAGCAGAGGCGTGAGAAGGGATAACAGCGGGCGGGGGAGGTGATTGCTTAAGTATGAAATGCTAACAGGATAAGTAAGTTTTAAAACCCTTTTCTCACTGAAAACTAGCATGGTGGAGAGTGAGGAGCCACACTCTATTTCTTGGTCTCTTAGAAAAAGCTTTGCAAGACTCTCTCAAGGAAACAAGTCAGACTCAGAAGTGAGGCCATGGCTGCATGTGTCCACCTCCCACAGCAGAGCCGGCCCTGACAGGCTTCTTCAACTCTTGCTGGTTCTTTGAGATGGGGTCTTATTACACAACTCCCAGGATGGCCTTGAACCCCTGATCCTCCTGCCTCAGCTTCCTGAGGATTGCAGCTGAGCACTGCCATGCCTGGCTACCTCTGTGTGTCTTGTACATCAAAAACCAAAAACTTTAAAGCACAATCAAGTAAGTCCCACAGGTGAAGACACACAAGGAACCCCTCTCCTTGATGAAGGCTGACTATAGACGCAGACCTCAGCAGCCTACGGAGATGGAAGAAAGGTCCGCTTGGCTGTGAGATAACCGTCAACCAAAGGAAAGGCTGGAAGTGGGGGAGGAACCTATGTGACCCGGAGGACTGAAGCTGACAGAGCGCAATGAAAAATAACCCTCCTAGGAGCCACTGGGAGGAGCAGCCTTCAGGGAAAACAGGAGGCATCCCCAGCTGGCCATCTGTTCTGGGGAGGGCACAGGGGTAGATGTGGGGAGTCATGCCTGCGGTATCTGAGGGCCGGAGTTCAAATCCCCAGCACGCATGTAACAAGCCAGACGCAGTGATCAGTGATGTGCACACCTGTGCCCCAGTGCTGGGGGGGGGGAGGGCGGCAGAGGCAGGAGGATGGGAACCGTCTCAAGCGGTCAACAGTATTAACAACACAGGTGTTGTGGGAAACAGACATAAAAATCATAGCATGCCTTACTAAGCTTGTGTTCCTCTATGCGGGACAAACTTGGAAAACCGATGGGGGGGGGAGGAACCAGAGAGCAGCGCTTGAAAGAAAACGCGAAGGCCCAGCAGGGAGCTGCCCACCGTCCACTGACTGCTTCACCCAATCAAAACACTCCGAGGCTGGGCGAAGTGGCACACCACCTCAAACCAGCACTCACGAAGGCATAAAGCTAGGAGTTCAAGGCCAGCCTGGGCTACATAGTAAGACCCTAAACCTCAAAAAAAAAAAAAGGAAATATTAAAACACTTTTTTTTTTTCAAATGAAGTTCAATTTAAATAGTAAAAAAGGTTTTTAACAGTGCCTGAAAAGAATAGAAGCACTTTCAGGTCAGCAGGGGGCGCTTCAGACCAGGAAAAAAAAAAAAAAAACCCAATGAACAGCAGCAGTTTCTATGGTTGCCAAATGGTCGGCTGTTAACCTAGCATCTCAGTTCTGTCTGTGGAGAGCAGCAGCTGAGATACAAGGAAAAAAAAAAAATCCCCTCCATCTCCAAAGCCTTTTGTAAATTCCCATGGTTGCACAAGTATTTCACCAGCATGGAGGAGTAAGTACTGTCACACCTCTGCCAGCCACAGCAGCCACACAGTCCTCCACGGTGACAGTGACCAGATAATCACAACACTCCCCAGCGTGGACCACACTCAGAACCAGCAGCTCCGACTTCTGGCCTCACTCAGTCGGACAAGGATCTACTGAGGAGGTGGCCCAACCCCCACAGTGAGCGAGATTTGCCCAGGGGCAGATCTGGGTCCCGACCCCACACTTGTGTATCCCACATAAACTCCTCAGAAAGTGGGGATGCTCGAGTCCCTCCAGCAAGGGCAGCCAGCACCTGCAGCACCCAGAGAGGAAACACTGCAGGACAGCCCTGTAGGTTTCCATGACACCGCGGGGGAAGCTCCTGCCCGGGGAACGGAAAGGCAGAGATGGCTCAACCCGAAAGGGCTGGATCCTCCTCACAACGATGGTCACTCAGGGTGCGACACTCGGGATTGGGAGAAGGAGACAGCTGCTTTCACCTCTCTCCACCCTCATCCGTGAGGGACACACGGTCGCCTCAGGTTCACTGAGGGTGGCTTAGTCCGGCAATGGCAACAACTATAAAACCCCCAAAAATGTGTCTTAAGATACAAATGCTACTTACATATCCCAGTTCGGAGCTATTCGCAAATGCTGGATTAGCAACTGGAACTAGAGTTTAAGAAACAAAAACATCAAAATGTAAGTTTTATTCAGAAGGGCATCCAAAGCAATGTCTATATTAACAGGGAAATCTGTACAGTGGAGAGTAGGACCTGCCCCCAGGGGCAGATGACAGACAAGCAAACGCAGCCAGTGACCAACAAGATAAACATAAACGGAAACTAAGAACAGGGCTGCTCGGCAATTAGGAGCACGCACTCTTACAGAGAACCCAGGTTCAGTTTCCTGCACCCACACTGTGGCTTACAAGCACCTGTAACTTCAGCTCCAGGGGAACTCAACACCTTCTTCTGTCCTCCAAGTGCACACACAGACACACACAGGCACAGACACACACAGACATACACAGACACACACACACACAAATAAAAAACAAAACTGATCATTAAAAAGCAAAACAGCAAGATGTCTGGTTTGTCCTTCCACTTAATGCTCCCTAATATTTGACTCCCCACCCCCCAACAGACACCCACAGGCAACTGTCACACTGACTTAGGAGCAAAATAAACTGAAACTTCTTCAAGTCGACTGTGGGGACCAATGGAGTGTGCCACTGACCCCTGTTGCTCCTTCCAGAGGGTGGCTTGAGGAACTCTGCAAATTCCCAGGGGTTACCAACGAGGCCCGCCAAGGCATAATTCTCCCAGGAGAAACAGAAGACACAGAAGGTTTATGACCTTTTATACATCAGAAACCCCGCTGTCTACCGGGTGACCCAGAGCAGGAGTCCAGGACAGGTACAGTGGCTCCCGATCAACACATAACAAAAATGGAAAGCTGAATACTACGAAGGCCACAGCTGGAAATCACTACTGCTTTAAAGAAGGAGTTGCGGGTAATTCTCAGGAAACTGCGATATCAACAAATCACCTTTTTTGTTTGTAATCAAGTTATAATTGTAACCAGCTGGACCTAGTGAGATGGGCCTATAATCCCAGCTACTTGGGAAGTTGAGGCAGGAGGGTCATATACTCCAGGTCCAACTAGGCTACAGAGTGAATTCAAGGCAAGCGTGGGAAATTCACACAGCAGCTCAAAAGAAAAGCTAAGACCAGATGCCTAGCCTGTGTAAGGCCCCGGGGTTCAGTCCTCAGTCACCACATAAATAGTCCGTGGTTTACTGTTGTTATTGTCTGTTTCAGTGCCCAGGGCAGAACCCCATGTTGTGGTCAGGCTACGGAACCGCTCCATGGCTGAGCTGAACCCCGGGCCCCCAGCTCTTGAACTAGTGTCCTTGGAGGCAGGTGGGGGGGCATCTCTGGGGGGGGCGCATCACCCTGCAGTACCTACCAACGGGGAATGGAGCAGCCTGGTGGCCACCTCCTTGTGAGTAGCCACCACACACAGATAGCAAAGGAGGTTCAGCTTGGCCCGCGATGTCCCCACGCTCTTCTCGCTCGAGTCGACCTGAGAGCAAACCTGCTGCAGAAACTCGTTCCAGCTCTGGTCCTTCAGGAGCTGCAACTTGTCCACTGCAGAAGGGAGCAAACAGAGGCGGTAGCATGCGTGGTGCGTGACGGGGAAGGCTGGGCAGCCATTGTGCGAGAAGCTGTGATGAGGATGAAATCCTGCACGACAGCGTCAGCCGGAAAGGCAGCAGACCCCACACCCATCCTGAGGAGACACTCCACCTGACTGTCCTCTGCCCAGAGACACTTCTTAACTATGTCAGTGAACTGCAAAATAACAACAGCAATAATAATAATAATAATAATAATAATAATAATAATAGCAACATCTTTAGACGTCAGAGAGCCAGGGAGATGGCTGGCCTTGTGAGCATGAGGACCAGAGTCCACATAAAAAAAAGCTAGCACTTGTAATCCTGGCGCTCAGGTGGTGAAGACATGGGCATCCCTGGGGCTCACTGGCAAGCTGTTCTAGCCTAATGGATGAGTTCCACATCAATGAGGGACCTTGTCTCAAAAGAGGTAGGCAGCATATGTCTAAGGATAACACATCCTCAGGCATAGGAACCCACACTTGCAAATGTGTAAGCCCCCCCCCACACGCACACACAGGTATATCCACACACATCTACACATATTTTACAAGTCTAATCAAATTACTGTTAAACATACCCAGGTCAGGAGTGTCGCTGTCAAAACCTGGACTCTAGCCTGTAGTTTCCCACACAAACCAGGCAAACACAGGAATCGCATCTAAATGCTCTGATTTGGGCTGATCTCCATCTATAGATGATTCATTTACAAAATTACAAATGTGGGGCTGGAGAGGTAGCTCAGCAGTTAAGAGCACTGGCTGCTCTTCCAGAGGTTCTGAGTTCAATTCCCAGCAACCACATGGTGGCCGACAACCATCTATGAGATCTGCTGCCCCCTTCTCACAGGCAGGCAGAACACTACACACAATAAACAAATCGTTTTTTAAAATTACAAATGTTCTCCAACTCTCAGGGAAAGACTGAATGCTTCCCTGGGTCTTCATAATAAAGGTCCTTGGTGCTGGCCACACTATGATTCTGCTTCCCTTTGTCCCTCAAGACACCCCTCCTTGAGGCTCCCTCCTGGCTTGCTTGACCTATACAAACCTTTAAGTTGCTTTCTTTAAGTCCACATCTATCCCAGCACCCCAGGAGCTTCCCCCTACCACAAGAGGGCGCTGGCCCAGAGGAAAGCCAACAGCTGGCAAAGATACATTTGCAGTTGACTTCTTTCTGTGCTGGATGCAGCCCGGAATCTCTTACAAAAAAACAGGTAATGAGTTATTCTTCACACAGACACTCCATTGGCAAGCAAATAAAGTTCATATTTACATCTGCTCACACAGCATGTGTGAGGAGCCGGGTGACCTTACCAGAATATGCCGGTAGGTGCAAGATTTTTGGATCAAACTTGATTGCAGGCTGCTTGATTATCTACGGCAGGAAAAACACTGTTGAGAAACCTCTTCAACTCAACAGTTGTCTCTGTATCCACAGGTCAACAAGGCCACAAAAGAACCGTATGAAACTTAATTGTCATCAAAAGGATCCAGGCCAGGTGTGGGGCACACCCTGTGGCTCCAGCCCCGGGGCCTACAGGTAGGAGGGCAAATGAGACCTTATCTCAGAGAGATCTGCCCGTAGTCTTCCTAGCTCAACTGGCTCAATCTGCCTCTCATTAGAATCCAGGGCGGCAGGCTGGACAGATGGCTCAGTGGTTAAGAGCACTGCTTGACCTTCCAGAGGTCCTGAGTTCAATTCCCAGCAACCACACTTTTTGGTGGCTCACGACCATCTCTAATGGGACCTGGTGCCCTCTTTGGGCATAAATGTGTGCATGCAGATAGCACTCATACGTAAAACAAATAAATATTAAAAAGAAATCAAGGCATCTGGAAAGCACCTACTGGGTCCTGCCCTAAGGAGGTCAGAAAACACATGACCCTACTCTCAGAGAGCTGAAACTCTAAATGGAAAAACAAGGTAAAATGTCTGTTAAACAATAAGATCCTTAATGTTTAACAGTTCAAAACAGGAAGAACAAAACCATAGACAGACACTTCATAGGCAGCAATTTCTTGAGAACAGTAAAGAGGCCAGAGGTTAGGCTGCTGTGACACGGACAGGGGATCAGACACTGTCAGGACTTGGCTATATCTGCGAAGGGAAGAGACATTCCAGAAGATACTAACACATACATAGTTTATCGCACGCTTCATTTAAGAAATGGTGTGGAAGAGACCAGCGGGGGTTACGGAATTTGGATGAGTGGGTCCTACGCTTTGGGAGCTGATCGAGTCTAACTTCTGCAGAACTCTGTGTTGCTGTCTTAAACCCTCACAGACAGACAGACAGACAGACAGACAGCATTCTTGACAAAAACGATAAAATGACAGTCTTTCTCTATTCCAACCACGAGAAATCCTCAGATAAACTTTAACCAGGAAACCCTGAGTTTCAGCAGCCGTGACAGAAGGAACAGACTACAGGGGGCGGTAGTGTGGTGTGGGGGAGGGCCTAGAGCGAACAATGGACAACAGAGCCACGGTGTATGCAATTACTGGGAGCCTGGCGCCATTAACTTGGGCCTGCCAATCCGAGGGCCTCAGGTGACTCCAGCAGGCAGGGTTAACGGCAAGCAAGGCCTCCTCAAACCCTGAATATTCTCCCTGAGTGTAAAACTCATTTTTAAAATACAGCTTAAAATGCTTTAGATTAAAATAGTTTAAGGCCCGGCAGTGGTGGTGCACACCTTTAGTCCCAGCACTCAGGAGGCAGAGGCAGGCGGATCTCTGAGTTCAAGGCCAGCCTGGTGTACAGAGCTAGTTCCAGGACAGACAGGGCTACACAGAGAAACCCTGTCTCGAAAGAAAAGAAAAAAGTAATGTAGAAAACAAATTTCTACTTGCTGACGTTTCCCAGAGACCTTAACTAAGGAAACAAGAGGCTCACTGCCAGCGGAACCCCAGGCTGCTCTGGAAAGCCCACTGGGAGAACAAGCCATTACCCATCAGGCCTAGCAGATCCCGGCTCTCTGTCGGAGTCTGACTTAATGGAAGGACTCCATTCTGGGAGAAGGCTGTATAAGGAAAAGGCTGTCTGTCTAGGGAATCGACACGTTCCCTCCCAATTGAGGGCAGGGGAAATCACCACAAATCAATGTGGAAAGACATTTTCAGACAATGAAGAACGAAACAGAGTGGGAAGTAGAGGGTGAGTGTGTGGGGCTGGAAGTCAGAGCAGACAGACAGACGGAGGATGCCATACAGTGAGTCCTTGTGACGCTCAGCAACACACCGCTAATACAGAAGCCGAGGGCACACGGGGAGACCTCAGGGCCAGGCTGTCCCCCATCAGTGTGGACACCACGCGAGAGCCTGGGTCCGTGCGACCTGCCTGCTCTTCCCCAGCCAGCGAGCTCTGCTCAGCCACACGCACGCTAGGGACCTGAGCATCTAATGGGGACGAGATGGGGCTGAGGTCGGTGGCCACCTCGGCACGTGACAGGTGTGCGAGCGAAGGGGGGTGGGGGGGAGCAGAGAGCCACATGCAGAGTGTGGGCACACGGGACACGCAGACGAGGAAATGAGAGAGACGTGACCTCCCCTCCCCCACGCTGCCCCCAAGTTTTCTCGTCTCTGTGCACCTTGGGGTTGTTGATGATTGGGGTGATCACAAGATCCGAGTCTGTGTAGATCAGCTCTCTCATCTGGGATTCTAGGGCCCCCTGGCTCAGATGCCCACACGCCATCTGGAACAAGGACAACAGTCACACTTTGCATGTATAATGGAGAGCGACAGGGCACCTGTGTCAGTGACTTCAAGTGCCGCGGAGACACCTTCAGCCTGGCTGATGGTCACACAAATCCTGAACGCTGTGTGTTGTTCCCATTTCACACACGGAAACGTCTCAGAAAGCAACTGCTCAGCCACACCAAGAGTTCTCACCGCTGATTGGTCAGACACACCAGGCGTTCTCACCACGGGGCTGGTCAGGCCTGCAGTGCACACCTTCCACACTGAGGTAAAGGGAAAGGCAACTTCACACTAGCTGGAGTTTGGCTTAGTTTTGTTTCTTATGATGGATGGGTCCCGCCCCATCCTTCATCCACAAAACACACAACTACTCCTGTCTTACTGAATATTCACAAAATTAATTAAATTCTAGTATTTTAAAAGTTCTGGCAAAAGTGCTAACACCAATATGTATATATTTTGCATTGTGTCTGTGGAGCGTGCATAGGTACACACTAGGTGCACACACATATACATGCATGCACACACACAAACGATAATAAAATGATGAATGACTACGTGTTCTGTAATCATTTACATGAAATGTCCAGAACAGGCTGGCAGACTGAGGAAGACCCACGGGGCAGGAGAGGAGATGCGGAGGTAGGGAGGCTGACAGCAAACAGTTACAGGGCTGTTTCATAGGGTAACGAGAAAGCTCTGCCTGACTGTGATAATGTCCACACAACCTGGGGATCCTGGAAAAGCCTACCAAACGTCCACTTCATATGGGTGAACTCGATAATCACTGCGGAAAAACAATCACTTTCCAAGCAACCACCGGGGACCCGGTCATGGTCAATGTCACCATCGCGGTAGGGCTCACACCTCCACTTTAATTATTTTTACGAGCTTCTGTAATGTACCATAAATCCCACGGCTGCTCACCTTGGATAAAGGAGAGGTCTGTGGCGAGCTGGCGTCCTCACCGTCTCCGGGACTCAGTCCCACCATGGCACTAGTCCTTGGAGTGGGCCGTGAACTGGAAAACACCACAGCTTTTCATCAGCAGGGTGCAGGCGCGACACCGACCCTCCACCCCGTCTTGGCAGGAAGAATGGACGGCATGGAGGTGGCTGGACCCCACGCCTCTTGCACGGGCACTCGGCACATAAAAATCTTCAAGCCTAATTTGTGTTTAATGACTATAATTTTCGTAGCTGCTTCTTTTAAAAGTGTCGTTACGTGTGGGTACACCTTCACGCGCTGAGCCCCTCCCCTCACCAGCCCCGTAACTGCCCTGCGGGTAACTTTCTGGGTAGCCAGCTACTTGTTTCCAGAATGCATGCTACATCCGGTCTTGTCCTTTTTGTAATGTCCTGCATGTTTCACGTCTCCCGCCTCACAAGCATCTGTTAATCACATTAACAGTGGCATTTCCAGGCATGCACACACACCTGTCACTTCCTGGTCCGGCCCCCACTCTACCCTTCCCATCACAACCTCTTTCAAATCCCCGGGGTTCACGTCTCCTCCACTTCCCGCTTACTCAGTCACTACGTGAGTTTTGAACATGAAACACCAGAGGTTGTACCTGGTTCTAAGAGAGTCGGCTTAGAGTGCCTAAAGTATATATAAATGGATGTATCGTGCTTTACACTCAAATATGCACAAAACAGATCAATAAATGCTAGTGCATCGTTATAGATTAAATGAAACAATACTCCTCCTGTATAAGGGCTGTCTTTCCCTTTAATGACACCGAGGATTGGATTGGACCAGAAAGACAGAGACCTGCACGCCCAGATAATCTTAAGTCTATTGAATTCACTGCCTTTGATCACTCACAGACAAACTGGGTTGTTCCAGCAGCTGCTGTTTAATCGGGTGTTGTTTATTCTTTCAATGGTTATAAATATTGCTTGCGTCTCACAGAAAATACATCTCAGGAAAAACACACAGGCCACAGTGTCGCTCACCAGGACAGCTTCTGCTTAGCATGTAAGACACCCAGCGTGAATGGGAGAAAGGCAATGTGAAAAGAAGAGAGGATGGGAGGGAAGGTGGGAGGGGACTCAGACAAAGGAGAAATACAGCCCCTCCTCTCTATAAAACCTTGCCCAAATAAGGAGGCTGCACTTCTGAAATTTTAAACTCACTTTTACCAGAAGATAAAGTTTCGAGAGAAAAGATTTTAATATTTACAAATACACACACACACACACCAAAGCAGCTTTTAAAAATTGTATGCATAAGTGTGTCTATGCACATGAGTTCAGTGCCCTTAGAGGCCAGCAGAGGGCATCTGATGCCCTGGGGCTGGAGTTATAGGTGGTTGTGAGCTGCCCAGTGTGAGTCCTGGGAGCTGAACTTGGATCCTCTAGAAGAAAATCAAGCACTTTTAACCATTGATCCATCTCTTTAGACCCAAAACACGTAACGTTTAAAACATACAAAAATTAGAGTCCCCTGGGCAGCGTTCACAGTGGGGTGGAGGTGGATTGTGGCACGAACACCACCCTCTCTCTATCTCTAAGCCCCCCCAAGCACTGGTCTGCAGACCTGGCTCTTCTCAGAGCAGGGTTATACACACCTGAGGAGAAATACGGATTCGTTCAGCTGGCCCCCTGTGGTAGTCTTGGGCCTCAGCTCAGTCGGGGTGTCTGTGGTAGGAGAGAAATATGTTAACCACAAGTGACAGAAATCACCATGAACAGAGCATGACACACAGAGACATGGAAAGCAAGCACATGCACAGGTTGGAGCTCCAAATGGACCACAGCCCACGAGCTGCCCCAACCAAGCCTTACCTAGCCGGAAAGATTGGTTGAGTCGATGAATTCCCTTCTGCCCTTTCCCTTGTCCATTCTGAGGGCTCTGCAAACGCTCCCTGGAATCATGTGGTCCTGAACATTCCATGACATTTCTACTGCTTGATGGAAGAAATCAAGACACACGCAATTCAGACTGCCTGTGGTTTTGCAAATAGCACGGAAGGCGTAAGGGCATAATTACACTGTGTGTCTTATCGAACAATGTAGCAGAACTGGGCTAGGACGGCTTTCTACGGGGCAGCTACAATGAGCCCTTTCTAGATGTCAGGCATCTGTACCTAAAAACCCTTTCTCTCACAAATAGTAGCAGACAGACAGACACCAGAGCCTGGAGTACCACAGAAACCAGCACGTTTCCCTTCCTGACTACTTGGCCTGCGGTCAAAGTCTACAAGCCATGGGAACTAACTGTAAGAGAAGCTGGCCTGCTGTGGGCTGATCCTTCTGTACACTGTGAGTGTGTATTACTCTCGTTGGTTAATAAAGACGCTGACTGGCCAATAGCTGAACTAGACAAGGTTAGGTGGGAGAGCCAAACTGAGGCTACTGGGGGGGGGGAGAAGGGTGGAGTCAGAGGGTTCTCACCAGCAGCTGCAGGGACAAGCAAGATGGGCATGCTGTACGGAGAAATGGTACCAAGCCACGTGGCAAAGCACAGATAAGGAGTATGGGTTAACTTAAAATGTAAGAGCTAGTTAGTAATAAGCCTGAGCTATTGACCAGGCACTTATAATTAATATGGGATGATATATTATCTATGATATATTAGAACTTGTCTGAGGACTCAGAAAGCAAAGTCAGCCACAAGCCACAGAAACCAGGCACACACTTTTAATCCCAGCAGCCAGAAGCTAGGAGGCGGAGGTGGTGGTACACACCTTTAATCCCAGCACTAGGGAGGTATATATGACAGGAGCAAGAGTCGGTAGGAGGCATCCGTTCCCCAGCCACGCTGAGTGGAGGTTACGGTCTGAGGCTTGGTGAGAGCCCGTGGGGACAGGACCAGCCCATTCAGCCTGAGGGAGAGGTAGAAGCTAGTGGCCGGCTACTTTGCTTCTCTGAACTTCAGCTTGAAGGTTGAACCCCAGTACCACTCTCTGGGTCGCTCATTTATTCGTGTTACATTGATATGAGCCTCAGTGTCCTTATTTGGGAGCTGCCGGCAGGACAGAAGGTTCTGCCTGCACTGGCCTGCGGGTGTCCCAAGGGACAGAAGTGAGGGGGCTCTAACGCTGAAGAGCGCAGAGAATCCCCTCGTTTGCTCACATTGCTTTTGTCCCTGGCAGCCAGGAAACCACCATTTGGGGGCAGCAGTAACTATGGCCACTACCCGATGCCCTGAAAGAGGAATCCTTTCTCTGCAGAGCTGGGATTCCAGGAACACCAGCCACACCCCCCTCCTCCCCCATCCCTCCTCCTTCCTCCCTATCATTCCAAAGGCACCCAGCAAGACACACAAACCGTCACACACCCCCGAGGGGCCAGAATATCAGGTTGGCTCCATGTTTAAAGACCAGCTACCCTACTCTCTCACAGTAACTGCAGGACAGGGGTATGACCCATCTCACCCTGCTTAGCATTCCCTCAGTCTGAAAGACAGTGGCTCCACAAGCCCACAGCCCACATCGCCAAACCAACCGAGCAGAGGCCGAGTGTTTTCAGCCCAAAACCCAAGGAAGGAGGCTGGCAACACATGCGTGTCACTGGAAGTCCTCACAGGAGCAGCTCATCAGAAAAACAAACAGGACACACAGACAG
The DNA here is from genome assembly GCF_943737965.1 of Phodopus roborovskii. Lineage (NCBI taxonomy): Eukaryota > Metazoa > Chordata > Mammalia > Rodentia > Cricetidae > Phodopus > Phodopus roborovskii. The sequence continues at coordinate 9,192,999 of NW_026125295.1, forward strand.
GCAGGGACAAAGGCCACCATACAGCGGCAAAGGGGACACTTTCATGTCTTCCTTATTTAGAATACAGGCAAATATCGGTAGGCGAGTCTCCAGTTAGTCACAATCAACGGCCTCTTACAACTTTCTAAGTGTCGTGTGCATGCGTGCGTGCGTGCGTGTGTGTGTGCTGTGTGTGTGTGCTGTGTGTGTGTGCGTGTGTGCGTGCGTGCGTGTGCGTGTGTGCGTGCGTGTGTGTGTGCGTGTGTGTGTGCGTGCGTGTGTGTGTGCATGCGTGTGTGTGTGCGTGCGTGCGTGTGTGTGCGTGCGTGCGCGTGCGTGTGTGTGTGTGCGTGTGTGTGCGTGTGCGTGCGTGCGTGCGTGTGTGTGTGCTGTGTAGTATTTATACCCTACAGCTGTGGCGGGACAGCATGGGGTGGGGCACCTCTCTCCCTTTCTACCCCATCCCTCCTCTCCCTTCCCACTCTTTCTTCCCCCAACCCACCACAAGCACACGCGCGCACACACACGTGTGCATGCACACACACTCACGTGCACACACACGCACACCATGCACACATGTGCGCGCGCACATACACACTCACGTGCACACACGCCTGCACGCGCATGTGCACACACACTTTTCAGATGAAGAACTAAAGGTCGGAGGTGTCCTGACTTGTGGACACCAATAAGTAAGGCCTGGAGACAATAGGCTGACCCTGAAGGTGGAGCTCCAGCCCGGCTGAAGGTCCCCAGGGCGGGGGGCAGGGGATGAGAATGAGGCTTCTCTCTAAACAATAGCAACTGTTACATGGGGAGTGGGGTGGGGGGAGTCGTCCGGCAACACCAGGCAACTGTGCTCACACATGGCCACCACATCCTCCGAGCTTACAATCTCCTAACTCGGGGGTCGCCTGGGTACACAGCCACGGAAGGCTGGCAGGAAAGCCAAGTTTGTCACAGCCCCTGTACTTCCCTGTCACATGACCATTAGGGGCATACGTGCTGGCGGGCCACACACTGGCTCTACGGTTTCCACACAGCAGTAGCCTAGTCACTCCTATGCACGCTTCATGACCACACCTCACTGAATGACGTCGTCCTGCCCGTGCTCAGAGGGCAGGCACCATGGGAGCGGAGCAAGCCGGACTGCGACAGCCACATTACACCCCTGACTGGATTAAATAAAAAAGGCCAGGCATTGGTGCCACACGCCTTTGAACCAGCACTCGGGAGGCAGAGGCAGGTGATCTCTAAGTTGGGGGCCAGCCTGGTCTACAGATCGCATTCCAGGACAGGCTCCAAAGCTACAGAGAAATCCTGTCTGGAAAACAAGAAACAAACAAACAAACAAAAAAAAAAACAAAAACAAAAACAAAAACAAACAAAAAAAAAAAACAAAGCAGAGGATGAACAAAAAACGAGACTAAAACATCACGACTCAGATGAATACTTAATTAAGCAAATGTTGGGTGCCATTGACCAGAGGGCAGAGTGAGCAGCCCTGAGGCAGGCATGCTACCTGAAGCTGCTGTCCTCGGAGGCCAAGTCCAAGTCTTCTCTCCGCAGGGCATCCTTCCAGAAGGGGTGCTGCAGGACGCCCTCCCACGGTAACCTTCAGGACACACAGGGGCACAGCTTGTTAAGGGGAGTCCAGAGCTGACCCACAGCGCACTGCGGCATCAGACCCCCACCTCTGGGGCTGTGTGAAATTCATCTCCCTCAGCAAAAGGAAGTCAGAAACATTATCAGCTATACAGCAAAGAACGAGGGTTTTAAAGTAAATAATTACCAAATCACAGTCCTGTCCCCCTTCACCGTACTAAATGAGCAAGACTGTTTCAGTTGGTTTTGTGGTTGGAATGTGTGCACGCTCATCCCCTGCTGGTGTGCACACTCATCCCCTGCTGGTGTGCACGCTCATCTCCTGCTGGTGTGCACGCTCATCCCCTGCTGGTGTGCACGCTCATCTCCTGCTGGTGTGCACGCTCATCCCCTGCTGGTGTGCACGCTCATCCCCTGATGGTGTGTATACACTCATCCCCTGCTGGTGTGCACGCTCATCCCCTGCTGGTGTGCACGCTCATCCCCTGCTGGTGTGCACGCTCATCCCCTGCTGGTGTGTACGCTCATCCCCTGCTGGTGTGCACACTCATCCCCTGCTGGTGTGCACGCTCATCCCCTGCTGGTGCGTATACACTCATCCCCTGCTGGTGTGCACACTCATCTCCTGCTGGTGTGCACGCTCATCCCCTGCTGGTGTGCACACTCATCCCCTGCTGGTGTGCACACTCATTCCCTGCTGGTGTGCACGCTCATCCCCTGCTGGTGCGTATACACTCATCGCCTGCTGGTGTGCACACTCATCCCCTGCTGGTGTGCACGCTCATCTCCTGCTGGTGTGCACGCTCATCCCCTGATGGTGTGCACGCTCATCCCCTGCTGGTGTGCACGCTCATCCCCTGCTGGTGTGCACGCTCATCCCCTGCTGGTGTGCACGCTCATCCCCTGCTGGTGTGCACGCTCATCCCCTGCTGGTGTGCACGCTCATCCCCTGCTGGTGTGCACGCTCATCCCCTGCTGGTGTGCACGCTCATCCCCTGCTGGTGTGCACGCTCATCCCCTGCTGGTGTGCACGCTCATCCCCTGCTGGTGTGCACGCTCATCCCCTGCTGGTGTGCACGCTCATCCCCTGCTGGTGTGCACGCTCATCCCCTGCTGGTGTGCACGCTCATCCCCTGCTGGTGTGCACGCTCATCCCCTGCTGGTGTGCACGCTCATCCCCTGCTGGTGTGCACGCTCATCCCCTGATGGTGTGTATACACTCATCCCCTGCTGGTGTGCACGCTCATCCCCTGCTGGTGTGCACGCTCATCCCCTGCTGGTGTGCACGCTCATCCCCTGCTGGTGTGCACGCTCATCCCCTGCTGGTGTGCACGCTCATCCCCTGCTGGTGTGCACGCTCATCCCCTGCTGGTGTGCACGCTCATCCCCTGATGGTGTGTATACACTCATCCCCTGCTGGTGTGCACGCTCATCCCCTGCTGGTGTGCACGCTCATTCCCTGCTGGTGTGCACGCTCATCCCCTGCTGATGATTGTTCAGGGAGGCTCTAGAGCCTTCAGGAGGAGGGGCCTAGCTGGGAGGAAATGGGTCATGCGGGCTGGCAGACAGGCCTAGACATTCCATGACCTGGGCCCACTCCTTGTCTGCCTGGAGCTTCCTGGCTGGGGACACAGTGTGACCAGCTGTCTCGTGCTGCTGTCCTCGTCCCACCATGAAAGCCTCTGTGCCTTCCTGAACTGTGAGCCCAAGCAACCTGCCTCCTTCTCTTGCCCTTCCAAGGTTCTGTCACTGCGGCAAGAAGCAGCCCCGTTACTGTCCAAGTGTGCACTGCACGCTGAGCTCAGGGGAGGACACTCCTCCAACACCCATGGGTTACAGGGAGCAGAAAGAGGAGCCTGAGGAGGAGGAGGAGGTGGAGGCAGAGGGACAGAGTGGAGGGAGGGAGGGCGGTGAAGGTGGTGTCGATCTGTGATCACAGTGCAGGAGGCTGGGGAGGGACCAACCTGAGCCACACAAGGAAACATTCGGGGGGGGGGGAGAAAGGGAGAGGGAGGAGCAGGGAGGGGGACGGAGGGAGGGAGGGGAAAGCTTCACAGCCATGTAAAGGAAAGTTGGTCTCAGTTTCTCACACGCACAGCACTGTCCATACCTTTTCTGAGGATCCTTCTGCAGTAACCCATCCAGCAAATTAATGAAATCTGAGGATGCTTTGGGGAATGTAGAATCTGTGGACAAATGATTGAGAGGAGCCCATAAACATCGACTTCATGTTATTGTCCATCAGCAACGTCTAAAGCAACAGCACAAGTCTTCAGACTGATTAACAGAAGGACAGCACTGAATCCATGAACCACACGGTACAGAGGGCGAACCACAGAGGACGGGTGTGCGGAGCAGAGACACGTGAGCATCTCCACGACTCACATTCCCTTCCCTGAAACAACGGCACTGAGTGTGGCCAGCCGGAGCCTCACAGCCAGTGGTTAGCAGGACCTGACGCTCTGAGGCTTTGCCCTGATCCGGAAACCCTCCTTTCTTTGGAAAGTTTTCAACAGAGAAATAATGATCCCTGGCTCAGCAGTGCTGTCCCCACACCGTGGGTCTCACAGGGCAGTATGCACGGTGGCCACCTCCAGTCTGTGGCTGGAGGAAGTGGCCGGGACAGTAAGACCGAATAAATAGCTGAGTCCCCTACAGAGTGCTGGGCACCATGGCCACAGTCTGAGGACGAGGACACGCTCTGTGCCATGAGCCACCGGCATCGTTTGTAAGTATTTGGATTCACCAATAGAACTGAGAAATGCCTCATTTCTTCCTACTGAGAAGCAACACACATTCTCTCTCTCTCTCTCTCTCTCTCTCTCTTTCTCTCTCTCTCTCTCTCACACACATACTCTCTCTCACACACACCCTCTCTCTCACACACACACCCTCTCTCTCTCTCACACACACACACACACACTCACACACACCTTTAAATCTTTAAACAGACTTCCTGTGCTAATTTGTGTTTTTTAGTGAGGGAAGCTGTTAGTGTTGCTTGGTGAGAACTGGGTGAAGGTGGGTGGGCTCCCAGTCAGGGAAGATGATCAGCTGTGCTCACCTACCCTTCGGGACTGGCGGCAACGGGTCTTCATATAGAATCTTCTCAACCAATTCTGACACCGTTTCTGAGAAGAACGGGGCTGTACCTGAAATCACATGAGCTTGCACAGTCAGTTTGCCATCTGCACCAATCCCAAGCTCAACTACAGGTATGCCAGGAGAGTTTACACCATTGTAACAAGATTCACATGACTCACGGGGGAAGGGCAATGCCTGACTAGTACACCAGACCATGCACTTCCATCCTCCTCAAATGCAAAATCAACTTTCCAAGTCCACACTCAAGGTCACACAGGGCAAGCACTGTGATCAAGAGTTTCCTCGGCCCCTTAATACATCCAGAGCCATCTGCTCACAGGGCAGTCAGACTTTCCACTTATAGTCTCCAGTGGGCAGGCACACTTCAACATTGCAGATAATTAAGAAGACATGTCAGCATGCCCAAGAGCCTCCCTGAGTCTAGCATCAAGCAATTAAGTTGAAACTGTCTACACAAAAATCGCCTCAAGCCAGTTTTGTGATACCTGCTAGGTCAGGACCTGGCAAATGACACCCTAAGCTAATAGTTTGTCCTGGGTTTTGGTTTTGATTTCATGATGAACCAGACACAAACCTGAGAACATCTCATAAAGCAGACAGCCCAAAGACCAGAGGTCGCTTGCGACAGAAAAGTCGGCTCCCTTCACGATTTCTGGGGCTGCATATACCAGGGAGCCTGAAAACCAAAGACAAGAATAGCCTGGTTAGGCAACTGAATCATTTCCAGCACAAAGAGCCACGGTGATGGAAAGACTTCATGCAACAGAGAAATGTGGGCGCACGTGTATCAAATGCAGGTAGAGGGTAAACGCTGACTTGGCATTTGGTGACCTCCCCGTCCTCAGTCACTCTCCTCCTGGCTTTTGAGACAGGGTCCCTCACTGGAAGTCACTGGTCTGACTGGACTGTCTGCCCAGCCAGCCCCAGGGACCCCTGGCTCTCTTCACATGGGTCCTCCCGGTTTTGCAGCCAGCATTTTACTCCCTGAGCTACCCCAGCCCCAGCCATAAGCACAAGAACCTGATTCCGCTGGCACCATCTCACTGTGAAACCCACCTGCCAAGAACACGCCCCAGAGATCTGCCTGGGCTGCAAAGAGCAACCCCTCGACAGGGTGGATTACACTGAAGGAGCCCCTGGTGTGTGCCAGGCCAGTTCTGAGAGCTGACTGAGCCGGCCCGGGCTCTGGTGGGTGGCAACAAGGTGCCCACATTGACCAAGACCTCTAATGCTGACTCGCCGTCATAGCCCCAGGATGAAGCTACTCTGTGTCCTGAATCCCGTCGGTGCGCGAGTGGCAAAGCAGAGCAGAAGGCCAGTGCCACCTCCCAGGCTGGGAGCTGGGGTTACGGTTAACTGATGCACGGTGCGTGAGCCGCCTGGCCCCCACCTACCTCTGACCCGGTTTTTCGCATTTTTCTTCAGCGTGCTTTCCCTTTCCCCGCCATCGCCGCTTCCTTCTTCTGCCGCGACCAAAGCAAAAAAGTCCTCCAGACTCTCGCCTTCCACCTTTGCCAGGCAGAGAGTGCTGAACTTCAGGGTCCCGGGTCCTTCCAGGAGGATCTGTGAGGGTGGGGGAGCACCAGCGTCTTCAGAGACAGGCTCTGAGGGACCTCTCCCCACAGTGCCCGGGCGCGCACGGCTCTCAAGAATGCCGACATGGCGTGCTTCTAAAGAAGAACCCAATGAACTACAGAAGTTACCCCGAGAGTTGTGGCTTAGATAGAACTTGGACACTGCCCACCCCCTGAAAAAAAAAAAAAAAAAAAAAAAAAAAAACAGCCAACATGACATTTCAGTAACAGCAGGATCAAAGGCGACACCGCCCACTCTCGAGTGTCCCTTCCCGGGCACCACAGGGCCACCAGGGAGCCTCGGCAGTGGGAAAGATAGGAAAGATAGCAACTGATAGGACTCATTAGGCAGATAAGGAATGAAGATAGAGATGGCCGGCGCTCAGTATCCCCAAGCTCTGAGCCCACAAAGTCAAACAACTGGGGATGAAAATAATGGGGGTGGGGATTTTCTGATGTGCACAAGTTATATGAGGCAACCACACTATTTAGTGTGCAAGCCTTGAGCATTGTGGGATGTGGGTATCTGATGGGACTCAAGGCCAAACTGAGGGACATAGCTAATGCTGGCCTGGAGACTTGGCCCGGGTCACCTGCTACCCACTGCCTGAGCCCAGGGGGTATGGAAGCCCCTGGAGTCTTGCTTCTCACACGGTGTACAACAGGGAAGCTAGGGCCCTGCTTTTTCAGTTGTGGGAGTTGTGGACGTCTCACAGACAAAGAACTGGGCCTGACTCAAGCTGACCAGTGCCCTGTGTGATCAGACGTTGACTTGTGAACTGTTGAACCAGCCCAGGAAACTGCGTCATTTCCAATCTCGTCATTCTAAAAGGCTGCTGGACAACCGCAGTGGGGCTGGTGATCTCCTGCTGAGTGTAGTTTAAAGTCAGCCTTACCTCCCGGACACTAAAGCTCCCTAAAGGTGGCAGCTAAGCTGCCATCAGAGTCTCTGGAGACCCTGTTTAAACACAGCATGTCCTGCATCCACAGCTACAGAGCGGGGTAGTGTTTCAATAACCCTTCATTGGCAGGAACAGAGAGCCTGCAACTCTCTCCAAACCCCGGCTTACCAGGGCAGACAGACCCTCCCCCAAAGTTCTGCATCAAACCCTACCAAAAAAAAGAAAAGTCCCACTGGCCCCACAGCCTCGGGCCCAAAGCCTATATTCCCACCTGCTTTCAAAGAGCTGTGAGTGAGGAGGTTTGTAAAGATAAGTAAACATTGAGCAGGTTTGGGGGGGGGGGTGTTAGAGTTTGTTTGTTTCTGTTTTTGTTTTTGTTTTTTTGAGACAGGGTCTCAAACCATTGTCCAGGCTGTACTGGAACTCACTGTGTACATCAGGCTAGCCTTGAACTTATGACGATCCTCCCACCTCAACCCTCAAGTGCTAGGATTGCAGGCATGAGCCATCATGCTCAGCTATAAATGGTATTTCATTTCTTTTTTGTTTTGTTTTGTTTTTCAGGACAGGGTTTCTCTGTGAAACAGTCCTGGCTGACCTGGAACTCAAGAGATCTGCCTGTCTCTGCCTCCCAAGTGCTGGGGTGACATTAAGGGTGTGCACCACCACCACAAGAAAAATTCTATAAAATTCAAATTTCAGAGTCTACAAATGACAGACACCTGCACATTTGCATATCGTCCCCATTTGCTTTCTGCACTACAGTGGCAGCTGCGTGGCTTCAGACCTGGGTACGTTTGTGAATATTTCAAGCAAGAATTACTGTGTGTTTTACAAGATCTCCATTGAGTTTTCCTTTCACTCTTTGATGTTTTGGTTCCCGCCCCTCCGTTTTTAGTTTCTTCTTCATATACAGACGGCTGACAAAGCAAAGCCACAAAACCAAACACCCAGCTTTCACTTTTGCTACATAGGGACAAGAAAAACTCAGGCCAGCGATGCGTGCAATCCCTAAGAACGTGACTTATGCAACAGTGCAGGATGGCACTAACTTTGAACGGTCTGCAAATGCCACAGAGAAGAAAGCTACAAAGTAAGGAAGTGACTCGGGCAAGATCACACACAGCTTCCAGATCAGCCCGGAGATGACTGCTCTTGAAAACAAACACAGAGGCATCTACTCGTGGAAAACAGAGCGCGGTCTATGCAGTCAGGAACGTCACTATCAAACCAAAGGCGTGGCCATCCCTAAGTACTGGGCTCATCACTCATGGCACACAAAGCGAGGTGTGAAACATCAGAGAGCTCTGCAGCGAGGAAGGGCGGCCACACACAGGCACTACGGGTCCTTTTATTCAGTGAGAAGGCCTTGGCACTGAGACGTGAGGCATTGGGAAGTCAGAACTCGGGCGTTACCTTCCCAGGAGTAAGGTCACAAAAGAGGATGCTGAGCCTGTGGAGATGGTGCAGCCCGGTGACCAGGTCCACGCCAAACTCTCTTACAACATCTTCTGGGAGGTTCTGGTCCTGAGCAATCACAGTTTCTAAAGAACCACCTATGGGAAATGAGCTCGACTCAGCCACACCCACCACCCACCCACCAATAGGAATGAGCTCGGCTCAGCCACACCCACCAACCATCCACCAATAGGAATGAGCTCGGCTCAGCCACACCCACCACCCATCCACCTATGGGTAGTGAGCTCGGCTCAGCCACACCCACCACCCATCCACCTATGGGTAGTGAGCTCGGCTCAGCCACACCCACCACCCATCCACCTATGGGTAGTGAGCTCGGCTCAGCCACACCCACCACCCATCCTGGCAGCCCTCTAGCCCCGCTGTGTCCCGCCCACCTCTGGTGCTTCTACCTGTGCACAGCTCCACCACCATCCAGAGGTGATTGCTGGTCTCGTACCATTCGTGGAAAGTCACAATGTTCTTGTGTTGGATGTTGTGGGTAAGACGGACCTACAAAAACACGCAACGTCCCCTGGGCATCTGACCAGAAGAGCAGACCAACTGTGCGTGGGTGCGGCTTATCGAGTCATCAGAACGGGGGTTCTCAAGCGCGGTCTCGAAGTCAAAAGTGTGCAGGCGCTAACTGCAAAGAGCTTCTCATGGCAGATGCGGGAAAGTAACATGGGAACACGGCCACCGCGGGAGGGACCGCCGTACTCACTCATATATGGATTTTAGACCTAGATCAAAGGATCACCAGCCTATAATTCACTTCACAAAAGGAACTAGGATACAAGGTGTATTCTAAGAGATTCATATAAAGTCCCTCACAGAACTGGGAAGGGACAAGTCCCCCAGAGCTCAGGGGAAGTGGGGGGGGGGCAGCGAATGGAGAGAGAAGTAGGAGAAAATGAGGGGGAGGAAAGGAAAACATGTGCGACCAGGAAGATTGAGCCTGGTTAGGAATAGAAGACAGGAAAGAGAGAGACAGAGACAGAGAGAGAACATAAAAGAGGGAGACAATATTGGTTTGAAGATATAATTGAACACAAAGAAAGGTTTAGAGAACTACAAGACTGCTCCCAACTAACAATCTGAGCTTCCGTGGAAAGGCTATCATAAATGCCCTTCCCGGAGAGTGAGATCAACAACTAACTTCTCCATGGAGCCCTCAACTAATGCCTGTTGAAAACAGGATCAAACACCCATACATAAACACTGAGTCGGACTAGAACCCAGATGCAGATGGAGAGGACAAGACCATGCGGCAGAAACACATACAGACAGCTTACCTGAACAAGGAGGAGCTAATGGCCACTAGACTGATAGCTGGGAAGTCAGCATGGGACTGACTCAGGCCCCCCTGAATATGGGTCTCAGCCAGAAGGTCTGAGCAGTCTAAGGGACCTCAGACAGTGGAGCCAGGATGTATCCCTGGTGCACAAAAGGACTTTGCGAACACATCCCCCATGGAGGGATAACTGCCTTAATCTAGAGACAGGAGAGAAGCCCTAGTCCCTACTTCACATGACCTGTCAGATCTACAGGATCCCAACTGGATGGCCTCCATGGAGGCTGAAGAGAGCCTAATCTGAATTCAGTGTGTCCGCCTCACCAGCCCTGAGCACACCCGGGCACGATGTCTACTCTACAATAAACTGTCTCATGGTTCACGTACACACACGGGTGTGTTGTAGACATGGTGGAATGAGAAAAAGAAACCACACGTCTAAAATGTGGCCCGGGTGTTCCCCTCCTGTCCATATCTGTGGATCTCGCCTCTGCCTGGCCACACAGGACAGACTACCGCAGACCCACGGGTCTCAGCTGTCTGCACTCCCCACCCGTCTACACAGTCTGTCCCCTCCACCAGCGTTAAGTCCCTGGCAAAGGCCCCTGGTGGCTGACCTGACATCCGCTTCACCTATGGTGGTAGCAAGAGAAGCCTTGGATGGTCCAAGGCAACCCCGTGCCTAGCTGGAAAACATTTCCTCGCCTCCAGTAGACAGCAGAAATGTGTTACTAAAACTCACTGGCCCAGCAGGGCTGTGGTGGCCCAGGCCTTTAATCCCAGCACTCGGGAGACAGAGGCAGGTGGCTCTATGTGAGCTAGAGGCCAGCTGGTCTATAGAACAAGTTCCAGGACAGCCAGGGCTGTTACACAGAGAAACCCTGTCTGGGGGGATGGGGGAGGGAGGCACTGCCTGAGATTTCCTAGGAAACTTGCAAAGGGGTTTTATTCAAGATGCCAACCCTGAGCAGATCTCTCCCGCACTCCCGGCAAACTGCCTGAGCAGGTGCCGCTGAAGAGACTCCTGGAGCAAGAGCCAGGACCGGGGGTGGGTGGGGGGGGTGGGTGTGTGTGATAGCAGCAGGGAGTAGCTTACTTGTGCTGGATCCCCCTCACATGGGAGAAAACAAACACTCTGCCTCAGGCCGTGCTATTTCAAGTTTCCGTGATAGCCTCAGATGCTCACCCAGACACACACACACCCGCCGTCCTTCTTCACACAGAGGAACTTAAGAGCAGTACCTACCTTCTCCTCCCATCTTGAACGCCCGAGCTCCAGTGTTAGTCTCCACTGAAGCCTGGCCTTGAAGGCCACTGGTCCCCCAAGTCCGCAGACGCCCTGTCAGCTGCCCAGCAGAGCTAGCTCTCTCTCTCTCTCCCCTGCATCTCTGGATGGAAGGCACCTCTGTGCCTCAGCTGTATCAATGTTCAACGTTAATCTCCTCCCCGCACATCAGTTAAGAGAAGCAGGGTGGAGCCCGGAATATGAGCTCCAAAGACTGTAGTCAGTAGCCTCGGAAGGAGCAGAGAAGCCACTCAGTGTGGTAAGCCCACTGCCTCGCCATTCTGCTCCTGCTGGGAACTGTCTTCTGCTCTCCCCTGCTGGGTCTCCAACCATCTCTGTCTCTTTATACATTCTTTGTGCCGTAATGCAGGAGCCCAGACCCCTTCTGCCCTTTCCCTGGGCTTCCTTTCCCCTCTCGGTAACTGGCATCTGGCAAGATGCCCAACGTAACCATTGCTTCTCTCCCAATTCTTATATCCTGTTAATGTCCAAAACATCAGTTACGCGTCACAAGGGGATCCAGGCTCCCTGTTTACACAACACGAAAATCCACAAGACTCATCAGTTCTGTGAGAGGGGAGTGTCGGCAGGCGGGGAGGAAACGGGCCAGGAAGGCTGTAGGCAGGCGTCAAGAACACTGCCTGTGTTACCTGAGCAGCGGGGTATGAGCACCCGGCCCTGCTGCCACCGGCACAGAGCCAGGAGTGGAGGGCGTAATCTGTGCTTTATTCACAGCTGGCAATCTGGGAAGCCCGAGCAGGCATTACCAACCCTTCCTTTGCCCTTCTGCTTAGGTGGTCTCTCATCCGCTCTCATCGTCACATCACCCTGTACAACCCAACTGGTCTGTATTCCTTCTCAGCCAATGTGAGCAGATCCCTTCCCACAGAATAAAGTGCAAACATGTCCCTCTAATGTGAAATACACACTGGACCAGCAAAATGGCTCAGTGAGCAAAGGTGCTTGCCACCAAACCTGATGGCAGCAGTTTAATCCCCGTACCACACACAACCCAAAAGTTAGCCTGTGACCTCTGCAGGAATGTTGTATGTGCATGAGGGCTGCATGCTGGAGCATGTGTATGGAGGTCAGATGACAACTTTTAGAAGCTGGCATTTCCTTCCACCACGTTGGTCCCTGGGACGGAGCTCGTGTTCATCAAGCTTGGTGGCAGGTGCTTCTCCACCTAGCCATCTTGCCAACCCTCTTAAAATAAATATCTATTTTAGATCCCTTGGTACCCAGAAGCAAAAGAGCTGGCAACTTCCTAGTCATGTTCATTACTCATTGCTCAAGACTAATGGCACCAGAAAGAGAAACAGGGCGTTCATTGCAGGGTAAGAACATGCCCAATAGCTTCTGCTACCTATCTATCTATCTGTCTTCTATATCGATCATCTCTGTATCATCTACCTGTCTGTCTGTCTATATCTATCATCTGTCGGTCTATCATCTATTGTAAGGATGGAAAAATTTAGCATAACTCTCCACTGACCCCAGGAGTAGGCAAAAGGTCACATTCTTGACTGTTTACAACAGGGCGGTTTTACGACAGCACCTGTGAGTGAATGAACAAAAAATGAGCCTTGTCACACTTCCCAGAAACCCTAGCAAAAGCAGACTTCCTGGGCTAAGCGTGGGCTTGGATAGTTCAAATTGATTGGTCCACACTGGATGCTATGAGATGATTGGTTTGTGATGCACGGGCTTTGTTGTAACCCCATAAAAGCTGTCTTAACCCTGTACCCAGGGTTCCCAGTTCTCTACCCCATGTGGAGTATGGCTGTGGACCCCAGTGCACTGAAATATAAAAGACCTCATGCTTTTGCATCAAGACCGTTTCTCGTGAGTGATTTCCTGAGTCGGGGCATGAGGGTCCACGCCCTCCGCGGGTCTTTCACTATCATCTGTCTGTCTATCTATCATCTGTCTATATCTATCATCTACCTATCATCTGTCTGTCTGTCTGTCTGAGAGCTAGGGACAGAATCCTGGGTCTTGCATATGGTAGGCAAGCATTCTACACCATCCCTTCTCATTTGAGACTATGCAGCCCAGGCTAGCCTTGAATTCCCGGTCCTCCTCTCTTCCTCAAGACTATTGGGATTGCACGCTCCCATCACCTGGCATTCTGCCACCTCCAGGCAGCTGGAGACGCCCAGGACTCACCCAGTTGGTTATCTCAGGCCGTTTGCACTTTTCAGTACAAAGAATGGCCACGAAATTGATGGTCCCCTTCCGACGCCCCTTATACACAACGGTCTTGCTTCCTCTGCCAATCTCCTCATACAGGATAAAGTTTTCCATGTCTGGGTAGCTTTCTCATGTATGGTAAAACAGCATCTACAGCACCTGGAAAGTAAACAGAAACAAAGGTGACAAATGCAAGCTGACTGAACCAGAGTCTTCCCGGGAAAATGGAAACCTGCACCAGAGTCTGCCCCGGAAGATGGAGACCTGCCCCAGAGTCTGCCCCGGAAGATGGAGACCTGCCCCAGAAAATGGAGACCTGCCCCAGAGTCTACCCGGGAAATGGAGACCTGCCCCAGAGTCTGCCCCGGAAAATGGAGACCTGCCCCAGAGTCTGCCCCGGAAAATGGAGACCTGCCCCAGAGTCTGCCCCGGGAAATGGAGACCTGCCCCAGAGTCTGCCCAGGAAAATGGAGACCTGCCCCCAGAGTCTGCCCCGGGAAATGGAGACCTGCCCCAGAGTCTGCCCCAGAAAATGGAGACCTGCCCCAGAGTCTGCCTTGGAAAATGGAGACGTTGCCACCAATTCAGATGCCACCACTGGTGCTTGAGGAGAGTTGTGTGATTTGGGTTGTTTGCCTTGTTTCTAGAAAAAAGAAGAAAAAAATAATAAATGCACTTATCTTATGCTTATGGGTGTTTTGCCTGAATTTATGTCTATCCATCACATGCATGCTTGCTGTCTAATGAGACCCAATGACAGCATCAGATCTCCTGTAGTGGAGTTACAGATGATTGTTAGCCACTACATAGTTGCTGGGAATCAGACCCAGGTCCTCTGGAAACGCAGCCAGAGCTCCTAACTGCCGAACCCTCTCTCTAGTCTCTCCTCCACCCTTTTTATTTTTGAGACAGTCTCAATATGTAGCCCTGTATTTTAATGTTATTATTGCTATAATGAAACACCACTGATGCAGAATATTTGTTTAACTATGCAAAGATCTGCTGCCTTTGTTTTGTTATGTAAAAATGCATTGCTGTTCTACCTTGCCTGCCTAAGGCACCTGACTGGTCTAATAAAACCTGACTGGCCGATATCGAGGGAGGAGTATAAGAGGGACTTCTGTAGTGGGATATCCGCTGTGTTTCCTTCTGTGGCACTGACCACACCCATTGGGGGTGGAGCCAGGGGCGGAAGTGACCTGGGGAACTAAGTCTGAGGAGACATGGGAGAGCGCTCTCTGGCAAGCCACAAGGGGACAGGACGACTTCCGGAGGAATTCTTGGAAGCAGGAACCTGTTGGTGTTCACCTGTCTATGTTGTGAGTTATTTCTCCCTGAATAAACATCTGTTCGGCATAATTGTTTATCCTGATCCTTATTAAACCGCGATATTTGGTGTCAGAAGCGGGATCTGGATTTTCTCAGGATCTGGTTTTCACCCAGGCTGCAGAAGCCGCTCCCTTCCCCCACCATCCCCAAACAGGCAGGGTCCCTTGTCTAACCAGGTGGACACGCCACAGCGTTGGGACATCTGCCTCTGCCCTACAACTCCTTTGTCTCTGCAGCGACCCTGAGAAGGCACTCACTGCTTCTCATATTTTGCCCATTTCCGCACTTTGCAGTCGCTCAGAGCTGTGTGGCGCCCACCCTGCTTGTGCATTTCCTGCGGTTAGCCCTACGGTCCCAGCAATTCCACAAGACTCCTTTTACTCATTTGTCTAACAAAATTTCGTTTGCCATAGTTTGTTAAGAGCTATTCTACAGGGACCAAGAAAGATCAGAAGGATCGTCTGCTGCCAGACACTATTTGGTGGGACACCTCCAGGCGTAACTACCACAACTAAAACCATCAAAGTTCCAGGAGAGCAGAATTACACCTAAGGTAATTGCAACATTCTTCGCAATTTAAGTTGATATAATATCTGAGATAAATTGTCCCATAACTATGGCGGATAATCTTACAATGCAGGACTTAAGGAATTCTTTTAATTCTTGTATAAAAGGAATGTTAACAGAAGAAAATCATGACTTAACCAATATATACTTTTTTTTTTTTTTTGGTAATAGCAATGGGTTTCATCATTGTTATGATATTTTTAAAGAAATGGTTTGAGACTAGAGTAGATAATAAGGAACTTGTACAAACCATAAGACAGTTATTAATAAGGATTCAAAATATGGAAAATAACAATGGAGAGTTTAAAATTAGAATGCAAAACATAGAATGTTTAGAAAAAGGGTTCAGAATATTGAAAATGACAATGGAGAGCTTAAAATTAGAATGAAAAATATAAAAAGCTTAGAGGAAAAGGTTCAGAATATTGAAGATGGCAATAGAGAGCTGACAGGTAGAATGCAAAACATGGAACATAAAAATGACCAACTAGAAAACAAAATTTGTTCCATATCTAATGCCTCAATAACCAAAATGGAAACAATGCAATGCATTAACATGCTAGCAGAAACAGCTCATTCCTGGTTGGATGAATCTACTAATAAGGTTAAAAAATTGGAACATCAGATAGAAAGACTAGATGATAGAATCTCTTCCATGTCTGAAGATAATGGAAAGCTAGCGGATAGAACATTGTTTCTGGAAGGCAGTTTACATGCCATTCAGATAATACCTAAGAATGAGAATGTTAAAAATATGGAATCATTTGTAGTTGGAGAAATTAAGAGACTGACTGATTCAATGAAGTCTCTAGAAAGTTATATGGTTCAAGAAGTTCAAGCATTCAAAAGAAACAATGGTGAATAGATTTCAGGCCTTAGAAGATCTTCATTCTGATACATCAGAATAATAACTACAGAGAACAGGGCATGAAAGATATTTACAATTTTCTACACCATTTAGGGTCAAGGGAGCTTTCCCTCTATCTATTAGTGAAAAACTAGCAATGAAAAAACACCCAAAAGGTGTCATTGCATATCAGTGGGAACCAATACGTATGAATGATTTAAAATGTATAAAGGAAGCAGTAGACTCTTATGGCATGCACTCACCATATGTGAAGCAATTAATAGAGTCATGGGCAAAGAATAACAAGGAAACCCCTAAGGACTGTGATCAATTAATATCAGCTGTCCTTGAAAACTCCTCTCAATTAGAATGCAGGGCTTTATGGAGAGAGGAAGCAAAAGTTCTCGAAATACAGGTCTTAAAGAAAGGTTATAAAGCTCCCTAAGATAAAATTTTTGGTGAGGGTCTTTATGCTGACCCAGAAACTCAAGCTGCCTATGATGAACATATCTTGTCTCTATGCAGTACAGCAGCTCTGAATGCTTGGGATAAGGTTCATGAATTAGAAGAGAGGATAGAATCCTATACCAAAATAAGGCAAGGACCTAGAGAATGCTTTAGTGTCTTTCTAGAAAGATTATCTAGGGCAGTACCATTAGAGGTAGCAGACATAGATGCTAGGCGAATACTCATAAAATCATTAGCTTATGAGAATGCAAATCCACAGTGCAAACAGGTGCTTTGGCCTTTAAAACTCTAATCAGCACCTTTGGATGAATGGGTCCTATATACAGCCAACATTGAGTATAATGACACTAACACTGAAGCTTGGGTAGGAGAAGCCATATCTAAAGGCCTGAGAAGACATCAAGTTAACAGAGGTCTTAACTATGGTGACATAGAAGCTTGGGTAGGTAGGAGAAGCCATCTCCAAAGTTTTGAAAAGATATCAAAATGTCAGATGTTTTAACTGTGATAAGATAGTACATCTAAAAATAAATTGTAGGCAAATTATTTCTAGAAATAACACTTCCAGGAATGAATCTAACAGAAGGCCTCAGCCTCCTGGGTTATGTAGAAGGTGTGGCAAAGTCAGACACTGGACAAATGAGTGTAGATCGACCAGAGACAAGCAAGGAAACCCTTTACCATGGGGAAACTCCTTGGGGGCCTCTCAAAGGCCCCCATGTCAAAGGTGGTCCGAACATTCCCTGTTACAGTGGAGGACAATCTCCCACAAGACAATTAAAAAATTGTCTGCCTATTGTAAAAACTCATACCGCTCTGGATGATTAACTAGTGAAGGAAGTTGAATCAAACATGAAATAAGGAAACAAAAAACGTATATTTTGGCAAACCTCTATAAATAGTCAAAGGCCTAGGTTGATAGTTAAAATGAATAATAAACTGTTTAAAGGAATAGTGGACACAGGGGCGGATGTAACTATCATAATTAATAAATCTTGGCCTCCAAAATGGCCCCTGCAAGAGGTAAATGTTCAATTCTTAGGAATTGGAACCGTGTCTCAGGTAAAACAAAGCACGAGATGGATTGAATGTGTAGGACAGAAAGGAAGGTTGAGACCATATGTGGCTGATATAGAAATAAACCTATGGGGTCGTGATCTATTACAGCAATGGAATGCACAGATTAACATTCCTCCAGTATTAGATAGGAACCATAAACAACCTCATGATTGTGGAAAAAATATTATAAAGTACTATACAAGACAGACACCAAGTATCCAGGCTGTACAAAAAGAGAATACAAGTGCTGAACAAACAGAGGAACCAAAAGCCCTACCCTTAAAATGGCTAACAGATGAACCTGTCTGGGTAGGACAAAGGCCTATGATCTCTGAGAAGTTAGAGGCTTTAGAAAACTTGGTTCAGGAACAGCTAAATGCTGGACATATCGAGGAATCAACCAGCCCTTGGAATTATCCTGTATTTGTGATCAAAAAGAAATCTGGTAAATGGAGAATGCTTACAGACCTGAGAGCCATCAATAAAGTTATTCAGCCAATGGGCTCTCTACAGCCTGGAATGCCCTTGCCTTCTTTGATACCCAAAGAATGGCCTATTATAGTTATTGATTTAAAGGATTGCTTCTTCACTATACCTTTACAAGAACAAGATAAAGAGAAATTTGCCTTCACAGTACCCAATTACAATAATTCTCAACCGGTGAAGAGATAGCAATGGAAGGTTTTGCCACAGGGAATGCTAAATAGCCTCACCTTGTGCCAATATTTTGTACAAAAACCGCTAGAAATAATTCGTAAACAGTTTCCATAATCCATAATCTATCTTTACATGGATGATATATTGTTAGCTGACTCTAAAGGAGAAATATTAGAAAAAAATGTTTGAGAAAGTATAGGAAGTTTTACCTCACTGGGGATTACAAATTGCACCTGAAGAAATACAAAAAGGAGAGTCTATCAACTACTTAGGATATAAAATAGGTCTACAGAAAATTAGACCACAAAAAGTACAGATCAGGAGAGATCGCTACCAGACTCTTAATGATCTTCAAAAATTACTAGGAGAGATTTCTCAACTGCAAACCATTATTGCAGTAGAAGGGCATGATTTGAAAAACTTGAAAATGGCCCTAAAAGGAGATAAAGACTTGAATAGTCCACAAATACTATCAGCTGAAGCTGAAAAGGAATTAGAATGGGTAGAAAAGAGGCTACTAGAAGCACATGTGGACCGTGTGGATCCAAACCTAGACTGTATTCTGGTTATATTACCATCTAGAGAGTATCCTTCAGGGATTTTGATGCAGAGAGAAGATATCATATTAGAATGGATATTCCTACCACATAAACAGAATAAAAAACTAAAAACATATATAGAAAAGATCTCTGACTTGATTATAAAAGGTAAATTTAGACTTCGTCTGCTAACAGGAAGGGACCCAGCAGAA
Organism: Phodopus roborovskii; assembly: GCF_943737965.1. Classification (NCBI taxonomy): domain Eukaryota; kingdom Metazoa; phylum Chordata; class Mammalia; order Rodentia; family Cricetidae; genus Phodopus; species Phodopus roborovskii. The sequence continues at coordinate 9,212,072 of NW_026125295.1, forward strand.
TTTATAATACCTTTAACTAATGAGGAAATTTCCTCCTTATGTAAAGATAATGAATATTGGCAGAGAGCATGCAGTAATTTTTTGGGAATGATTAGCAACAATTATCCCAAAAGTGAAAGAATAAAATTTATAAAGAAAACAATTTGGATCCTTCCACATATTGTAAGAAAAACACCTATTTCTGGAGTTCCTATATTCTACACTGATGCAAACAAATCAGGTAAGGCAGGATATAAATCAGGAAAAATTAGCAAAGTGGTTCAAAGCCCTTACAATTCTGTACAAAAGGCAGAATTGTATGCCATTCTCATGGTACTTATGGATTTTACAGAACCCTTCAATATAGTTACTGACTCTCAATATGCAGAGAGAGTCGTTTTACACATTGAGACTGCAGAATTTATTCCTGATTATACAGAATTAACTTCGTTGTTTATACAGTTACAAGATAGTAGCAGAAAGAGGACTCATCCTGTATATATAACACACATCAGATCCCATACTGGTCTGCCCAGACCTCTAGCACAAGGCAATGATGAAACTGATCAGTTATTAATAGGAAGTGTGCTAGAAGCCTCGGAGTTTCATAAGAAACACCACGTGAACAGCAAAGGTTTAAAAAGGATTTTTCTATCCCTTGGCAACAAGCTAAGGAAATAGTAAGGAAACGTCCTACTTGCTCATTCTATAACCAAACTCTTTTACCAAAAGGCAGTAACCCTAAAGGTATAAATAGAAATGAAATATGGCAAATGGATGTGTTTCACTTTACAGAATTTGGAAAATTAAAATATGTGCATCATACTATAGATACATTTTCAGGGTTTCAATGGGCTACTGCTCTGAGCTCTGAAAAGGCTGATTCTGTTATCACACACCTATTAGAGGTAATGGCCATTATGGGCATACCTGCACAAATAAAAACTGACAGTGCTCCAGCATATGTCTCCAGCAAATTGAAACAGTTTTTTGAGTATTATAACATAAAGCACATAACTGGTATACCACACAATCCTACAGGACAAGCAGTAGTTTAGAGATCCAATTGTACTTTAAAAGAAATGCTCCATAAACAGGCAGGAGGAACCAAGACACCCAAACAGAGATTACATAATGCTCTTTTAACATTAAACTTTCTTAATGCTGATGAAAAAGGAAAAACAGCTGCAGAAAGACACTGGACAATAGAAAAAAACTTCTGAACTAAATCAGCCAGTGTACTTCAAGGATGTATTGACCTCAGAACGGAAACCAGGATACGTGTTACTTTGGGATAGAGGTTTCGCATTTGTATCTACAGGAGAAGAAAAACTATGGATACCATCTAAGTTAATCAAGATCCAAGTTGAACAAGAGAAACATCTTAATGAAGAGAAATGACAAGTCATCCAACAAATTAGGTCCCATGAGGTATGCGGAAACCTCTCAAAGGTAGGGGAAGTTTTCTGTTCTTGTTCTTACAGGAAAACAGAGAAAACCTATCATCAAACAGCCAAAAGACACTAAACATGTAGTTACCTACAGAGAGAAGACAGCTCTTCAGAAACAATCACTTAATGAAGAGGAATCTGATTAATGGTAAAAATATTTAATTCTAGTAAACTATCTCTATACAGAAATCTATTTCTCTTTACTATCTAGTATTCCTGTAGTCCCAACTCATGTAAACCAATGCTGGCTTTGGAGTTGGATTTGGCTTTCCTTCTCTAAATTCAAGCATGTTGTTAAGATTAAATTCACGGTTTCTGCCTTAAATCAGGAAGCCAAATGGTGTAAGGCAGAAGAAAACAAAATCTGGGGACTCATTTCTTATACACAATTTTCTCTCTGAAATCCTAATTTCCTCATATACATTTTAATGCTTACTGTTACCTTTCCCTAATGCATACCTTAAAAACTTAAAAATTTTACTGTAATATTGGTGTTTAAGTTTTCCACAAGAAATACTAACAATTCCTAACAGCAATCTTTGAACTCTCCGGAAAGAAGATGGGGCCCCACGTCATCGTTTCCACTTGACTCAACCTGATACATCTGGACTACAAACATCACCCTAAAACCGGTTTAAGACTGTTTTGCTCGAGACAGCTCATGACTAGCTAGCTGCAATGGTGCACCTTATTACACCCTGGCCAGAGTTTCAAATTGAACTGCAGTCAAGCATTTTCTGCCACACAGTGACTAGCTACATATGTCACAGCCAGCTCTGTTGAGAAATTTGGTTGCTAAAAATTTTCTTCCTACAGGATCCATTGGAGCAATCATCGTGCCATTTCAGCAGAAAGTAACCTTAAGATAACGACGCCCCCTTTCCCTACCCTTGGAATTTGGGGATAATAGTCATCTTCTTTGGGTTGCTTTTAGTTACTTAGGGTTGGGTATGGAAGGTGATGCTTAAACTCTGTTTTATCTTTTGGACAGGATTAGGGTATGGTTGGGAAAGATATGGTTTAGATGGGCTATAGGTAGATTAGCCTATCTTGTGAATTATTGAGTAAGAGTAAGATAATAGTATTGTACAGCTTACATTGTTATATATTCTTATTTGTGGTAAGCTATGTAAAATTAAGTTTATATTCCCTTCCCGGAAGAATTGTATGTTATATTGTGTGAAATCTATCCACTTATGATGTTTTATGCACATTATTTTTACCATATTCTATGTTTGTATACTTTTACTTATGTTCAAGACATTTCATATATTGATACAATTTATGCATATTTATTCTTGCCATAGTCTATGTATGTATACTTTTCTTGTATTCAAGACATTTTGTATATTTATACAATTTGGGATATTTATCATGCTGCCCTTTATAGTTCTACCTCTTGTCTGGACATTTCTATTCTACCTCTATTTTAGGGATTTACATATATATGTATATATATGTGTGTGTGTGTGTGTGTGCACGCGCGCATAGTTATATTGTTTAGGTATTTGTCCCTGCTTTACTCAGGGAAGTTTCAATAAGTTTTTTTTAGCTAAGTTTCTGAGTATTACAGATTATCTTCACCCATGTTTCCTTTACCTATGAGATTAGTCAGACATAGATGCTTAATCTTCAATCACTTCATAGACATGCAGAACATGGCATTTAAATGTTTTTAATATTAGTACTCCGTTGACATGAGACACTGTTGATCCTGACAGCACCGTGCACTTTCCCAAAAATATGTTGTTGCTCCTGCTGGAGTTCATTCTCGCCTCAGCTAATGGCCTGTTGGGCAAAGAACTGCCCCCACCTTGACCACTGATTTGGACATGTGGTCCTATGTGCTTGCAGGAGACAAATATTGAAGACTGCTGAACCTTGCCAAGTCAGGGTAAGACAGCCTTTCTACCTCCCTGCTGTTGTTGTGGTCTGTCAAGTACTCTTAGCCTTAGCCAAAACTGGGTGTACCAACATTGCTGTGAGACCTAGGGTGACTGTCCAGGTAGCTTGCTGTTTCTGTCCTCGCTGCACCTTTTGGAAGTTGATTCCTCACTTCCTGTCTACCCTGGTATCGTTATCTTCTTTCTCAGGTCTGGAGATTAAACTATCACAACTATTATTCTATCTTCCTAGTTAGATATATTAGGTACTAGACTTACATTTTCCAGCTTAGGACAACTCTATTGTAAACTCCATTATGCCTTCACCCTAGGACTAGATATGTAGGTCATTTTGTTCTCGATTTTCCTTTTCTTAGAGCACACTTGTTATTCACTGTTTTGTATAGTTTTGTATAAAGCCTAAATATTTTCTTTAGACTAAAAGGGGAATTGTAGTGGGATAGTCCTTCTGTGGCACTGACCACGCCCATTGGGGGTGGAGCCAGGGGTGGAAGTGACATGGGAAAGTAGGTCTGAGGAGGCACGGGAGAGCGCTCTCTGGCAAGCCACACAGGGACAGGAGGACTTCCAGAGGAATTCTTGGAAGCAGGAACCTGTTGGTGTTCACCTGTCTACGTTGTAAGTTATTTCTCCCTGAATAAACATCTGTTCGGCCTAATTGTTTATCCTGACCCTTATTAAACCATGATAGAGTTCTAGACAGGGAACGTAACTTGGAGGAGGAATTTAGGCTGGGGGAAGAAAGAAAAAGATGCTAGGGGACAGACAGACAGACACAAGTAGAAAAGTAGGATGTACGTAATAAAAGGAAGGTAAAAAACCCCAAGGCAAACTATAGATGAATAGAAGCATGTTAAAGTAAGCTTAAAAAGCTGGAGGGACAAGCCTAAGCTAAGCCAAATATTCATAATTAATAATAAGTCTGTGTCTTTATTTGGAAGCTGATTGGTGGGCCAAAGAAAAAATTCTGACTACTGGGGAGAGAAGGGTTTATGTGGCTCATACTTCCACATCAGTGTTCATCATCGAAGAAAGTCAGGACAGGAACTCAAACAGGGCAGGGCCCTGGGGGCAGGAGCTGATGCAGAGGCTGTGGAGGGGAGCTGCTTACTGGCTTGCTCCTCATGGCTTGCTCCGCCTGCTTTTTTATAGAACCCAGGACCACCAGCCCAGGGATGGAACCACCTATAATAGGTTTTGTCCTCCCCCATCAATCACTAATTAAGAAAATTCCCTAGAAGGGCAATGGTGGCACACACCTTTAATCCCAGCACTCAGGAAGGCAGAGGCAGGCAAATCTCTGTGAGTTTGAGGCCAGCTTGGTCTACAGAGCGAGTTCTAGGACAGCCAGGGCTACACAGTGAAACCAAAAACTCAAACCCCCCCCCAAAAAAAAAAAGAAAAGGAAAAAGAAATTCCCTGCAGTCTTGCCTGCCCGCAACCTGATCTTGTGGAGGCATGTCCTCAATTGAGGTTCCTTCCTTCCTCTCATGCGACTCTAGCTTGTGCTAAATTGACATAAAACCAGCCAGATATTACTCCATAAGCTGAAGCAGCAACCTCTGGGAAAGTTCAGGGAAAACATTAATGTGCAGGCAGAGGCAAGGACGTTCTGGAAAGAAATCTATAGCCCGAGGTATAACCATTGACAAGCAGCCAGAATCCAGTCAGCGAGAAGGCAGCTTAACAGGACGCTCTTTGCTATCAATGCATCTCGCACAAGATCAAGGGTTACAATCTGCAAAAAACTCATCAAAAGCACCAAGAAGAATACAGGCCACCAGCGAGCAAATGAGAGAACGAAGGGAAAAGACAGACAGTTCACACAGGCAGAAACACAGATGGCTGATAAATAAATGAAGGAATGTTCGGCACCATGAAAGTCTAAAGAATACCGAGATTCATCCCAGGCAGGAGGCACCGGCGAGGGAAGGTGTGTGCAAGGAGAGAGCCTCGAGCAGAGAATGTAATGTAAGGGACAGCATTCTGGCTGGCGGTGATGGCGCACACCTTTGACCCCAGCACTTGAGAGGCAGATGGATGTCTGCATTCCAGGCCAGCCTGGTCTACAAAGTGAGTTCTGGGGCAGGCGGGGGCTACACAAAACAAAAAACAAAACAGGAGGAGAGGAGGGAGGGGAGGAGGGGGAAGGAAGGAGAAACAAAGTAGTTAGTTAGTTAGTTAGTTAGTTTGGTCTATGAGGTGCTCTTAGAGCTGGGCAAACCTGCACCGGGCTCTTGTACTTCACAGAAGACCAGTGTGGTCAAAGGACATCAATATGGAGAATTCCCCAAACTCAGGCAGACAGATCTATGGTACAGCCATTATATTCCCATGTGAACATATACACGTGCACATGCGTGCACACGTACGTGAAGACACACTTGCACACACGAAGGAAGCTGAAGCAGCACACACAAGAGCACTCTGCATCTCTGTTTACCGAGGCCTTGCTCACAATAACCAAAATGTAGACTCAACCTAGACGCCCCTGCACAGATGAATGGACAGAGAAAATGTGTTCTACACAAGTAACAGAGTGCCACTCGGCTGTGAGGAAGGATGAAATGACATCGTTTTCAGGAAGGTGAGTAGGATTTGCAATCACTCTGGTGACTGTGTGAGACAAGGCAGAGCCAGGAAGACAAACTGTGCGTTTCCTCTCTTGGGTAGAATCTAGATGTGAACATACACAATATACGGTACAGTATATAATCTAGATTTAAACACGAACTATCTATAGCACATGGGAGTAGACGGGGACTCTAGGAGAGAAAAGGCAGCCTTAGGGAAGGAAACAAAGGAACAAAGGGCAGCGAGAGGCGGGGAAGACACAACACCACATGCTCTCTCTCAGAGGCGGAATCTAGACTTAAACCTAAGGCTGTGAAGGCACAAAGGGAAGAGGGTGAGCAGCAGGTGTGACAGAAGCAGGGCAGGGTAAGGGGCAAATATAAGCAAAACACAATGATATCTGCACAGGGACATGGCGTGATGAAGCCCGTCACATCGTTTAAAATATAATTTTAAAAAACAGACACAAGGCAGAGAAGATAGCTCAAGTGGAAAGTGCTTCCCCTGCAGGCTTGAGGACTCAACACACACACACACACACACACACACACACAGAGAGAGAGAGAGAGAGAGAGAGAGAGAGAGAGAGAGAGAGGCTCACAGTGAATGCCTGTGCCAGTAATCTCAGCTTTGGGGGGCAGAGACAGGTGGACCCTAAGAGCTTACTGGCAGACTAGTCTAGTCTCAACAACCAGCTTCTGCTTAGGAAAAGACCTTGTCTCAAAGGAAAATGGTGGACAGGGACAGATGAAGACTCCTGACATCCTGCTCAGCCCACATGTGTGTACTACACATGTGTGCATGCCCCCCCACACACATGTCAAAACCATGTCAATGGGCTGGAGAGATGGCTCAGTTGTTAAGAGCAAATACTGCTCTCTCTGCGGAGGACCTGGAGTTCTCTTCCCATCACCCACACTGGGTGGCTCACAACTACCTGCAACTCCAGCTCCATTTCTGGCTTCCACAAACACTCAACATACACATATGCATACACAAATAAATAAGTATAAATAAATAAGCAAACCTGATTTAAAAAATAAATAAATCTGATTTAAAAAAAAATAAGACTTTAAAGCCAGGTGGCGGTGGCGCACGCCTTTATTTCCAGCGCTTGGAAGGCAGAGGCAGGCGGGTCTCTGTGAGTTCGAGGCCAGCCTGGTCTACAGAGTGAGTTCCAGGACAGGTTCAAAAGCTACAGGGAAACCCTGTCTCAAAAAGCAAAACAAAACAAGGCTTTAGAGAGATTACCACAAGCCTCTGAGTGTGGATCTCTTTATCTCTGCTCTGCTGGCCCTTTGGAGCCTTCCTGGAGACTTACAGGTGTCAGGCAGGGCAGGCAAAGCCAGAAGGTGCCCTTCCTCACATCACCCGAGACTAATCCTGCAGGCCAGAATCCCCTTTCTCCCACCATCTGCCCCACAGGCCACGGGAAGCCTGAGGCAAGGAGCGAGCATTTTCCAACTCAACACCAGCAAGGAAATGTGCATCGACCAGGCTGGGGTTGGTGGCCAGCACAACCAACGTGGACCATGGACGGCAGGCAGGCTGGTAGTTCAGGATCCGCACCAGCAGCGCACACCATGGTCATCAACCACGCTGGAGCTCACGACCATCACAACCAGCTTGCATCACCGGCATCAGCCAAGCGGGAGCTGCGATCCCGGGCCATGAAGGTGCCCGAGGACGATGGAGCCTCGGGTACCCACCCACCTGTGCGATGGTGGGGACCCGCGTCCCACGCCCTCTGCCTCGCCACTGCGTGACCACAGCCTGGGCACCGGCTTCCCTGGACGCGTGGATGCGGCCTCTGCGTCACCATAGCAACCGGCGATACGCGGGAAGAGGACCGAGGCCTTGATTGGCTGATCGCTACCCGGAAGTGAGCGGCTTCGCGCGCCCGCCTCTCCGGCTACACTAAGGCCCTCGCGCCCTTTATCGAATGATCTCGCTGCCTAAGCGGAGATCTGCAGCTGGAAAGAGACGAGGCCCGTGGGCAGCTCCCAGGTCTGAGCACCCACCATCCCACCCCCACGGAGTTTGGACGCCGCCATCCCGTCTCCATGACAACACGCACACCGGAATACACCCGGATGCTGAGTGGCGCAGAGCTTCCGGTCCCATGGGCTGGAGCCGGAAGTGGGACTCCTCGGGCACACCTTCCCCCCCAACCCCTAAGGCCGGCGCATCCTATCTAGAAACAACCCAGGCTAAGCTGGGAGGAAATGCGAGGCTCACCCGGCACCGCATTCGGCCCCGCTCGGCGTCTGCTCGCCCTCCCGTCTCCATGGCATCACGCAGGACGCCGAGAGGCACGCAGGGCGTTGGTTGGCTGAGTTTAGCCGGAGATAGGCAGCCTGGAGCCGGTGCCCTGCACGCATGCCTAGCGGTATCTCCAGGGGCGCGGTTCCCTCCGCTTCCTCGGGAAACTTCTTGTCCTGGAGCCCTGGGTCTGCGGATCCTGGGAACGAGCGATCGGCCTTCCAAACCAGGGCGCGCAGTGGCGACTCCCGCCCGAGAAGGAGCCTGATCGTGTAGTTCCAGCCACCGAGCTGCCGGCTCCGCACATCTGGTGCCTCGCATCCTTATTGTGCCACGCGCGTGTCCTCCTGGAACTGTGCAGCCCAGGATGGCCTCCAACTGGAGTCCTCCTCCCTCGACCTCCCCAGTGCGCCACCACACCTAAAACTTGCGTCCCGGCTAAAGAGCAAGTTGGCAGTGTCTGTGGAAGTAACAAAGCCCGCTCCCGTTGATCCAGAATTCTGCTTACAGAATCGGGAGTGAGGAAGAAGGGGCTAAAATTTCATTCCTGGGTGGGTTGGGGGGAGCGTGCAAGATGGGATCGATGTCTACACGTTCCTCCCAAATCTCTACGGATAAACAAAAATACAATAATTCCAGCTCAGCTCACGCTAGGGAAAGAGTGAGTTTGTTAAGTGTCTTTGCCCAGCATGGAAGATGACTTCCCCATAGCCACATATGTGGAGCTCTTCGCCCCCTGTATATCTAGGCCCTCTCCAGTAAACCCCCTCCACTTGTAATTAGGACAAAAATGCATATAAAGGCTAGGAGCAGTGGCCAGAAGCGCGGGTGAAGGTCCAAAGACCCGTATGTACCCTCCTATGAAGGAATATAGGTAGTCAGCTGGCCATGCAGTGACCTCAAACTCATGGAGATCTGACCGCATCTGCCTCCCCAGTGCTGGGATTAAAGGTGTGCGCCACCACCGCCCGGCTACCTTTCAAATTATTATTGTTTCCACTTCTACTTTAAATGACTTAATCCACCTGGAATTTATTTGACAAGCACAGGAAATTAGAATATACCTTCGTTACTCCTAGGAATAATTAGGCAATTATGGTAGCAGTAAGGTTGTCCCTCTCTTCGGGAATTTTTGATATCTCCCTCATTATAGCTCTAAATTTTAATATAGGCACTGAAGTCTATTTCCAGGATATTACATTTTTCTCCTCTGAGCTATTTTTTGTACTTGCAGGAGAAAGTTCTTAATTTCAGCTTTAAATATTTATAATGGAAAAGAGGAAGGAAAATTATCTGCAACGGTGTTCCTATATTTAGGAGGCAAAGAGAGAAGTATGGACTGAGCCCACAAGTTAGAGGCCAGCCTAGGCAACATAGTTAGGCCTTGTCTCAAATTACTTGAATTACCTGCGGAGAGGAGGGGCGTGGGGTGGCCACTAAGACACGAAGGGAAGGGAAGTGGCTGAGGATCTGACAGGAAACAATGAAGCACTGAGCTGGGCTAGCATCCTGGCAGAGACCATCCTGTTGTCAAACAGCAGTAATCAATGACCCTTGCCTCCGAGCACACCACGTTGTTGGAGACAGAGTGTGGTCTGGAGACCCTGGGGATCGTTCTCACTCAAACGACCACACCACCCACACCACCTAAATGCTTAGCGAGTGTCCCAGGCTGCCTGTCATCCCAGGCTTGGGATGTAGGGTCTCCCATGTGCATTCCAAGCTGGCTACCAAGACTGACCATATCCAGAAGTTAGTAGGTTTGACCGAGGGACCCTAACTCACCAAATAAGATGGAAGACAGCAGCCTTGGGATTTCACATACATGCGCACGTACACAAAACAAATGTGCACCCCAAAAAAAAACACACCTGTCGGGAAAAAAAAAGAAATATTAAAATCGGTCCTTCTAGGCTTTATAAGGACCACACTGAGGCTATGGACAGCCCATCTTTGGTCAACAGGGTACCAGCTCTTACCTATCTGCCTATGACAGCACCTGCTGAGCAGCCCTTACCCATCTCTGCCCTCTCCTCAGTCCTCCAGCCTCCGCCTCCTGTCGACCTCTGTGAGATAAGCGTCTTCAGGTTCCACATACAGGGAAGAGCTCGCAGCCTTGGAGTACAAGTATACTGACCTAGTTGTCATCACACAAGATGTCCACTGGACCCGGAGGCACGGAAGCTATGGTTTGGTGCATCTGCTCTTCTGCGACTCCCTTTGACGGGCAGTTCCTGTAAGAAGGCTGTAGTAGACACAGTTAGCTACCAGGGGCCCTTGAGACACCGAGCTGTCAGTCATCAAGTGTGTTGTGTCATCCATCAGCCGTGAAGATGTCCGTGCACAGTGCCATCATGCCATCCACCCCTCCCCAGCAGGCTGTTCGCCTCCTCTAGGCCTTCTCTCTGTGCTTGGCCATCCTTTTCTGCCCTGCGGCATCTCTCCATGGGGGATTCATTCCCTTTCACCAGATGGCTGGGGAACAATCATGGATAGATTACTGCTTGCCTTGCACGATGATTTGTTGAAGTCAACCAACCTGGAGTGCCAGATTCTGAGAATAGGAGAAACAAAGAGAGATTGGGGGTTGAAGGCTAAAACAAAGAAAAACCACTCCAGGGAGGAAAGAAGGGAGGGAGGGAAAGAAACCTCTTAGAGCCATTACTTTTTCATTAAAAACAAGATCCTGTGTGTGTGTGTGTGTGTGTGTGTGTGTGTGTGTGTGTGTGTGCAGTCCCCATGAAGCCAGAAGAGAGCATCAGATCCCCTAGAGCTGAGCCACCATGTGAGTGCTGGCACAAAAACTCAGGTCTTCTGCAGGAGTGTTGGGGACACCAAGGTCCTTGAAACCTTGGAGACCACGCAAGGCAGCAAGTGCTTGTGGTGACTGAGCCTTCTCTCCCAGCCCCCAGAGGACATTTTTGAAAAGCTACAGGGTTCCTGCTTCATGGAAGAGTCTGCCAGACAGTCTGCAGGACACAGAGAAAAGTGACTGACAAACTGCCAATACAAGAAGACAGTTTAAAGTTTCCTGCTTTGCTGAGGAGTCTGCCAGACACACTATGGCCTATGAGCTGAAGAAGGAAGATTACAGAACTTCAGGTGACTGACAAGGCAAGATGTCTCTGTCATTTCTACAGTTTATATATTATACTTCTGTGTTCTTTGATGGAGTTGAAGACAGATAGTTATGGTGATAGTTTTCCTTAGTTAGGATTAAAGATGAGTTACATATAAGACTTTAGACTCACAAAGACAGAATAGATGATGGAATATTTTCTTTAAATCTTGCTAAATGTTAGTGGACTAAATATTGTTAACTGTGGTTCTTATTTGATAATTGATTTGTTATATATTTTGCTATGTTAAGGTTAAAACCCTTCTTTTTTAGACAGAAAAGAGGAGATGATGGGAGACGTCATTCTGTAAATGTGTTTCTCTTATTGGTTAATGAATAAAGTCCTGTTGGCCAATAGAAGAGCAAGATAGGCAGGACTAAGAGACAAGGAAGATTTGGGGATAGAGGAGGAGAGTCAACATCTAGGACCAAGAGAGCAGAGGTCCAGGCCCTGTCTCTGGTAAGATAAGACCAGGTGGAAACACTTAGATTAGTAGAAATAGGTTATTATTTAAGACAGAGCTAGCCAATAAGAAACGCTAGTAACAGGCCAACAGCTTTATATCTAATACAGCATCTCTGTGTGTTATTTGAGGCTGTCATGGCTGTGAGACCAGGATGGCGGGATACTCGTAACATGTGGGTGGCGTCATTAAGGACGGAAGAGCTGAGTTCCATCACCAGGTCCCACATGATAGAAGGGCAAAACCAACTCCTGCATGTTGTCCTCTGACCTCCACACATGTGGCGTGGCTGAGATGCCGCGGTGAGTGTAGCCTAGAGGCATCACTGTGTGTTATATTAATACGAATTCTAGGCTGGGCTTGAACTCACTGTGCAGCACAGGTGGAGTCTAACTCACAAGAGCCCCTCCTGTTCCTGCCTCCCAGATGCTTATATCAAGGATAGCACTGCTACACCGGGCACTTTTATTTGTTTGGTTGGTTGGGGGGAGGGGAGGGAAGTGTTGCTTACAGGTTCATTAGTTTTGTTTTACAACAAGGTCTAGTGTATGCCAGGCTGGCCTCAAACTTGCTATGTGTGAAGCGCAGGCTGGTATTTAACTCCCCACCCTCCTCTGGAGTGCTGGGACTGTAAGTATACACTCCTATACCTGTTTTCTGTGGTGCTGGAATGAAACCCAGGACTCTGTGCATGGCTGGCAAACTCTCTACCAACTGAGCTATATCTACAGCTCTTCGCCTTGTTGTTTGAGGCAGAGCCTTACCCTGTAGCTCAGGAAGGTCTGGAACTTACTATATGACCTAGGCGTACCTCAGAATTGTGGCAATCCTCCTGCCTCACATCCCAGGAGGCTGGAGTTATGTTCTGAGCCACTGAGCCCTGGTAAGTTGCTATATTGGATTTTTTCTTCCTGCTAAATGCCATTTCCCAAAAGTGAGTGAGGAAAATCTGATAAAGGTGACATATTCTTAGCCAAATGCAAACTAACCACATAGCCCGGAAAAAAAGAGACTGGAGATCAGAAGATGAAAACAACAACCGAGGAAGAAGAGGAAGGTGTGTGAACCCTTGCCAGGGCCTCGGAGTTGCATCCGGGTGACTCTTCTCAGCCTGTGACCATGGATAAGAGCATGTCCTGGAAGGACTTACTACAGTCCAGAGACACTGCAGTGCTTACGGACGGAACTGGGGTCTGAGGTCAGAATTTGCTGCTGCACAGGGTTGGCAGGCACAGAGAGACCAAAGCAAACAGTCTAAGCTTGTGATGTGTGCTTGAATGTAATACAGTAGCCTTGATTTTTTCCCCCTTGAAAGATGTCATAATAAAATCTATTTTTGTATGGCAGTGGCAGTGCCCATCTTTAGTCACAGCACTCAAGAAGCAGAGGCGGCCGGATCTCTGTGAGTTTGAGGCCAGCCTGATCTACAGCGGGAGATCCAGGACAGCCAAGGCTGTTACACAGAGAACCGTGTCTCAGAAACAACTATTTAATATCTAGGGGTGTAACTCAGCAGTAGACTGCTTGTCTAGTATGCATTAGCTACACACACACACATACAGACACACACACACACACACACACACACAATTGCTGTATGTGGTGATTTCAATCTCAGGACACCAAAAGATGAGCCACATTCCCTAGACATATAGTACCAGGTTCGTTTCTTTTACCACAGGAAGATCTGGGAAGGTGTTAGGGAGTAATGGAGAGAAAGAATTCCTTTTGGAATGTACTTTCCATGAGTTGAATCCTAACCCTCTGTTGGACCCTAATTCTGGGGTCCTGATGGGCCGGTGGGAGAGCCCCGAGACACAAACACCAAAACCAGGAGATGCAACAAACAAGAGGTGTTTATTGAACGAGTGCACTCAGGTGAGAGCAATCTCGGGAAAGCTGCACACCCCTCAAAGGGTTCAGGCTCCTTTTTATAGAGACAAACTGCAAATCAGCACACATGCATGGGGAACAAGGTGAATGATTCCAAAGTATGATCTCATGTTTGAGAGATCACCCAGGTATGACCTGTTCTTATTCAAAGGATAAACCATAGAATGACTTGGAAAGTTCCCACACTGTCCATTGGCCAGGAGTGACCCAAACAGGGCTGCTCATCTGGAATCATTTGTTCCATGGTTGGGGGCTGATTTCCTTGTTGTGGGCCAAGACCTGTGAGAAACTTTTTTCACACTCTGGCTTTCTCTTGGCTGTACATTTAGAGCCTTCAGTTATTCCACAAAGGTTTGATGATTTAATAACTCGCCCTATTTAACAAGATCAGCCTAACATGACCAATAGCCCCCTCACCATAGTAAATTTCTTGTTTTCATATCTTCTGTTCTCTCCTCCCATGTCAACGTCCACGCTTTATGATTTTCTATATTCCGCTTGCAAGAATTATTCTCCTGCCCCTTTCCTGCTCTGCAAACTAAAATCTTTTACTCCTGTCCACAGAACCTGGCTACTGAAAAGGAGCCTAGACACACATCCACTTTTCGTAGCGGCTTCTCAGCCTCTGTTTGGCAATGTTGAGAGACTCTTGACTGGTATGACTTATATTTTGCTTTCTAGGCAAGACCCATTCTTTAAGTTACCCTGACTACTGTTTCTCTTATAAGTTCCACATAATTTATACCTCTATAAGTTTTTCATCGTGTTTTTATTATTAACTTGTAAGGAGTTATTTTACCGCCAGCACTGAGAGCTGTGCTCACTGCCTTGGTCTACGCTGCCATCCAGCAGCATGTTGCCAGCTTGGAGATGTGGTCACTGCCATTGCCAGCTCTCATACACACCAATGAATTGTTAGCAGCGTTTCTTAACATAAGCAGTTTTTTTTTTTTTTTTTTTTTTTTTTTGTTTTGTTTTTCTGTTTATGCTGAGTCAGGAAACTTCCCTTAAAGGAGCCGCACAAATCTCTGTTTGTCTTTAGCAAAACAGAACCCAATCGAGAAAAATGCCGCTAACAAGAAACCTTGCTTTTGTCTGCTTTTTTGGTTTGTAAAACCCCTTTTTCTAACTTCTGTTAAGTTTTAAATGGAAGTTCATATTAGCCATGTTGAGGCGCCATAAGTAAGGAGTAAGGTTTTTCCTCCTGCAGCTCTGGTCTTGTCTCGCCGCCGCCACAACAGCCCCAATTAACACATCAAGACTCTGTATTTGATATTATGCTGTTGGCCAGGTATTAGTTTCTTATCGGCTAGCTCTGTCTTAATTATTAACCCATCTCTGTTAATCTACGTATTTCCACATGGTCTCATCTTACCAGAAAGCTGGCTGGCATTGTGCTCTCCCCGGTCTCTCCATCTTGACTCCTCCCTACTCCTTCCTGTCTCCTCCTTGTCTCCTAGTCCCGCCTATCTTGCTTTCCTTTTGGCCAACAGTGCTTTATTCATTAACCAGTATGAGAAACATATTTACAGAATGACATCTCCCATCATTAACTTTAAATAATTTTTAAAATTTCTATCTGTGGATGCCTTCCCTACATACATATCTGTGTGCTGTGTGCATGCCTGGTGTCCACAGAGGCAGAAAAGACCATTGGGTCCCCAGGAACTGGGGTTATAGACAGCTGCGAGCTGCTGTGCGTGGGGTGTGAGTTGAACACGGTCTACTTTGAGAGTGGCCAGTGTTCTCCACTGCTGAGCCAACTGTCCAGCTCTATTATTAACTTTTTAAAGTCATCCTGTGAAGTCACATGGCCTTCATTCTGGCACTTTTACACATCGTTGTCGTGAAAGGTTTTATGTTCCTGTCCCCTCTAGATTGTAGAACATACAGCCATTGGCTTAAATTTTTCTTGACATCTGAACGGAACTGCGTAAGACCTACTGAGCCCGGGATGAGAGGCCCCAAGCCCGTCCGCCCGGCTGACCTGGCTGGCATCCATTGCTATCCTGAGTCTTAGTCAACTGTAATAAGCCACGGCAGTCTCCTATCAGCCCGGTGGACAGGCAGAGGGCTCCAGACCTGCATCATTCACAGGCCTAGAGAAGGGGGCAGTGCGAACAATGGGAAGGATCTCTGAAGATGTTGGTTTTTCCCAAGATTCTCAGTTTTAATGGGGAATAGGGAAGAGCAGAACACACCTGAGGCAGACAAATGCAGAATAATGGGGTCCTGATGTTTAGCAATGGTGTCATTCATTTCTTCATGTGTGTGTCTGTGTGTGTGTGTGTCTGTGTGTGTGTGTGTGTGTGGTGTGTGTGTGTGTGGCTTTGACACATGCTTTATTTTTTAGTTTTAACTTATTTTATTTTATGTGTACACGTATGTGTACATGTATGTCTGTGCACAATCATGTGTGCCTGGTGCCCCAGGAGGTGAGGTGAGGGTATTAGATCCACTGAAATTAGAGTGACAGACAGTTGTGAGCCATCATGTGGGTTCTGGAAAAAGAACCTGGGTCCTGTGCAAGAGAGCCTGTGTCCCTATCCACAGGAACACCTCTCCAACCTGATCGTATCTTCTCTTATTGCATTTTTATTCTTCTCGTTATTATCACCTTTAAGTGCAATAGTCTTTAGACACATCTGTGTAAACACCACACATCTGGATTTCCATTTTCACACACACTGAGAGTCTTACTCACTGACCGATTGACTGGTTGGTTAAGATGGAGCCTTATGTAGCTCAGGATGGCCTCATGTTCACTACGTAGCCAGGGATGACCTGGAACCCTTGACCCCCCTGCCTCTGCCTTTCCATGGTGGGATTGTAGACATGGCAACAACAAGCAATATTTTTTAAAAGACTTTTAAAGATTTCTCATGTGCCTGTGGAGGCCTGAAGGGGACATCAGGTCCACTGAAGCTGGAGTTAAGGGCGGTTGTCAGCTGCCCGATGTGTCTTCCTGGAAACCAAATTGGAGTCCTCTGGAAGAGCAACAGCACTCTTAACCTCTGAACCTCTCTCTAGCTCCAGGAATCGTCTAACATAGGATTTCAACCTTTGTCATTTCTTAACCCCAGAATCAGGATTGGTCTTGTTGGCACATTTCTGATGGAAGATGTCATTCAATAAATATGTTTCCCTTATTGGTTAATGAATAAAGCACTGTTGGCCAATAGGGAGACAAGATAGGCGGGAGTAGGAGACAAGGAGGATTCTGGGAGATGTAGGAGAGAGGAGTTGCAATGTGATCTCAGGAGGAGAAAACACGAGAGTCTGGCATTCTCAGTTAAGATAAGGCCATGTAGAAATACATGTATTAGTAATTATGGGTTAATAATTAAGACAGAGCTAGGCAATAAGAAACACTAGTCACTGGCCAACCGTTTCATAATTAATACAGCATCTGTGTGTTATCTGGGGGCTGACACAGCTGTGGGACCAGGCTGGCAAAAACAAAACTGCTCATAACACATTTCTGTGTCTGACTCTGTTGTGCTTTGTTAGTGGATCTCTTGTAGCTTTGTTAATGGATCTCTTGCAGCTTTCCCCATGAGCTTTCTCTAATGGCTTGAGTGTGAGGTGTCCCACGGGCTCGTATTCGAACACTCGGTCACCAGCAGGTGGTGCTGGCTTTGGATCTTGTGGAACTTGCCAGAGGTGGCTCTAACCTGGAGGAAGCTGGACAATGTGAATTGCTGGCCCTTGAGGTTTATAGCCGGATGTCACTTCCTGCCCCGAGTCTGCTAGTCAGTTCAGTCGTGAGCAAGCATCCTCGGCCTGCCCCCATGCCCAGGAGCTGCTCCTCCCAGGAATCTTCCCCACTATGGTAGATGCACCTTCAAACCATGAGCCCAAACAAACCTTTCTCCTTCTAGATGTTTTTTGTTATGTTCAGTTGCAGCAAGGATACATCACTTCTCATACACCCCCCCCACACACAGGTAAAACATGCGTTTCTCCATTAAAAAAAAAATCACCCGTTGCGCAGAGTTGAAGCTGTCATAACTGCCTTCTTTCAAGCTATGATCATTTTTTATATTCAATAAGTGATTTGCTAATTAAGTATACTGAACCTCTTAATTTTATTCAGAACACCTATAGTTTAAATTTCACTGATTGGGATGGCTCACCAGCTAAAGACACTAATGCTCTCACAGAGGATCACAAGAGCCTGTAACTCCAGTCCCAGGGGACCTGATGCGCTCCTCCGGCCTCTGTGGGCACTGCACGCATGTGGTGTGTGTGTCCTGTATCTCCTCTGCATCTTCTCACCTGTTTCTATTCTTACCTCTTTCAAGGGATGCGCCTGTATGGTTCACAGTTAAAGAACGGTGAACTATACTCTTTCTTTTTGAGACTGGGTTGCATGTAGCTCAGGCTGTACTTGAACTTGCTACATAGGGTAGCCTTGAACTCCTGATCCTCCTCCCTCTACCTCCCAACAGCATCACCCTGCCTAGTTTTTTTTACTCTACCTCTTGAGAACAGAAATCTGTATAATTTTTTGGAGCTCTACTTGGAAGAACTTTACTCTTTTTAAAAATTATTTGGTGTGTGTTTGTGTGTTTGTGTGTTTGTGTGTGAGTGTGTGTGTGTGTTTGTTGTGTGTTTGTGTGTGTGTGTGGTATGTGTGTGTGGTGTATGTGTGGTGTATGTGTGTGTGTTTGTGTGTGTGTGTGTTTGTGTTTGTGTGTTTGTGTGTGTGAGTGTGTGTGTGTTTGTGTGTGTTTGTGTGTGTGTGGTATGTGTGGTGTATGTGTGTGTTTGTGTGTGTTTGTGTGTGTGTGTGTGTTTGGGAGTCATAGGACAACTAGTTTTGCTCCTTCCGTCATTTAGGTCTCAGGGATCAAACTCAGGTCTTCAGGCTTGGGAGCAAGCACTTTTACCCCCGAGCCCTGTCTCACGTAGCCCAGGCTAGCCTTCAGCTCACTGAGTCTTTCTGCCTCCACCTCCCCAAGGCTGGGATTGCAAGCATGAATCACCATGCTTAGCTTTCATTTTAGATGATTCGTCCTGTTTGTCTTGGATACAAAATGCAATTATTCTTCATCCCAGGCCGGTGTTGACCCCTGTAACCCTCCCCTCTCTGTCTTCCGAGTACTGAGATTACACATGTTGGCCACCATGTCTGGCCGACAAGTTCAGGTACTTTAGGACAGTAGCATACGTTGACTCACACACCCGAAATCTGAAGCTAAACTTCAAACAAGTTCTCCTAAATGTGGGAGTTTTAAGTAAGCAACCAGATGAGGCCCAGTGATCCTGGGGTCTTCTGTTTTAACAGAGGGGCATTGATAACGCAGAAAGAAATGCCCATTTAGCATTATTCTACCTGTTGACCCAGGCGCCACATGAAAACCCTTCTGCCATACCCTTTAGATCTCTCAGCCACTCTTCCCACAGGAACCGCACAGGTTGCTAATAGAAGCCAGTACAGTGTTAAATGCACTGATATTTTTCTGTTTAAACATAACTTTTTCTGCTTGTCTCTTGACACAGGGTCCTTTGTAGTTCAGGATGGCTTCTGACTTAAATCGTGGCTGAGGCTGACCTTGAACTCCTGATCCTCCTTTCTATGTCTCCTCTGTGCTGATATTACAGGTGTGTATCACCATGCCAGGCCAAGCAAACTCTGGAAGGAGATCAGGGGAAGTAAACAACAGGTTCCTGTGGGTCATAATGTTGCAGCAGCTTCCTCTGCCCAACAGGGGACTGGGCAACCTGAAAGGAAACTCCCCACCCCACCCCCATTGGGCATTTGTTTTCTTGAGACAGGGTTTCTTTGTTTAGCCTGGATATCCTGGAATTAGCTCTATAGACCAGGCCAGCCTCAAAATTCACAGAGATTCCCCCTACCTCTGCCTCCTGAGTGCTAGGATCAAAGGTGTGCGCCACCATCGTCCAGTGATTTCTAAAGGTCTACTTAATAGCTTGAGATGACTTGGGATTCGATGTGTGGCTCAGGCTGGCCTTGAACTCACGACCCTCCTGCCTCAGCCTTCCAAGATGAAACTGCTTAGATGGAAACCCAAGCTTGACTCAGTGCTAAGGAAAAGATCCATCTGTTAGCAGCAACTGGAACACTTGGACAGACAGCCTGCCCTTGGCTGTTCTTGGCTCTGTGCTGCTATCATCAGCAGTGTCCTTTTCTGTGAGGTGGATGTTCCTTGCTGCCTTGCCATATCACCTTCTGAAAGGCAAGGGCCATCATCTCCACAGCTGTCCGATCCTGTCTGGTCCGGTCTTTTCTACTATGGTGTCATCATTCTCTGGGACTGGATGATTGAGGGACAAAGTAAACTGCCTTCCCTGGTCACACTTCCCCAACGAAACCGCCTTCATCACTGTCCGGGGCGATGCAATGCAGGCTGCTTCTTGCTGATGTTAACAGGGGCTGCATCTCATTGGCTGACATGTTCCTGAATCCCAGAAAAATGGAAGTCTGTTCATCTTGGGTCTTCGCTCCTGTAGTGAGATAGTTACTTTGTCTCCTTCTGTGGCACTGACCACGCCCATTGGGGGTGGAGCCATGGGCGGAAGTGACATGTGGAAGGAGGAAGAGCGGGGAATGCTCTCTTGCTGGCACACTCGGACAGGAGAGCATCCGGAACTTGCTGGTGTTCATCTGTCTAGGTTGTAAGTTATTTCTCCCTGAATAAACATCTATTCAGCCTATTTCTTTATCCTGATCCTTATTTAACTGCAATATCTGGTGTCAGAAGCGGGATTAGGATTTTCACGGGACCTGGGTTTCACCCAGGCGGCAGACACCACTCCCCTCCCCCACCATCCCCAATGGGCAGGGTCCCTTGCCTAACCAGGTAGACTCACCACAGCTTTGGGACATCTGCCTCTCCTTTGCCGCCACAGCAACCCTGAGAACGCACTCACTGCTTCTCATTTTTTTTTGCCCATTTCCGCACTTTGCAGTCGCTCAGAGCCACCCACCCTTCTTGTGCGTTTCCCACGGTTAGCCCTGCGGTCCCAGCAGTTCCACAAGACTCCTTTTACTCATTTGTCTAACAAAATTTCGTTTGCCATAGTTTGTTAAGAGCTATTCTACAGGGACTGGGATCAGAAGGATCATCTGCTGCCTGATGATATTTGGCGGTACACTTCCGGGCAGAACCGGGGTCAGACCTGGTCCTCTGCTGCTGGATGCTATTTGGTGGCACACCTCCAGGCGTAACTACCACAAGCTGAGATCTACAACTAAAAGCATCAAAGTTCCAGGACAGCAGAATTACACCTAAGGTAATTGTAACATCCTTTGCAATTTAAGCTGATATAATATCTGAGATAAATTGTTCCATAACTATGGCAGATAATTTTACTATGCAGAACTTTAGGAATTATTTTACTTCATATGTAGAAGAGATTTTAGCAGAAGAAACTTATGACTGGACCAATATGTACTTTTATTTTGTAATAGCAATGGGTTTCATCATTAACATGATATCCTTAAAGAAATGGTTTGAGATTACAGCAAACAATAAAGAACTTGTACAAACCATAGGAGACTTAGTAACAAGGATTCAAAACATTGAAAATGATAGAATTCAAAGCATAGAAAGCATAGAAAAAAAAGGTTCAGATGGCATTGGAGAGCTGACAGGTAGAATACAAACCATGGAACATAAAAATGTAGAAAACAGAATTTGTTTCATGTCAGATACCTCAATAACCAGAACAGAAACAATGCAATGCATTAACACGCTAGCAGAAACAGCTCGTTCCTGGTTGGAGGAAGCTACTAATAAGTTTAAAAAACTGGAACATCAGATAGAAAGACTAGATGATAGAATCTCTTCCATGTCTGAGGATAATGTAAAGCTAGCGGATAGAACATTGTTTCTGGAAGGCAGTTTACATGCCATTCAGATAATATCTAAGGACTAGAAGATTAAAAACATGGAATCATTTGTAGTTGGAGAAAGTAAGAAACTGACTGATGCAATGAAGTCTCTAGAAAATTATTTGATTCAAGAAGTTCAGGCACTCAAAGAAACAATGGTGAATAGATTTCAGGCTTTAGAAGACCTTCAGTCTGATACATCAGAAGAAGAACTACAGGTAACAGGGCATGAAAAAGACTTAAAATGTTCCACACAATTTAGGGTCAGAGGAGCTTTCCCTGTATCTATTCATGAAAAACCAGCAACGAAAAAACACCCAAAAGGTGTCATTGCATATCTGTGGGAACCAATACGTATGAAAGATTTAAAAGGTATAAAGGAAGCAATAGACTCTTATGGCATGCACTCATCATATGTGAAGCAATTAGTAGAATCATGGGCAAGGGATAACAAGGTAACCCCTAAGGATTGGGATCAATTAATATCAGCTGTCCTTGAAAGCTCCTCTCAATTAGAATGGAGGGCTTTATGGAGAGAGGAAGCAAAACTCTTGAACTTCAGGGCTTAAAGAAAGGTTATAAAGCTCCCCAAGATAAAATTATTGGTAAGGGTCTTTATGCTGACCCAGAAACTCAAGCTGCCTATGATGAACATATCTTGTCTCTATGCAGTACAGCAGCTTTAAATGCTTGGGATAAGGTTCATGAATTAGGAGAGAGGATAGAACCCTATACCAAGATAAGGCAAGGACCTAGAGAATGCTTTAGTGTCTTTCTAGAAAGATTATCTAGGGCAGTACCATTAGAGGTAGCAGACATAGATTCTAGTCGAATACTCATAGAATCTTTAACTTATGAGAATGCAAATCCTCAATGCAAACAGGTGCTTTGTCCTTTAAAAATGCGATCAGCACCCTTGGATGAATGGGTCCTATATACAGGCAACATTGAATATAATGACAATAAGACTGAAGCTTGGGTAGGAGAAGCCATATCTAAAGGTCAGAGAAGACATCAAGATAACAGAGTTCCTTACTATGGTGACTTAGAAGTTTGGGTAGGAGAAGCCACCTCCAAAGGTTTGAAGAGATATCAACATGTCAGATGTTATAACTGTGGTAAGATAGGACATCTAAAAAGAAATTATAGACAAAGCTTCCCTAGAAATAACACTTCCAGGAATGAATCAAACATAAGGCCTCAGTCTCCTGGGTTATGTAGAAGGTGTGGCAAAGGCAGACACTGGACAAATGAGTGTAGATCAAACATCGGGAAACTCCTTGGGGGGCCTCTCGAAGGCCCCCATGTCACAGGTGGGCCGAACATTCCCAGTCACAGTGGAAGACAATCTCCCACAGGACAATTAAAAAATTCTATGCCTATTATAAAAACTCATACTGCTCTGGATGACAAACTAGTGCTGGAAGTTGAATCAAACATGACAGAAGGAAATAAAAAAACGTATATTTTGGCAAATCTCTATAAATAGTCAAAGGCCTAGATTGATAGTTAAGATGAATAATAGACTGTTTGACGGGTTACTTGACAAAGGGGCGGATGTAACTATCATATCTAATAAATCTTGGCCTCGAAGATGGCCCCTGCATGAGGTAAATGTTCAATTCTTTGGGATTGGAACCCTGTCTCAGATAAAACAGAGCACGAGATGGATTGAATGTATAGGACCAGAAGGACAGAAAGGAAGGCTGAGACCATATGTGGCTGATGTAGTGATACATTTATGGGGTCGTGATCTATTACAGCAATGGAATACACAGGTTAACATTCCTCCAGTATTAGATGTGAACCATAAACAACCTCATGATTGTGGAAAAATATTATAAAGTACTATACAAGACATACCAAATATCCAGCCGGTACAAAAACAGAATACAAGTGCTGAACAAACAGAGGAACCAAAAGCCCTACCTTTAAAATGGCTAACAGATGAACCTGTCTGGGTAGGACAATGGCCTATGATCTCTGAGAAGTTAGAAGCTTTAGATAGCCTGGTTCAGGAACAGCTAAATGGTGGACATATTGAGGAATCAACCAGCCCTTGGAATTCTCCTGTCTTTGTGACCAAAAAGAAATCTGGTAAATGGAGAATGCTTACAGACCTAAGAGCCATCAATAAAGTTATCCAGCCAATGGGCTCTCTACAGCCTGGAATGCCCTTGCCTTCTTTGATACCCAAAGAATGGCCTATTATAGTTATTGATTTAAAGGATTGCTTCTTCACTATACCTTTACAAGAACAAGATAAAGAGAAATTTGCCTTCACGGTACCCAATTACAATAATTCTCAACCGGTGAAGAGATAGCAATGGAAGGTTTTGCCACAGGGAATGCTAAATAGCCCCACCCTGTGCCAATATTTTGTACAAAAACCGCTAAAAATAATTCGTAAACAGTTTCCACAATCCATAATCTATCATTACATGGATGATATATTGTTAGCTGACTCTAAAGGAGAAATATTAGAAAAAATGTTTGAGAAAATAAAGGAAGTTTTACCTCGCTGGGGATTACAAATTGCACCTGAAATACAAAAAGGAGAGTCTATCAACTACTTAGGATATAAAATAGGTCTACAGAAAATTAGACCATAAAAAGTACAGATCAGAAGAGATCACTACCAGACTCTTAATGATCTTCAAAAATTACTAGGAGACATTTCTCAATTGCAAACCATTATTGCAATAGAAGGGCATGACTTGAAAAACTTGAAAATGGCCCTAAAAGGAGATAAAGACTTGAATAGTCCACAAATACTATCAGCTGAAGCTGAAAAGGAATTAGAATGGGTAGAAAAGAGGCTACTAGAAGCACATGTGGACCGTGTGGATCCAAACCTAGACTGTATTCTGGTTATATTACCATCTAGAGAGTATCCTTAAGGGATTTTGATGCAGAGAGAAGATATCATATTAGAATGGATATTCCTACCAAATAAACAGAATAAAAAACTAAAAACGTATATAGAAAAGATCTCTGACTTTATTATAAAAGGTAAATTAAGACTTCGTCTGCTAACAGGAAGGGACCCAGCAGAAATTATAATACCTTTAACTAATGAGGAAATTTCTTCCTTATGTAAAGATAATGAATATTGGCAGAGAGCATGCAGTAATTTTTTGGGAATGATTAGCAACAATTATCCCAAAACTGAGAGAATCAAATTCATAAAGAAAACGATTTGGATTCTTCCATGCATTGTAAGAAAAACACCTATTTCTGGAGTTCCTACATTCTACACTGATGCAAACAAATCAAGTAAGGCAGGATATAAATCAGGAAAAATTAGTAAAGTGGTTCAAAGCCCTTACAATTCTGTACAAAAGGCAGAATTGTATGCCATTCTCATGGTACTTATGGATTTTACAGAGCCCCTCAAACCTACGTCTTCTGAAAGACCAGCGAGTGCTCTTAACCACCCAGGCATCTCTCTCTAGCCCTGGTGGTTTGAAATAAATGAAATGGCTCCAAAGGAGTGGCACTGTTAGGAGGCGTGGCCTTGTTGGAGGAAGTGTGTCACTGTGGGGGTGGGCTCTGGGTTCTCCTATGCTCAAGCTGCTCCCACTGTTACAAACCACTTCCCATTACCTTCTAATCAAGATGTAGCCAGCACCATGTCTGCCTGCATG
Source organism: Phodopus roborovskii (assembly GCF_943737965.1). NCBI lineage: Eukaryota > Metazoa > Chordata > Mammalia > Rodentia > Cricetidae > Phodopus > Phodopus roborovskii. Next base: position 9,237,225 of record NW_026125295.1, read on the forward strand.
CACCATGCTCCCCACCATGACGGTAATGGACTGAAATTCTGAAACTGTAAGTAAGCCCCAATTAAATGTTTTTCTTTATACGATGTCATGGTCATGGTGTCTCTTCACAGGAATAGAAACCCTAAGGCACCAGCCCATTTTTAATTTTTTGTTTTGCTTTTCTGAGACAGGGTTTCTCTGTGTGGCTTTGGAGCCTGTCCTGGAACTAGCTCTGTAGACCAGTCTTGACTTGAACTCACAGAGATCCGCCTGCTTCTGCCTCCCGAGTGCTGGGATTAAAGGCTTGCCCCACCAACACCTGGCCCATTTTTAATTTTTTTTGTGTCTGTGTATATGTGTATGTCTGTATGTGTGCATATATGTGTTCTGTATGTGTATATATGTGTGTGCATGTGTTTGCATGTTTGTGTGTCAGTATGTATGTGTGTATATATTTGTGTGTGTATTTGTGCATGTATGTGTCTATGTGTGTGTCTGTGTCTCTGTCTATGTGTGTGTGTGTTTCTGTGTCTGTTTTTGTATATGTGTGTATATATCTGTATGTATATATTATATATATATATATATATTGTGTGTGTGTGTGTGTGTGTGTGTGTGTGTGTGTGTGTGTGTAGGTCAGAGGACAACTTTCTGGGATCGATTCTCTCCCTCCACAATGTGAGTTCCGGGAAACTGAACTCACACTGTCAGGCTTGGCAGCAAGAGCTGAGCCATCGAGTCGGCCTGACTCTGTGAACTTCCTGAGGCTTGTCAGCATCGTTAGCCTCCTCAGTCTTCCGAGCTTCCTTCCTATCTCTGCAAAGGAATTTCCAGGTAGAAGGACACACCTGCACACACTAGCCTGACCTAATGCACCCCATAAGCAGCACACACATGCCATGCAGATTACGTGATGGGATCTCATCACAGTGCTCAGGCTGGTCTAACTCCTGACACCAAGCATCCCTTGTGCTCTGGTCACTGTGGTGCTGAAACCCCAGCCCTGAAAGCTCCATGCCCAGCGGCACCTGCTTCTTCTGTCTCTTCAGCCGCCAGTGTCCATTGGCTGTGAGTCGGGCACGGTTCTGGGTGCTGGGAATGGACCATGAATAAACAAACAGGAATCCTAGCGGGTTTTTGTTTGTTTGTTTTCCTCTGTCCCATGTTTCATCATGTTTACTTATTTCTCTAGGCATCCCTTTGCTTTGGGAGCCGAGGGATTAAAGACTGAAGGATGTTCCCTCCTGCATCTTGTCCATTTCCTCAAGGTGTTAGCAGAACAGAGCCCCAGGTGTTCAGATGACTCAAAGCCCTGGTGTGACTCCCATAACCCTCTCTCGTTCTTTCTATTCCTAATTCCTCTCCCTCCCCTCCTGTGGGTTGACTTTCCTGAAGAAACTTCCTATGTGTTAGCCCCGGAGAAAGGCTGCTTTTGGGGCCCAGGCTAACACAGTGAAGACATGACTGAGTCATGGTCTGCATTTTGATCTTGGTTCCCAGGCCATACATGTCACAGGTTTCTAACCAGCATAGGGCAGATACTCCTTTTGTGTTTGCCTATAGTTACCACCGCAGAACCTGGAAAACACCAATACATGTGTTGGCTTCTTTTGAAACGGGGTCTTACTACGTAGCCCTGGCTGGCCTGGAACTTTGGGAGTAGGACTATCTCCAGCTCATGAAGATCTCCTGCCTCTGCCTCCTGAGTACTGGGATTAGTGGTGTGCGCCACCACCCATCGAATGCCGGGACCAATAACAAATGCCACAACTAACCCCAACGGGCTGGTCTTCGTTGAATTCAACAAAAGCAAGGAGTACAGTGGCTCTCTCGGCCCAGTAGAAGCCAGACACTCTGCCTAGCCTTCTGTAAAGATGAGACCTTCCAGGGCATTTACCATTTTCCTCATCCCTGTGCTCCTGGCTTGTGTCAGCAGGACAGTGGCTTGGGCACTTGTTGAGGGGCTCTGCCTCCACCTCCTTCCTCCATGCTGGGAAAAGGGAGTGAGCTCCTTCTCATCAGGGGCAGGAACTATGTGTCTGTGCTCTGGTACCAAGAATCAGGGCCCGGCCCATAGAAAACGCTGCCTCCGCCTCCGCAGACAAGGACTGGGACCGAGTGAGTGAGCGAGCTCACAGTTCTGCCCAGCTTGGCGTCTCATGGCTGTAGGAATCGAGTCTCAGACAGCTCCTAAGAATGCAGCAACACGGGGCAGCTGCAGTTAAGGGCTGACCACTAATTTGATGCTTCCGTGGGTCTGCGATACTTTTCTGCCCGCGGTCTCCTGCAAATGAGAGGTGTCCTGACTTTTGTGACATTGTGACATGATGTTGTCATCTACAGAGTTTGTGCTCTAGCAAGCACAGTCATCTTACAAAAAATTAAACTGAAAAAAAAAATCACAAAGACGCCTTGTGTTTTTGGTAAGTTCTTACCACTCCGTGTTGCCCACATACCGGGTTGTCCTCTGGCAGGCATGGCCGTTTGCAGGAGGCATGTGTAAAACAGGATACAAAGGGCTCAGAGGACACTGGTTCCCATCCAGTCCTAGAGTTTTTTGTTTTTATTTTTTTATATATTCATTTTGGTCATATCTCCCCTCAGATCCTCCAGGATTCCCCTTCCCAATCTATCCAGTTTCATATTCTTTCTGTCTTAAAAGTGCGTGTGCCAGTGTGCGTGAGTGTGCAAGTCAGTTTTGTCTTGGCTAACTACTCTGGGACAAGGAGCCTGTCTTGGAGTGTGGTTGATGCACCCAGTGACATTCTATTGGAGAAGTCTGATGTTCTCCTTGTTTTTGTTTGTTTTAACCTTTTGAGACAAGGTTTCTCTGTGTAGCTCTGTAGACCAGGCTGGTCTCGAACTCAAAGAGATTCGCCTGCCTCTGCCTCCCCAGTGCTGGGACTAAAGGCGTGCACCACCACTGCCCAGCTGACTGACTGATTTTGTCTTTACCAGCCATGTAAACTGGTTACAGATAGCCTCTGGGTTAGAGGTGGGAGCCTGTGTTCACTTCCCTCATTCAGGGCTGGGACTCTGTCTGTCTGGGACCTGTGCAAGTCTAGTGCTTGCTACCATAGTCTCTGGAAGTTCATATCTGCATTAGTTCCAGTTGTGCCTGGAAGACACCCTTTTCTTGGAGTCATCCATCACTTCTGGGTCTTACGATCCCTCCCTCCCTCACTTCTCCCTCCCTCCCTCCCTCCCACTGTCCCTCCCTCCTTCCCTCCCTTCATCCCTCTCTCCCACTGTCCCTCCCTTCCCCCAGACAGGGTTTCTCTGTGTAGACATGGCTGCCCTGGAACTCACTCTGTAGACCAGGCAGGCCTTGAACTCACAAAGATTCCCACTGCCTCTGCCTCCCGAGTGCTGGGATTAAAAGCATGAGCCACCAACACCCGGCTCCACCTTTGCAGAGGTCCTTGAGCCTTGAAGGGAGGGGTTTGATGCAGACATCCCATTCATAGCTGGGTGCTCCAGGTCTCTCTCTGCACACTGACCACTCGTGCTCTCCCTGTGAGTTCTCATCCACTGTGAGGAGCAGCCTCTCTAAGCAAGGCGCTGCTCTGGACCCCAGTCAAGCACTGTAGCTGTGGTGTTCCTGGGGACCCTGCAACGAGTGAGGAGTCGGGAGTAGTTGAGGAGGGCAGTAACAAAACACTAGGGGTATCCTCGGTCTGCCCCTCAAACGGCGGCCATGTCCCAAGGGAATGGAGGTGGGCTGGGCCAGATCTCTGTTCTTAAATTCCCCGAACTGGAAGGCAATCGATCTGCCGGTTTCTCTTCAGGTAATCTGACTGTACCGCTTTAAGACCCTCGCTGCTGGATGTAGGGCCTTTCCTGCTGAAAACTGGGTTCTGAAGCTTTCCCGTGTCACCCTGGCAGCCAGCCATGTCCCTTGTCTGATGATTGTGTGTATGTGTGTGATTGAAATTTTTATTAAGATAATTACACACTTACATTCCATCATAAAAAAAAAATAATGCTTTGTGTGTGCATAGTGGTGTGCATCTGTAATCCCAGCACTTGAGAAATAGAGGCAGGATGCTCAGCCAATCCAAGGCCAGCATCAGCTCCATTGTGAGTTTAAGGCCAGCTCGGGCTATATGAGATGAAATGGTCTCAAAAAACCCAAACCCACCAACCACCCTGGAACCCAAAACTGGCCTGGGGAGACGACTCTCAGTGGACAAATCCTGGCCATGTAAATAAAACAACCCCAGCACAGATACCCCAGCACTCACATAAAAAGCCAGGTATGGCTGTGTGTGACTGTCACAGCAGTGTGGGAGGTGGGTGGGGGCAGAGACGGGCTGATTCCAAAGGCTTGCTGGCCTGCAGAGCCTCATCAGTGAGCCCCAGGTTCAGTGAGAGACCCTGTCTCATGTCAGCCCCTCCCCAAGGCTCACACCACGTTAGAGGGAGCAGGATGAATGTAAGAGCCAGAGGAGGAGGGCCCTGTGTGGAGTGCTGTCCTCTGGACACAGCCTGCCTGTCATACGCATGGATTCACAGCACAAGATGGAGCTGCACAGAAGTGGGCAGAGAGGGGATCATTTCCAGACCCCACCCCTGCGGTGGAGCTCGTGGCCGCTGACAGCTTCGGGGTGGGGTGGGGGGTGGGGTGGGGGGTGGGGTGGGGGTGGGGTGGGGGGGTGGGGGTGGGAAGATGTACCATTCTTTTCTGAGGATGTAGCTGTATCCCTTCTTGCTACTGTGGATGTCCTACACCTTGTACTCATGGGGTAGCACCGACTAGATTTACAGGGATATTGAAAGAAAAAAGGCGTGAAATTGTGAGAGGAATGTGTTGAGTTGGCCATGGAGGGAGTTGGAAGACGGGCATGGTGACATATCTGACCGTATTTCATTGTTTACATGTATGCGGCTCTGAAGAAGACAGTTGCAGAGATGGCTCAGCAGTTAAGAGCACTGGCTGCTCTTCCAGGGGACCTAGGTTCAACCCCCAGCACCCAGCTCACAACTGTCTGTAACTCCAGTTCCAGGGAATCTGACTCCCTCATGGAGACATACATGCAGGCAAAAACACCAATGCGCACGAAATAAAAAATAAACAAAATAAAATAAAGGTGGTCTTGTCTGTGCACATAGCAAATTTACCACTGGCCCAATAGTTTAAGATCTACAGCACAGATTCCAGCTTGGTCAGGATGCTCTGTGCATCACCCAGCGCTATAGAGGCGAATCATGTAATCAGTCACTTACTCGGACCTCCTATTCCAGATAGGTCTCAGGTATCTACTTTTGTTTCTTCGTTTTTTATGGCATTGTGATTTCAGAACGCAGCTCACCCCATTTCAACAGATTTAGCTCATAAGGGATTTGCTGGAGCATCATTCTCCTGGGAATGCTGCATAGACAGGACCATATCCACCTAGCTCACAGGAGGTCAAAGTGTACACACACACACACACACACACACACACACACACACACATCATTCTCCTGGGAATGCCGCATAGACAGGACCATATCCACCTAGCTCACAGGAGGTCAAAGTGTACACACACACACACACACACATTCCCAGCATTCAAGATTTTGCCTGAACACTTTTCCTATTCAGTTCCTATCCAGCCCTGAAACTTGGAGGGTCTGGAGGGGTATTTCCTCTGCATCTTCTGTTAAGGTTGGAGTCCGCTCCAAGTCCGTTTTGATCGGTTGGAAGGGGCCACTGGAAACCAGCTCGCACGAGTGGGCTGGGCTGAGTTAAACGTCTGCGCGTTATTTTCATGAAAGCTCCCCGAGGGCTTTATTGTCCCCTCTGTCACCCCCACCACAGGCGCCCTCCTACGTTCGTAACTCTGCTTGATTCCGGGGCAGGTTCCCCAGGACGGCAGCGCTGGCAGTGGGGACCCCAAGCAGCCCTCGCGCGCGCGTGTCGTGACGCACGCTCCGGGTGGCGAGTGTGCCAGCGCTTCGGGGGTCCCGGAGCCTCTCGCGGCGGGGGACGAGGAGCATCGCTCGCGGGGACTGTCGCTCAGGTGGCGGCCGGGCCGGGCCGGGCGGGGCGGGGCAGGGGCGGGGCCGGCCCGGCGCGCGTCGGGCGGTGACGGCAGCGCGATGGGAGGCGCGAGGCCGGGCCGCGCGGAGCCATGGCGAGAGGCCGCGCTGCGGCGCCCGCGACACCGTCCCCGGCCCCGGCCCAGTCCCCGGCCGCGCCCCCGCCCGCCGCTCCGGGGCCCACTCGGCCCCCGCCCCCGCGCGCCCCCGGCCCGTGACACGCGCGCGAGGTCCCCCAGGAGCGTCCCCGATCGCCCGGGCACCCGCCTACGCCGAACCCCGCATCCCCGAGAACGCGAGCCGCCGGCGGCCGGGGCCGGGCCGAGCACGACGCGGAGCAGCGACTCCGGCCCCGGGACCGCGCCCGCCGCCCTCGCGCCTCCTGCGGGTAAGTCGCCGGTGCTCCCGGCCTGCGGCTGGGGAGGGGCCACGGCCCGACCGCTCCCCCGTGGCACCTGCAGGGCCAGGGATACCCAGGAAGGTGCCCTGAGGCCACCGTGTCCCGCCGCGCCGCGTGCACGCACTCGGATCCCGGGCCCCCGGCAACCTGGGTGACAGTCGGGCGACCTTCAGAGAGCCCCGGGCCGGAGCGCGCGCAGCACGCACGTTTCCACTCGCCGCCTGGAACTTGGTGTAAAGGCGCCCAGGGACCCCTCTTTCCATCCTGAGAGTGCAGGAGTTCACTTTGGATCACTTTTTTTTTTGACTTTTGGTTTACAATTCTCTGTCGTCTCCAAGGTCAGCCTCCTGCGCGTAGAAAGCAAACGTCATGAAGTGTCTCATTATTATTAAGGAAATATTTAAAAGTTCCCTGGCTGGGTGTTGGGTGCCCCTCCCCAACCCCTTAAGCCTCAGTTTTGGAGTCAGTTGCCGTGCTGGTTAGACGGAGACTTTACTGCCCACTTTGAGTGCCCAGGCCTCTGGTGTTATTTTGTTTGTTTCCTGATCTGTTTCTCCAAACTTTGAAACGGTGTGTGAACGTTGACAGTACAGTCTGCGGTTTGTAGCCAGAACCCATGCCCTTTCCTACCTGGTCTTTCTGGTCTGGGGGAGGTGGGAGGGAGCTTAAGGAAAGAGGCTAGTTACAGGGTCTTTTCCATTTTCTAATCTACCAGAACAGCCAAAGAAGGAGAGGGCAGCTTGAGCTCTGACCAGCCTCCAGCGACCCTGAGGGTGTGTGTGTGTGTGTGTGTGTGTCTGCGCACGCAGGTGCAGCAGGGCACCCTCCCTGTTGGGGTGGAGATGACAGGTGAAGTGGACCTGGATGACAGACAGCTTGCCTTCCCCTTTGGTCACACTAAAGGCTGTAGCCTCTGTGATCTCTGACTCCCAGTTGCTCACAGAGAAGCCCAGGCAAACTGAGAAGTAGCTGAGGATCAGGGCTGGCCCCGGGGGATGCTGAAGTGACTTAGAAAGCCTAGTCAAGGCACAGTAGGTTTGCCAAGGGCTGGGTTGCTGTTGGCCACTTGGCAAGGCACCAGCCCCATTTCCTGTTTGATGCCCCAGGGACGGTTGGGGTCCGGTTTCCTGCCCAGAGCCCGGCTTCTCCACCCTGGTGAGGTAAGGACCCTGGTCTCTGGTCTTATGTTGGGGAAGCTGACATGCATAGCCTTGCTTCTTTCTTCCTCTGCAGTCTGTGTGACCTTGCCCCGACGACCTTTCTTACCTGGCTGTCCCCCAAACTCAGCTGGACCAATGGGAGGAATAGAGTTGGTGCTATTCCGCCAAGTGTGACATTGGCTGTCCTGGTAGCTTGGTAACTTTTTGCACGTCCTAATGTGAATGATTAAGGGACATTATGGCGGTTAAATCTTTTCTAGGTTTAGGGTGTGGGTCAGGTAGTGTAGCCAGGCTTTGAGAGCGAGAGGCTGGCATGTGGGTCACACTGAAAGGGGTTTCAAACTTTCAGTTTCCAAATGACTCGCAGTGAGTTGAATGAACACACCTCTCTTGCCATTCCGAGGGTGCCTCTGGTCTTGTATACCTGTAGTCATCTACATTGCTACATGGTTCTGGCGTGAGCCTCCTGGGCTCCCTGCCCTGCACCTCCTGCTCCCCAGGGACAGAGCAGGCCTCTGGGAGTTTTATAAAGGCCTGATTGTTCAGTTAACCCAAGCATCTGATAAGAGAGTGGGTGGCCAGGGGAGGGCCTTTCTCTCTCTCCTTCAGGGCTCAGGTGAGCACGGTTTGAATGAGGTACTCCCTTAAACTCGCTGCAGCCTGTACACGCACACAATCGGACCTTTTGCATTTTCTTTCAGTTATTACTGTGTGTATGATAGTGTGTATGATATCGTATGGAGGTCAGAGGTCATCTCCTTCCACCTCACGGAGGGCTTCCCAGATGGCTCCACGGCCTGGCCTTTTAAAGTACTTTATCTCTCTGTCTTAGGAGCTCCATAAACTGAGAATATATTACGGAGGCCAGCCTCTCCAGATTGGGTCTGTGACCTGCTTTGAAAATGGACCCCATCTGTTCGGGCCTGTGTGGTTTGGGGGAGGGGCAAAGGATGCTCATTTTCAGAGATGCAGTCTCCACAGGAAGGCCCTTGGGCCTTTGACTCCTTTGCAGTCTGGGGCTTGCCTCTGCTGGGTTGGGGAGAGCTCTGATGAATGAGTGCTCTGGCTCCGCCCCCTTTTCTTTTTCTTTCTGAACAATGTTTCTTGATCCAGCTTGACCTCTTAAGGGTACCCAAGGTCTCTCTGAGAACGTGATGTACGTGAGAGCCCGCACGCCTGTCTGAAGGTGGACGAGACTTGGTGCTGCTGAGCTGCCTCTGGGCGGACAGACAGACGGACTGTGTGGCACAACTCACAGGCAGAAGGTGCGCCAGGGTTAGATGGAGGATGGCGGGTCTCAGAAAGCCTTGCCTAGGCTCTGGGCCAGCCTGCCAGCTCCCGGGTGGGCCACCTGTTCAGGAGGCCTTACCTCCTGTGACCATCAGAGGGGCTGGGAGCTCAGCCCCAGCCGCCATGCTTTTCTGAGTTAATGATTCCTATGATGAAAGCCAGGATGTAGTTTTCATCTTTTGGAGGTGAGGATGGGTTCTCCTGCAGTCGGGGCAGACAGCAAAGTTGCTATGGAGCCAAGGATAATCTTGAAACTCCTAATTGCCCCTACCTCCCATGGCTGGGATACAGGCCACGGGAATTCCTCCCCGTTTACTCTTTGAGAATGTCCGTGTTGCTCCAAGCAGGTTGTAGGGCTCCAGCCTCAGGCTCCCCGCTGCAGCCCTGCATGCCTGAGCCCCTGTGCCCCCGCTGGGACTTGGGTTCCCTGTCCCAGCTGAGATGTGCTTTAGGAAAATGCATCCTGCCTGCCTGCTCTGATGCACTGAAAGCTGTTGGGCTTAGTAAGTATTCTGCATGGTTTGAATGCGAGGGTGTCCCTGTAGGCTCAGGCTTCTGAACACCAGTTCCCAGTTCGCAGTGCTGTTTGGGGAAGTTTAGGAGGTGCAGCAGCCTTGCTGGGGGAAGTACGTCACTGGACGTGGGGGTGGGACTTTCTGTCCTATTTCCGGTTCTTTCTGTTTTTTTTTTTTTTTTTTTTTTTTTTGTGCTTGTGGTTGAAAATGTGATTTCTCGGTTCCCTCACCTCCTACCACACCATGCCTCCCTGCCATGATGGACTCCTCACCTCTTGGACATGAGCCCAAAGATGACTCTGTTCCCTAAGTTGCCATGACGACGGTGTTTTGTCACATCAGTAGAAAGTGATGCATTCATGTCCCCCCAGCTTGAGAGGCCTGCTGGGGTGGCTCATTCCTGTAGCTCTAGACTGCATGACATTCAAGAGCTGAGGAGAATTCACCAGAGGCAGTGTTGTGGATGCGGTAAATAGCTTGGGGAGATACGTATTGAAAGTAGCCACTGAGATAGGAGCGGCTTGGATTGCAACGTTAGGCCACGCTCTGTGTATTCAGGGGACTTTGAGATCAACCTCCCTCTAGCTTGGTCATGGGCTCTCTCTGGCTCTCTGTTTCCTCTCATCTTTTATCTTTCACCTCATCTCATCTCTCTCAAGAATTAAGGAAGGAGCCTGGCGGTGGTGGCGCACACCTTTAATGCCAACACTCAGAAGGCAGAGGCAGGCGGATCCCTGTGAGTTCAAGGCCGCCCTGGTCTACAGAGTGAGTTCCAGGACAGCCAGGGCTACACAGACAGAAAGACAACACAACAACAATCAGTAAAGTACAACATGGGTTCCATCCAGACCCAGGCAGAAATGCGGTACGTGGCCCGAGTCGATAAGTTCTAGCAGGGAAGAATTGGATCCCAGGGCTCTCTGGCCGATTATTCCAGCTTGGTAGTAGAGCTCCAGGCTATTGAGAGACCCTGTGAAGCAGACAGTTCCTAAGGAAACACACGCGCGCGCGCACACACACACACACACAGTTAGTTGGAGATAACCCTGAATGCATGCCTTGCATGCTTTGACATTTTCTGAAAACTGTGTCCTTAGCTCACCTTCCGGCACCTCACTCCTAATCACACTGCACCTTAGTACCAGGACTTTGGTACTAGATAACACGATCATGTTGATTGAAATAATCCACCATCTACTGACAGGTTCCCAGAAACAAGCTGATGGGAAAGTTCAACCTGAACCATCTTGCTCCTAACTGACTACCTGTTAATTAGACTAGAGATGTGAGACTCTGGTGTTACTTCCTCTGGATTTGGAGAGCCGTCTACATAGAAGGAGCCATTGGGTTGTAGGTGCCCTCTGTAGGTTCCCTGGTTGGCTGATAGAACGAGTGAGTCCTTATGAGGAAGTTTAGGAAGTTCTTTCTTACCAACAAAGCATGCCATAGGACTCAACGTTTTGCATTGGTAACATCCTGGGAGCTGTCAGGGTTTTATTTAATTTAAAAAGTGGTGTGTATAATAGGTGCATCTCTCTGTGAGCTTGCTCTCGAGAGCAGTATGCGTGGAGGCCGGAAGAGAGCATCGTTCCCTGGAGTTGGAGTTACAGCGGCTGTGGCCACTTGATGTGGATTCTGGGACCTGAGTCCCAGTCTTCACTGCTGAGCCTTCTCTCCAGTCCTGAGCATTGGGTTTTAGAAAATAGTACAACCCATTCTGCCTGGCGTAGGCTGCCTCCTTTTCTTGTGGATCCATAAGAAAATATTTCTAGTTTGGGGTACGGGCACAGAGAGGAAGTCTCCCCGATGCTGGAGTGGTGTGGCCTCACCTGAGTGAGGAGGTTCTGAAGCTCGCTGGGAGTAGGGAGGACAGAGCCTTCTAACCTGCAGGAGTGTCAGAGAGGAGTGGCCACAGAGGGCTGGTCTGTTGTGCCAAGGACATCAAGAGCTCAGCTTGTGATGGAAGGGGTGGCTGTGTCCTGGCGAGGAGACGGTTGGAGAGGGTGGTGTTTATGAGAGGGGCTTAGTCTCTGCTGTCTCTGTGTCGTCTCTGCAGTCTCTGTGTCTCTGTCTCTGTGTCTGTGCCGTCTCTGCGGTCTCTGTGTCTCTGATGTCTCTGCCATCTCTGTGTCTCTGGTGTCTCTGTAGTCTCTGCCGTCTCTGCAGTCTCTGTATCTCTGCTGTCTCTTCAGTCTCTGTGTCTCTGCCGTCTCTGGTCTCTCTGCAGTCTCTGTGTCTCTGCAGTCTCTGTGTCTCTGATATCTCTGCGGTCTCGGTGTCTCTGCCGGCTCTGTGTCTCTGATGTCTCTGCGGTCTCTGTGTCTCTGCTGTCTGTTTCTTTGGTCCCTGTCACAGGCAGACTGCCGGAACCTAGAGGGTTCATTGTTCAGAACACGGCCAGAGGGCATCGCCACCACCACCATTGTCAACATCATCACTGTCATCAACGCCGCCTGGCGTGTCAGCGCTGCTAAATCTGAACCTGCATTTTAAACACGTCTCCAGGCAGCTGTGCAGGCTTGTCTCTGTATTTACACAGACGGGTTCTCTTCTGAGCTGGCCAGATCTTGTGGTTGCTGGGAAAAACCAAGTCCCTAGCATCAGCCTCCTCCCTGCTTGACAGAGCTGGGGTTCGGTGCTCTGTGAAGTGGGAGGAGCTGAGAGTGGATGACCAACCACCATTGTCAGCAGCCGGGAGAGTCCCTCTCCCCATGCCTCAACAGGGATCTACAACATGAGCAAGATATGCACAGTTTATGTATACCTACTTATACATGCGTATACATACTTACACATGCACACACATACTTACACATGCACACACATGCACGTACACTTGCATATGCACATATAAACATGCCTATACATATATGCTCATGCAGATATACATGTGCACACACACGCATGTATACATATATACACATGTAGAGACACATACACAAAGATAGACAGACTGTTGTTGTTTGACAGGGTCTCATGTAGCCCAGGTTGGCTTCAAACCTGTCGTGTAGCCAAGGATGACTGAATTCTGATCCTCTTGGGTCCACCACCATGTGCAGTTTTATGCAGTGCCGGTGACCGAGCCCCAGCTCCAGCCCCAGCTCAGGTTTCCTGAGCTCTGAAGGGTTCGCCAGGTCTGCCTAGTTGTTAGCGGGGTCATTGGCCCACCCACCCCTTTTGCTGTTGAGTGGATCTAAAGTTCTGGGTCAGTCACACTATTAGCAGAGGTGGCTCACAGCACAGTGGCAGAATGGGTCGGTAAGAAGACCCAATGCCAACTCCTGTCACCACCTCTGTCCAAGTCCCTTAATGTGAGATAACTAAGGACCTAGAGTTCTTTCGATTAGCCATCCTTTATTTAGTTAAAAACACTGACGAATTATAAATTACATGAATGTGCCATTTTAATCACTCTCAGTGTGTAGCACTGATTGTTTCTCTGTTGTGTGGAGACCATCACCTGCATTTCCAGAACCTTCTTCATCTTCCCCACTGTAGCACTCCGGTCTCTATTCCCTGCCCTCACCCCCCACCCCCAATCTCTCTGAACTAGAAATTCCACGCAACTACAGTCTTTCCTCGACATCTGGTTTATTTTGCCCAGCACAAGGGTTTTTGGCTGTTTGTTTGTTTGTCTGGTTTTTTGAGACAGGATTTCTCTGTAGCTTTGGAGCCTGTCCTGGAACTGGATCTGTGGACCAGGCTGGCCTTGAACTCACAGGGATCTGCCTCTGCCTCTGCCTCTGCCTCTCGAGTGCTGGGATTAAAGCTGTGCACTACCACCCAGCTGTTGTTCTTGTTTTTATGTTGAAGTTTCTGTCACATTTCCTTCCTTCGTAAGACTGAATATTTCCCCCAACAATGGACACCTGGGCTCCCTATCATTTGGCCTTTGGTGTAAGGATAACACTGGGTCTTTGCATTCTTTTCTTTTCTTTTTTTTTTTTTTTTTTTTTTTTTTTTTTTTGGTATGTGCCCAGAATTCCAGTTGGTGGGCCTAGGAGAGAAGCAAAGGCAGTTCTGTAAACTAGTTTGTTATGAGTTTTGATTTTCATTTTGCAATCCTGGGGATGGAGCCCACTGCTTCTCACGGGCTGAACATGAGCCACACCCCAGCTACCTGTTCTTATTCATTTGGCAAATAGGACTAACCTGTTAGATTGTGACTTTGAGTTGGGGCCTTGGGGAGTCTGATCATGATATCCGGGGCCTTTCTCCATGGGTCCACATATGGGAGGCCTTGTTTTACTGCTAAACCCCGGGGAGAAGATTGAAGCTCAGCTTTGACTACGGTGGATGGGCAGATGCTTGCCAAGTTCTGCAGATGGAATTAGTGAACTTTGTGCGCGAGGATTACAAAGGCAAGCAAACAAGCAGAAAAGCCGAGAGACCATCTCAGGCTGAGCCTCAAAGAAGACCCAGAAGCCTGCTGACCTGCCTGGGAGAGCCTGCCCAGAAGCCTGCAGCCTGTGCAGTGTATGCCCCACGGTCCCAGCTTTGTGAGCTGGCACCCGTGCCGGGGTGGGCTTTGCAGATGCAGTTGACTGAGTCATTTTTGCTCTTGGAAGTGACCCATCACCGTATTCCTCTAAGTAACCCCAAAAAACCCCTGGTTCACCAGGTTGGACTTTGGTGGGATGCACACTTCGGGGGTTGTGGCTCCCTGTCTGGGGTGAGCATATGTGTGTGTTACATCTCCCCAGGGTCCCCAGGAAAGTCTTGTCACCAACACCTGGCACTCTTTGACAGCTCCTGAATCTACCTGGTGTGCTAATCTGGGAGAGAGGTCAGGATTGCACCAGTACATGAGTTGGTACCTACACCTGGCTCTGGCTCCCCAAGGGCACCTGCTCTGTTATCCCTTGGCCAGAGCGCTGTCTTCCCTCGATGCAACCACAAGAAAAGGCCTTGGCGTTGTCAGGCATTGGTGTGGACGCCATTTTTGTTTACTTGACAGCTTCCCTATTTGGGCTTTGAGGGTTAACATTGCCTTGGTCCCAAGACGATAGGAAAATCCCTTTGGACATGATACTTGGATACAAAGGATGACATTCCAAAGATCTCTTGTGGGAAGCATCCTGCTTGTATTTAAGGAGACAGCTTGCTATTTGAGAAAACAATCCTGATGTTTTTATTGTGACAGCAGATGAAGACATCGCTGGGGAAATAAAGCAACGTACAAAATGTTAATCTTTGCGGTAAATGTCTTTGTGCTGTGTATGAGCGGTAGGAGTCATTTGCATCATAGAGATGATTAAGGTGGGCATAATGGCGGTTCTGGTTAGTCTTGTCAACTGGGTACACCCTGGGAGAGGGGACCTCAGCTGAGGAATCCCCTCTGTCAGACTGGGAAGTCCGTAGAGCGTTTCCTTCATCAGTGATTGACGTGACCAGCCTACTAGGTGTTTTAAGAAAGCAGACTGAACAAGCCACAGAGGGAGAGCAAGCCAGCAAGCAGCATTCCTCCATGGCCTCTGCTTCAGCTCCTGCCTCCAGGACGCTGCCCCAGCTCCCCTCAGTGGCGGCGTGGGAGCTGGACGTGTAGGTGAATGCGCCTTCTTCTCCCCACATTCTTTTGTTTCTGGTGTCTATCCCAGTGGCCGAGAAGCAGGAGGAGTGACTCAGTGGATCAACTGAATAACGTAAACATGATCAGTACTGCAGAGGTTAATATTGTGGCAGGTGCTTTTGTTACCGATGGTCCCTGGAGACACTCCCAGGTGGATGCACGGAGAGGCCAGAGGACAACCTCGGACATCGCTTTATTTGAGACAGGGTCTCTTTTTTGTTGTTCCTTGCTGTTGTGCCCCAGGTTCGCTGGCCTGTGAGCTCCTGGGGATCTGTCTTTCTCTATCATCTCACTAGAAGGGCTACAGACAACCTCTGTGCTCTGTGTCACGTGATTCTTGGGGTTTGAGCTCAGGTCTTCAGCTTGTACGGCAAGTGTTTGACCCACCCCCCAGCCCAGCTGTTAGACGGAAAGCAGTGATGCTTATATAAGGGCTGTATTTGTGGCTCAGGGCTGGGGGTGCATCGGCTAGGGTAGAACACTTAACCTAGCTTGCATAAGGCCCTGGGTTCAAGTCCCAGCCCCACAAAAGAAAGTGAAAAGGAATTTATAAATTTTCCTTAGAGGTTGGTTATTTCCGTACATGTCAAATTCTGTTTGGTAGAGGACAGCAAGCGTCGTGGCAGACAGTGCCACCTCAATAACCAGATCCCTACTTGGTCCCTGGGGTACAAAGTGGTTGAATCTGCAGATTAAAAAATAAGATAAAATACGTAATAAACAGAAACCAAACAAAAGCCTCGTGGTGGAGTGAGGTGGCTGTCTTTGCTGTGGTAAAAATGTTCCAGGCCAGTGTGAGTGTCCACAGCTCCGTCCATCTCTGCCTGAGACCCGCTGAGAAAGGGGAGTTGTGACCTCAGCTTGAGTGGTGGGCCCTGGCCAGTTGGGAAGGAGCTGATAAGGTTAGGTGATCTGTAGGAAAAGAGAGGAGTCTGGGAGGTGCAGGAAGTCCTAGAGGGTGGGGGAGGAGGCAGGGTCAAGGCTGAGCTTGTGAGTTGGTAGACCATCACAGTTGGCTCTGGGTGCACCCTGCTGGCCTCAAATTCACTATGTAGTCAAGAATGACCTTAAATTTGTGATCCTCTCCCCCCACTCCTGGAATCCTGGGGTTTACAGGCACACACTGCCACACCTGGTTTATGCAGTGCTGGGGGTTGAATCCAGGGTCTTCTGTGTGCTAGCCACGCAGTTGGCTCTCTGAGCCTCAGCCTTGTAGCCATTTTACACTAGCTTGTGGCGCATGGGGGTTTCCTTTCGGACATCATCCATGCTTGTCTGGTTTCTGGAGGATAGAGCCCGGATTAGGGACATTCCTGTCCTTTTCTGTGACCTGGGGGTTGGAGAGCTTCACGGTAGACCTGTGAAATCATGGTTAAGTCAGAGCCAATCAGAAGCGGTGTTAGCAAAGGTTCCTCTGCAGTCCCCAAGAGATCAGATAAAATGAGAAATTTGACAATACCGAGTGCTGGGAGGGTGTGGAATGTGTCTCCTGGGCCCACAAAGAACAGCTGGGGAGGGTGTGGCGTCCTCTCATGAGGAATGCAAGTGCTTTGGAGACAGGGTTAGAAAGCTCTCCAGTCCTGTCAGGGTGATCTACCTTGCGAATTCCAGGCCAGCCTGGGCTATACGTGAAGCCCCTGTCTTTAAAAATGAACAAAAGCGTCAGCAGCTAGGAAACCTATTGCCCCTGTGCCCAGTGGCGCAATGAGCCCGAGCGTCTCCTAACAGGAGCAGGTGCTTGTACCTACGCCATGGCAGCTTTACTCTGCAGACCTCCCAAACTAAAACCCCAAACACCCTCCAGCGGACGACTACAGGGACCCCAAACACCCTCCAGCGGACGACTACAGGACCCCAAACACCCTCCAGCGGACGACTACAGGGACAAGCTGTGTGTGGTGCGGCTACACAGTGGAGTCGCATTCAACCAACACCTGGATGTCACAGACAAAATGCTGAGCAAAGGAGGCTGGATGTACAAATCCGTGCTGGAGGATCTCAGAGGAGGCAACGCCATCTTCACACTGATGGAGGCCGGAAATGTGGGTGTGTTACACAATGCAGTAGACAAAGGGGCGTTGCCAGTGTAAGATGCCATGAAAGCCTGTAAGGTAGTTCCAGTTAATTTGTCAGCTCTCAGGTGGGAACCCAGCAGGTGGTGAGGTGACAAGGGACTGGCAAGGTGTCTCAGCAGGGGAAGGTGTTTGCAGCCAAGCCTGAGGGCCTGAGTTCTGTCCCTGGCACCCACAATGTGTGAGGAGCGCCAACTCCAAAACTGTCCTCTGACTTCCATACACATACTATGGCTGGCAGGTTTGCGCGCGCACACACACACACACATTGTGACACATAGGTACACACCCTTCACCTACAGTCACACACAGTCATCCACAGTCACACACAAACCCTCTCCCTCTCTCCCTCCCTCTCTCTCCCTCTCTCCCTCACACACACACACACACACACACACACACACACATTGTGACACATAGGCACACACCCTTCACCTACAGTCACACACAGTCATCCACAGTCACACACAAACCCTCTCCCTCTCTCCCTCCCTCTCTCTCCCTCTCTCCCTCACACACACACACACACACACACACACACACACACACACTCACTCACTCTTTGACAGATGGGCAAGCTGTTATTCAATCTCTGGAGTGGGTAATGAACCTTAAGTGTTTATTCTTTATTCCCTGTTTTCCCATTCCAGGGCATTTTGTTCTTGTGTACTTGCCTAGGGTTCAGAATCTAAAGGAGAATGACAGAAATCTCAGGAATTAAGGTCAGGCTTTTTTTTTTTTTTTTTTTTTTTTTTTTTTTTGAGTCAGGAATTGAACTCAGGGCTTCAAGCCTGTTAAGCATGCAGTCTACTACTGAAGCTACATCTTTAGCCCAGGGTAACTGGTGCTTTTAATACGATGCTTTGAAGTCTAAAAGACAGACAGAAGACAACCTCATGGGGTGCAAAATAAAGAAGCTTAATTCGTGACAGGGTCGGCATTGTTGGTTTTAATTTTGGCTCAGTGTCCAGTGTAGCCCAGTAGGAACTGAAGACACAACCAGGGAGTCTGCAAGACTTGAGAAAGAGAAGCTTGGCCTGGAAATGTGACCCAGAAAGAGAAAGGGTAAGACTGGAAGGACAGAGACCGAAATAGCGATGTTCCGTGATCGGGCTGGCTGTGTCCTGTGAAGGGAGACACCTGTGTAGGGTCCAGCAGCAGGTTCCGTCCAGTGTGTTAAACATTCCACAAAAAGAGACTGAAGTGTACAAAGTATGTATGATATCCCCCCTCCCCCTGCCCAAGACAGGGTTTCTCTGTGGCGCTTTGTTGACCAGGCTGGCCTCGAACTCACAGAGATCCACCTGCCTCTGCCTCCCCCCTACCCCCCCCCCCCCAGTGCTGGGACTAAAGTCATGTGCCGCCACCGTCCAGCTTAGTATTTATGCTGTCCTTAAAGTAATGTAAACAAATGTTTGCAGTAGAAAGACCCGAGCCCAGGGCCTCACCCGAGCCAGGCAAGAGCTCCTCTGCCCATCTGTGTCCCCAGCCCTGCAGTTACTGTCTTGGAGATGTGCCTTTTCTTATTTAGTTTATTTGTTTCTTTCTTTTTCAGTGTTAACGTGTGAGCTGCCAGGATATTATACATCAAAACCCGAGCTTTGCCAGGGCTTGAACAAAGAGGGCAACACTATGGGTTTTAGTGTGAAAACACCATTTGGTGGTTAATCATTGCCCACCTTTTGGGTAGCTGTGTGATTGCTATGGGTATAATTACCTGGTAGACAGGGTGGAATCTGGTAATTTGTTAACCTTAAGGCTGCATTTGTGTGTGCTATTGTGTGTTACGGAGTGCGGTTTTGCAAAGGGCTCTTTGTCTTTCTCCAGTGAGTAAGCCCTATGTGTGCTGGATGTCTGTCTGGCATGGCAGTCAGGATGTGTTGCCGTGGAGACAACCTCAGCACCACTAGGCATCCCCTCCTGTGGGTTCTAGCCAGGGCTCCCCATCCCTGTGCTTAGGTGCTGTTTTTAGTTTCCAGAGTTTAACCAGCCTGTCGCCATGCTGCTCTGTTTACCTCCCAGCCCCCTTCCCTCATCTGGAGTGCTGGTCCCCATAGCAATGCTCTCAATCTGTGGGAAATGAGCTTTGGTGAGCTTTGGGCTGCCCCAGACCCATCACCAGGGCTCCTGGAGGGATGTTTTGCTATGCCAGCAGACCCTTGGGACTTCCTGGCCTTTCCTAGTTAGTTGGGAATTCCCTCCCTCCTTCCTTTCCCCCCTCTGTCCTTTGTCTTTTCAATTCTTTCAGTTGTGTGTGAATGCCTCTGCTTGTGTGTGTCGGGGGGCGGGGCGGTCCGGGGCTGATGTCCGGTGCGGTGTTGATAGAGTCTAGGCAGTTTTTTCCTCTAGGCAGTTTTTTCCCTGCCGGTTCATCTTTAACCAACAATGAAGACAGTTCTGACGGAGCGAGACCCCTAGACTGTCTCCGTGTCTTCCTCAGTCTCTCTACCTCATTATATGGATAACAATTTTCACATTTATTTGTTTATTCACCTATGTATGTGAGGGCACATGGGCTCTTCCCTTCTGTCCTGTGGGCCCAGGTCATTAGGCTCGGTGAGTGCCCTTACCCGCGGAGCCATCTCAGGGACCTCTGCCTTTCTTCCTCCTCCTCCTTCTTTCTTTCTTTCTTTCTTTCTTTTCTTTCTTTCTTTTCTTTCTTTCTTTTTTTTCTTTTGAGACAGGGCTTCTCTGTGTAGCCCTGGCTGTCCTGGGACTCGAATTGTAGACCAGGCTGGCCTTGAACTCACAGAGATCCGCCGGCTTCTGCCTCCCAAGTGCTGGGATTAAAGGCGTGGACCACCAGTGCTTTGCCTTGTGTTTTGAGGTAGCCTCTCACTAACCCTCGGTATGCCTGTCTCTGTGGGTGCTGGGACTCAGACTCAGGGGGTGCTGCACCTGCCCCCTCCATCTCAGTCTCGGGACTAACCTTTCCTTACTTGTAGACGTGTACACAGTTATTTGCATCCTTCTTGTAACAACTACTTTGGGAAGTTGGCTGTTTCAAGGAACTGGTCCATTCACCAGCCTGGGTAGCGTCTCCCGCGTGCTGGCCGCTGCTGGCCGCATCTTTGCGGTGATGCCCTTCCACGCTGAGGCCGCTCGGTGCCGAGTTACTGGGTCTGAGCGGCGCAGCTCGGGAAGGCGGTGGGCGTGGCTTCTGGAAGGGCTTAGAGACGAAGTGGGGGAGGGTTGGACCGTCAGGAAGGAGGCAGACGCAGTCACGTGGGGGTGAGCTCATTAGGCCTGGGACACCAGCTGTGCTATTATTAGGGCGTTTAGAGCCCCGGACAGATGTTCTTAGGCGAGGTTCCAGCCTCGCTCGTTTCCCACGTGTGGCCCCCACCGTGTGGAAACGAGGGGTTCATGCAAGTCGATAGCGTCCCCAGGGGACCGCGATGCTTTACCAGACCTTCCCCGCTCCGCTCTCTCTGTCTGTTCTTCCTGTTTGTCTTTCTCACACTCTTCCCCGTTTTCTGTCTTTCCGTCTGTCCTTCTCCCCCTCTCCCTCTCCAACTTCATTTGCCAAGTTCTCTTTCTGCCCGCCCCTCCCCCTCGCCCACCCCGCCCCTCCCCCACCCCGCCCCTTTCTGCAGCCTCTCTTCTCCCTTGAGACCCTTTTTTATTTAACCCTGTGTGGAACTTGGTCACTGAGACGCAAAGTCTGCCCGTCCTGGGTTAACTGCGACCCTCAGCCTTGCACGGGAAGTGTCAGATGTGCCGGGAGAGTTCGGGTCATCTTGGGCTGGAGCTGCGCTCAACAGGAGCCTGCCTGGTTTGAATTGCAGGTTGTCTTCCTTCCTGTGCTCATACTTAGCACAGTGTGGCAGGCTGAGAAGTGAGCCTGGGGCCTGTGTGACATTAGCCAGCTGGTCACCTCTCCCGCAGCTGTTGTCCTGGGTCCCACTGGCCGCTGTCTGGGGACTATGATGTGATATAGCCTGGGCACAGCCTCTTCCAAGCCCAGAGTGGGGCCAGCTTCTCCATAGGCTCCAGCTTCTCCATAGGCTCCAGCTTCTCTGTAGGCTCCAGCCTCTCCTAGGCTCCAGCTTCTCTGTAGATTCCAGCTTCTCCATAGGTTCCAGCTTCTCCATAGGCTCCAGCTTCTCCATAGGTTCCAGCTTCTCCATAGGCTCCAGCTTCTCTGTAGGCTCCAGCCTCTCCTAGGCTCCAGCTTCTCCATAGGCTACAGCTTCTCTGTAGGCTCCAGCCTCTCCTAGGCTCCAGCTTCTCTGTAGATTCCAGCTTCTCCATAGGCTACAGCTTCTCCACAGGCTCAGCTTCTCCATAGGCTCCAGCCTCTCCATAGGCTCCAGCTTCTCTGTAGGTGCTCCCTAATGTTTATTTCAAAGTTCAGGAATTTTGGTCAGTTTAAATTTGTAACTATGGCAGAACTTTCTGGATCATAGATAACAAGGAAGTGGTCCGCGCACAAATGTGTAGTATTTGTGACTAATTGTGGTCACAGCTGTCTGAAGGACGCTGCAAGGAGAATTTCAAAGAGAAGCCAGTGTATCTGGTTTAGAAAAATACTTATGCATTTAAAAATATTGTTGAATTATTAAAAAAAATTTCAAAGATTGGGGGGGGGGTAAAATCCCCAAACCTGACTATGTGGTGAGATGAACAAATACTGAACCCAGCAACGGAGTTTAGTGGTTAACTCCTCTTAACCGGGGAGCAAGTGCTTGCCTTTTCTAAGGTTTCCTGTGTCTGCATCATAGAATACGAGGCCTCTGATTGCAGTTACTGCCCCTCTTCTTAAATGTCCAGGCATTGGACCACAGAGATGTTTCAACAGTTAAGAGCACTGGCTGCTCTCCATAGGAACCCACAGTTGGTACCCAGTAGCCATGGAGTGGTGGCTTAAAACCAACTATAACTCCATTTTCAGGGGATCTGACACCCTCTTCTGGCCTCCATGGTTTTTCTTTATTTCACCTCTGTAAAGTGGGTATGAATCACCCGCGGTTGGAGCCGGGGGATTCCTGGCACAGTGAGGAGAAGGTACAGGGCGGTGTGAAGTATGGTGTGATTGCCGAGGAGCTGCCACACGGCAGCCAGGGGAGACGACTGAGTGCCAGGCAGTACAGGTGTCTGTGGGGAGGTTGGGGTGAGCAGAGACTGAATAATGGGGTGAATCGTGGGAAGCTTGCAGGCGGAGGTTTCCAGGCCCAGTAAACAAGTGAATCCCATCTATGACTCCTGGTCAGGAGATGAGGAATTTAGATTGTGATCGGGAGAAACTTGGTCCCTGTTGCTATGGAGAGCCAGGAGAGTGAGGTGGGAACAGGCCCTATGAGGGGTTCAGAGGGAGGATGACCAGGGAGGTTGTGGGGACTCGGGGTGCCTGGCTGTGGACATAGAGAGTCTAGCATCAGAGCTGAATCCATGTACCTTCCTAATGGAGTGTGTGACATCAGAGTGTGTTTACCTTTGGTGCCCAATGGTTTGACAGTAGGTGTTCTGTGGCATTGCTGATCAGGCATTTAGCAAGGCTGTCTTGGGGACAGATGTATCTAAGAAGCAAATGGTGTCTTTACCTCAGGGTAGAGCTGGGACACTGGTGAGCTGGGAACCTAATGCCCTTTTGCAGCTGAAGTTGGGTGTGGTGGCCACACTGTTAGATCCTGGCAGCACTCTGGAGGTGAGGCAGGAGGATTATGAAGGCAGCCTATGTCATAAAAAGAGTTCCAGGCTAGCACAGGTCACACACAACACATTACCCTGGTTGGCCTTGTCAGCTCGACCAGCCACCTGAGCCTGGGTGGTGGAATTTCCTGGGTCAGACTGGCCTGTGTTGGTTATTAATTGAGGCCACTCTGGGCGGCACCATTCCCTGGGCAGCAGTCCTGGGTTGTGTACGAAGGCTGGCTGAGCATGAGCCAGAGGGCGAGCCAGCTCACAATGGCCCTCCATGCCTCTGCTTGATCTGCTTGAATTCTTCCCGTGGTTTTCCTCAGTGGTGGACTGTGGTCTGCAAGTGTAAGCCTCACAAGCTCCTTCCTCTCCCATGTGTCCTTTGGTCAGGTGTTTTATCCCAGCAACCAAATAAAACTAGAGTATGAACATACAACAACAACAACAACAAAGTTTTCTTGAAGGAAGAAGAAAAAAAAATCTTAGACTTCCTCCTTCATCGCTGATGAGGTGACCGTTGACCAAATCACAAACAGGAAAGGGACTGAGCGCCGATGAGGGCATTAGCAGTGACAGCTGGTGTCGGCCAATCTAAGTTGAGAGCTTTCCAGAGGTTCTTAGCGGCTCCGTAATGATGTTTCATGTGTGCTGTGGCATTGCCAAGTTTGGGTACAGAGTCTGATCGGAGCCTCACCCTGGGGGCTGGGAATGTGGCCCAGTCTGCAGGGTGCCTGTTTAGCTTGCCTGCAGCCCTGAGTTTGATCCCCAGCAACCACATGAACTGGGTGTGGTGGTGCAGGCGTGTGATCCTGGCACTCAGGAAGTGGAGGCAGGAGAATGTCCAGTTCAAGGTCGTCCTTGAGTACATTGAGTTTGAGGCCGGCCAGCCCCAGATGCAAGGGAGCCTGCCTCAAAACAGAACAAAACACCCCAACTAAACAAGAACAAACAAACAAAAAAACCCAACCAACCAACCACCACCCACAATCGCTACATTAAAATTATCCTGTGAACTACCATCTTCCTCACAGCACAGAGCCGTTTCCCTCCTGCTCGGGGATAGTGGGTTTCCAGTAAGACTCAGTGGCCAGGGAGACTGGAAAATTCTGCTAGCTTGCT
This sequence comes from Phodopus roborovskii, assembly GCF_943737965.1. Taxonomy (NCBI): domain Eukaryota; kingdom Metazoa; phylum Chordata; class Mammalia; order Rodentia; family Cricetidae; genus Phodopus; species Phodopus roborovskii. The sequence continues at coordinate 9,260,993 of NW_026125295.1, forward strand.
GGAAGCTGCCTCGCTTTACCAAGTGGGGTGGAGATTCATTCCTCTTCGGGAAAGGCTCTTCCTTAAGAGGCCAAGGAGGGGACTAGCAGCTGCACCCGTGGGCAGAATGGCTGGCAGGGCCAAGGGGTGCTTCAGGCAGGAGCTGGTTCTCCTTGGAGCCGTGGGGAGAGAAAGGCCCCGCTTTCCTGTGGGGACTGGTGGGGTGTCCACCACAGAGATGAGCTCCTTGGGAAATTGAATGAGTTAAGGTTTTGCCTGGTTATTCAAGAATATTCTGTTGCTTCCCGGACAGGGCCAGGGGTGGAAAACGGGAATCCTGTTTTCTGTATGCTGAAGGACTAGACTACCCTTTGCACTGTGCTGTTTGTGGGGTTCCCAGTTTTCTTTAAAAAAAAAAAAAATATGTGCATGTATTGTTTATTGAGGCAGGGTCTCAGTATATCTCTGGCTGGCCTGGAACTCACTGTGTAGGCCAGACTGGACTCAGGGTTAGGGTTAGGGCAAACTCGCAGAGATCTGCCTGCCTCTGCCTCCTGAGTTCTGAGATTAAAAGCATGTGCCACCATGCCTGCCCACCTCTTTCCTCCTCCACTCCCCACCCCCTTTTAATCCACATGTACAGTGGCCAGATGAGAGCATCTGGCATGACCACCATGCTGGGACATCTCTTCTCTGTGTGTGCGTTCTGATTTGTTTTTATTGTCAGAAAACTAGAGTCACCTGGAAAGAGGGAATCTCCACTGAAAAATGGCCACCATCTGATTGGCCTGTGTGCATGTAAAGGGTTATCTTGATTGATGAGGGAGGAGGCACAGCCCACTGTGGGCAGCACAGTCCCTAGGCAGCTAGAGCGGAGCCCGAGAGGGAACAGCAAGCAGCTTCCCTCCAGGGCTGGATGGGCAGCTCCCTCCACATCTGTACAGGAAGCTCCCTCCACATCTGAACAGGCAGCTCTCTCCACATCTATTCAGGCAGCTCCATCCACCTCTGTACAGGCAGCTTCTCTCCACATCTGTACAGGCAGCTTCCTCCACATCTGTACAGGCAGCTCCCTCCACATCTGAACAGGCAGCTCTTTCCACATCTGTACAGGCAGCTTCTCTCCACATCTGTACAGGCAGCTTCTCTCCACATCTGTACAGGCAGCTTCTTTCCACATCTGTACAGGCAGCTTCTTTCCACATCTGTACAGGCAGCTTCTTTCCACATCTGTACAGGCAGCTCCCTCCACATCTGTACAGGCAGCTTCTTTCCACATCTGTACAGGCAGCTCCCTCCACATCTGTATAGGCAGCTCCCTCCACATCTGTACAGGCAGCTCCCTCCACATCTGTACAGGAAGCTTCTCTCCACATCTGTACAGGCAGCTTCTTTCCACATCTGTACAGGCAGCTCCCTCCACATCTGTACAGGCAGCTCCCTCCACATCTGTACAGGCAGCTTCCCTCCACATCTGTACAGGCGGCATCCCTCCACATCTGTACAGGAAGCTCTGTCCAGGGCTGTACAGGCAGCGTCCCTCCAGGGCTGTTCCTGCCCTGACTTACCTCGATGCTGGATGTTTAAGCTGAAATAAACCCTTTCCTCCATTCATTTGCTTTAGGTCTGACATGCACAGTTGGGAACATTCAGAATCAAGCAACTCTTTTAAACAGCCAGTTAATTCTGACAGTTGCCTGCTGCACAGGAGCATAGGGCAATTTCCCCCCTTTCCTCTCTGCACCCTTCTGCCCCCACACAGGCTTCCCTGAGACTTTAGACTCACTGAGACTTCAGAAACGCTAAAGAACTCTAGATCTTTTGTTTTCCTGATAACCAGATAAACCCCAAATCATCAAGAACTGTCTTGGACCTTTGCCTTTTGTATTCAATATTAGGTGTGTCTGTTTCAGTTTTTGTCTTTCTGGGGTGCCGTGGATACAGCTTTGTGGGTTGAGTGCCAGCCTGGGACACCGGGTTTGATCCCCAGTATGTGAAATGGGACTGTGGCGGGGGGGGGGGGGGGGGGGGGGGACGACGACACTGGACTGGCCTCAACCGGAGTCCCAACCAGGCTACACCAGACCACTCCCCACCCCATCTCAGAACAACAGAAGAAAGACACCCCTCCCCTCTTCCTGCCACCTGGGTTTTGTTGAAGACCGTACCTGGAACTAAATGCGACAGCCTCTGCCTTTCTCAAAAGGAAGAGCCAGACGGCAATGAGTGAGTGACTGAAAGTTCTGCTAGAGGCACAGCTTTTCCAGCATTTTCCTTAGAAGCTCACAGCAGGGATGTGCTCCTTCTGGAAACATTAGCTCACCCAGCTTGAGAACAGGGTGGAGGTAGTTAGTGCAGCCTCGTGGTCCATCTCAGCCAGTTACAGGAAGGGTTTCCACAGGGCAGCGGGGCTCATTACCCAGCCTCCAGGGCCCCGACCCTCTCCGCCTTGTGACTGGTGTGAGCTGCAATTAGGGGCTTTGGATGGGGTTAAGTGACTGTTGGGCCATAAATAATGCAATCTACCCTGTCTCCCAGAGACTGTGGCTGCCGCTGGCACAGTGGTTTTGGAGTCAGGAAGCCGGGACCTGCAGTCCTAGTGAAGCCATGGTAGAGTTCTTAGCCTGTGAGCCTCACTCAGTGTCTCCATCTACAGAATAAGGCCGTGCTCACGCAAGGCCGTTAGACGGGGAGACCCGGAGTCTGCCTGTTTGTGCTCATTGGCACTTCACACATTCCTCCTGCCCCTGCCGCCCAGTACCGCACGGCCCTGTTTGTATCATGCGTGCAGAGGATGGAAGCCAGGGCCTATCAGAACAACCCAGACTTTTCCAATTTATTTTATTACTCATGCATGTACACGAGTGTGGTCAGGTGCATTGTACATGGTGTGGCACAAGGGTTTGGGAGGTTTTTTTTTTCTGTCTACCGTTGGTTCTGGTGTTAAACATAGTTCATGAGACTTGGGTGGCAGGGACCTTCACCCGTTCAACCATGCAGCCAGCCCCTGCTCCCTCCATCCCTCTTTTTCTTCCTTTCTCTAACTTTGTTGTCCTTCCTGTTCTAATGTCTTACAATTCCGTGTGTGTGTGTGTGTGTGTGTGTGTGCAGGTGTGTTGTGAGTGTGTATGTCTGTGTGAGTGTGTGTGTATGGTGTGTGTGTCTGCAGGTGTGTGTCTGCATGAGTGTGTGTATGGGTGTGTGTGAGTGTGTGTATGGGTGTGTGTGAGTGTGTATGGGTGTGCAGGTATGTGTGTCTGTGAGTGTGTGTGTGAGTGTGTGTATGGGTGTGTGTGAGTGTTTATGGGTGTGTGAGTGTGTGTATGTGCGTGTGCGCAGGTGTGTGTCTGTGTGAGTGTGTATGGGTGTGTGTATGGGTGTGTGTGCAGGTGTGTGTGAGTGTGTGTATGGGTGTGCAGGTGTGTGTATGTGAGTGTGTGAATGGGTGTGTGTGCAGGTGTGTGTGTGTCTGTGAGTGTTGTATGGGTGCGCAGGTGTGTGTGTCTGTGTGAGTGTGTGTATGGGTGTGCAGGTGTGTGTGAGTGTGTGTATGGGTGTGTGTGAGTGTGTATATGGGTGTGTGAGTGTGTGTATGTGCATGTGTGCAGGTGTGTGTGTCTGCGAGTGTGTGTATGGGTGTGTAGGTGTGCAGGTGTGTGTGTGTGTATGTGAGTGTGTTATGGGTGTGTGTGTGCAGGTGTCTGTGTGTCTGTGTGAGTGTTGTATGGGTATGCAGGTGTGCCTGTGCACACAGGGACCAGGGGCCAACCTCAGATGTCTCTGCTTGAGTCTGGTAAAAAGCCGTCAGCTGGTCTCCTCCAGTGTTCTCTTGCTGTCTGGCTTTCCTGTGATGACTGTTTTATTTCCCAGCCTTTCTATAGCACCTGACTGGAAGGCTTGCCCTTTGTATGGAAGAGTCCCTTGAAGATCATGCCCAGAGCCAGCCTTGTCCTGTACGATGTCTTGGACCCACTTTCTGGACCTCTCATGCAGTCCCCAAACCACAGCTGTTTCCTATCATTTCCCATCTCTTTGCAATGCCCCCTGCCTCCTCTCTTTGACCCAGCCACCAGCAGACAGGGGAGCCATTGCTCTGCCACTGGCTGAGAGCAAACCCTGTTCCAAGTTCAGGACACATCTCTGAGCCTGGCATTCTGGACCTCTGCATAGTCATTAGAGTTATCTGAATCCTTGTCTCTGTGTGTGTGTGTGTCTGTATACATGTGTGTAGCTGTATATGTGTGTCTGTGTATCTGTATGCATGTGTGCCTGTGTGCATACAAGTGTGTATGTGTGTGTGCATATATGTATAGATGTGTGTGCATGTGTGTAGATATGTGTGTGTAGATGTATGTCCATGTATTTGTGTTTGTGTCTATGTATGTGTTGTAGGTGTGTGTGTGTATGTGTCTATGTGTCTGTACATGTGCATTGCATGCACGTGTCTCTACACGTATACAGATGTGTGTGCTTGCGCATGTGTGCAAATGGAGACTAGAGGAAGCCCTGGGTTGTCATTTAGGCCCTTCCTGTTGTCCCACACCTGCCCCTCTGGTCAGGAGGTCCCCAATCCCCCTGGGACTGTCCTTTTTGGTGTGTAATGTGAAGGTGGAGAGAGGTTCTTCTTATGCAGCTCGGGTGCTAAGATAATACAAGCACCCTGAAGAACAAAGCGGACCCCATCATCCCTGTGCCTGAAATAAACTCACGACGCCCCAGGGGCTCCGAAGCCTGCCCTTTCTCCCTCACTCGCTGAGGGAGCCCACGCCCTTTCCATTTCCCATCCGGCATGCTTCCTGTCCTCTAGGGCTTTCCTTCCCATTACTTCTGCCTGTGCAGCCGCCCCCCGCAGCCAGTACCCCGCCTGTCCCCTCTGCCTGTGCCCCGTGCCCCTCTTTCTCAGCACGCCCCCTTCCAGTAACTTAGCTGACTCCTGCTTGCCTTTGAGGGCGGACCTGGAGTTGGCCCAGGAAGCTCTCTGACCCCAGGTGACCTGTCGGTATCAGCATTTTGACAGTGGCTCTGCTATTTTTGTCTGTGATCACTTGAAGGTGAAGACCATCTTAAGAGATGACACTGGTCATCAGGGGACACCCAGGTGGCTGACTAGAACTAGCATCTAGAACTTAACGGGAAGGCCATTCCTGACCTTGTCATATGGGGTAGAAGCGGATGAGGCCATTACTCAAATGCTTCTATTTTTTGTTTGTTTGTTTTTTGAGACAGGGTCGCTCTGTGTAGCCCTGGCTGTCCTGGAACTCACTATGTAGATCGGGCTGGCTCAAACTCACAGAAATCCACCCACCTCTGCCCCCATAGGTGTTAGGATTAAAGGCGTGCACCACCACTGCTGGGCTACACCAGGTCTTTTATGTGTCTGGGTGATTGAATGCGGATCCTCCTGCTTATGTGTCGGGCATGTTCTTGATTGAGCTGTCTCCAAGCCCACATCTGTGCCATTTTGGAAATGGCTCTTGAGAACTAGAGGCATGTCAGGGCAGACTGTGTGCAGTGCAGTGTCTGTTAGCCTTCTAGGGACTTCATGCCAGAGATATCGCTGTGGAATCCCAGATATGTACTATTAGTACATTGTGATACAAAACAAGCTGCTTTGGGAGTTTCCACTTGAGTGATGGGTGAACTGGGATAAGGCTGGCTGCTGCGGTCTGTCCTCAGCTCTCATTGCGGTGCCCTGGGCCTGTAACATTGGAGGGCTGTTGGGGTGGCGTTGGGGACAAGTCTGGGAGTGATGAGCAGACACAGCTCTCGCTCTGCAGCGCTCACGGTCCAGCCATGTAGACTCCACGTTAAACATCCATCTTAGGGTCTGTGCACTTGGTTACTGTGGGGTCTCACGTAGCCCAGGCTGGCTCCAAGCTCACTGTGTACTTCAGGGTGAGCCTGAATTCCTCTCCTCCACCTCCACATGCCTGGTCCTAGCATGTTTATGGAGAAGCCTTTTCCTTCCATGCCGATTGTCTCAGTGAAAAGCTAAAAACAAGGGATTGATTTTAGTGGTCGATGCGGTCTCCATTGATCTGCACAGCACTGTGGGTAGCACACGGCCTGGACCTGGACCAGTCAGCTAGAGAGTGGCACAGGGTGTGCAGTGTGCATCCTGTAACTTTGTTGTTCTTCATCAAGATTGGCTTGCCTGTTCTAATGCCTTGCATTCCACACCAGTGTGTGTGTGTGTCTCTGTGTGTGTGCGTGTGCATGCACGTGTGTGCGCCAGAACATTCCTGTTCGGATGCCATGGAGGATCTCTCATTGGGTTAGAGTCAGCGAGACTGGTCTTTTCCTGCCCTATATGTGGAGAGAACGCAGAGCCTTACCCTTTCGAACGTTCTATACTAAGCCACATCCCCAGCCCTTGGATTTGTTTATTTGTATTTTATGTTTTAAAGACTTACTTGTTTTTATGTGTATTGGTGTTTTGTTGCGTGTGTGTTTGTGCGCCATGTGCATAGAGTACCCGTGCAAGCCAGAAGAGGGCATCTGAGCCCCCAGAACTGGAGATACGGATGGTCCTTAGCTAACGTGTGAGCGCTGGGAACCGAACCCAGTGCTGTCACCACCGTATCATCTCTAACTCCTTATGGTCACGGTCTCACTTGTGTCTCTGGCTGGCCTGGAACTCACCTGCCTCTGCCTCTGCCTCCCGGCCCTGCCCAGCACAGCCCTGGATGTTTGAGACAGGGTTTCCTCTGTGGACCTTCAGTCAGAATTCGCCAACTTACCCGGCTCGTACCTGAGAAAAAGCAGGTAATGACCAAAAGAAGAAGACAGAAACACAGGATAGAGTCATGAGGGCAATCTAGTGAATACTGAACTCGCCAAATTTATTCTTCAGCCAAAAAGTCTGGGGGGGGGGGGGAGTTGGCAGAAGACTTCTGTTATCATGTACAAGGAGCAAATAGACTTTCTTCCCTTAATCCTCCAAGCTTTTGTTAACCACACCTGTTATCTGGCCTTGAGGGTCAAGAGTAAACACACCTGAGCCCAAGCCTGTTGTTTAGATAAGATAGCTGACATCTGCTACCAAGGCCGAAACATCCTACAGTAGTCAGGCCTGAGACCTTTAGGTCTTCTGACTTATTCAGGACAGTTTTGAACTCTCTGCTCTTGAGGCAAGATGAAGCAATCCCATCTTTATGGGCCCCCACAGTTTCCTAAGCAGCCCCTGCTGGTCTGGAGGTTGCTCTGTAGGCAGGATGGGCCTGTACTTGTAGCCTTCTGGGATGGTCAGCTGCACCATGGGCGGTCCTTGTAAGTGGTGTCACCTACCTTCCTAGTCGGTGACTTTTTTCTTTTTTGTGTAATTGCAGTATTATGGCGGGAACCATGGTTGGATGCTGACTGGATTAGGCAGGAGTGTTTTGTCCCTGATTTTAGGAGTACACATCCTGTTGACTGTGATGTCACAGATGTCCCGTTAAGGATGGGAAAATGTGGCCTCCTACTTCAAGTGCTCTATCTACTGACACAGTCATACACTTTTGTTTTAATCTTATTAATGATCTTTAAAAAAGGATTTATTCATTTGTTTTATGTATATGTGTTCTGTCTTGTACTGCAGAAGGGGGCCCCAGATCTCATTACAGATGGTTGGGAGCCACCATGTGGGTGCTGGAGATTGAACTCAGGTCCTCTGGAAGAACATCCAGTGCTCTTAACCCTCGAGCCATCTCTCCAGCCTCCTAATGATGCTTTTGAATTGTTTCTTCATTGCTTTTTTTTTTTTTTTTTAAATACTATTTCAGGGCTTCCATGAAGTGAATAGTTTCCCACTAAACCCACTCGACAGACAAACAGACGCACACACGCACACACATACACACTATCTTATTTTTGCTGGGGATCTAATCAGGATACTGTGGCCGGTCAGGGGTTGGTCCCATTGTCTGGAGTCTGGCTCTGTATTAGGAGCCAGACTTCAAATCCGTCAGGAAGGCCCCCTCTGTGACAGCAACTTGTCCTTGACTTTGACAGCGCTCTAACCTCCCTCCCCCTTCAGGGAAACACTGAAACTTTGACCAGCTTCTGCAGAAAGTTTAGTTGTTGTGGGCAGCAGGCGGGCTGCAGCTTAGCAACCCTGGCAGGCGCACAGCTGTCTGCCTCAGGCTGTCTGCCCTGCTTGTCACTGTCCCCTCCCCCAGCCCAGTCTCTCCTCACTTGTATTCCCCTGGTCCCATCTCCCCTTTTCTCCCCTAATCCCTCTCCTTCCCCATCTTGGCAGTCCTTTGTCCTTGCTGTGACCCCTGTCCTGCACACACACGCCCCCTCACACACCACACACATGCATGCACACACACACTCACACACACTCACATGCATGTACACACAGGCACTCACTCACACACACACACACACACACACACACACACACACCATGCTCAGCCCTGTGAGCAGACTTCACAGCTCCTGATGCATGCTCTGTTCGGCTCTCTGCCCATTCTTCTCTCTGAAGGCAGACTCCTGGTTTTGTTTTGTCTTGTGGCGGGACGTACAAGGGACTCTGGTTTCCATGCTGGAAAGGTGTCCTGTAGGATTCTGCCTGTTAGGACAGCACTGTGACTTGCTAAGAATGTGTTGACAAAGAGCTGTCCCCGCCCTTTTCAAACGCCTTGTGGTTGGTGGGAGGACAACTTTTACTTTTAAAATTTGCTATTGTTACTTTATTTTTTACAGTCTCCCTATGTAGCTTCGAGTCCAGCATTGTAGATGTGAAACTCTGCATCTGGGTGTCCTCTGCACTGTTATTTTGGTTGATTGTAGACAGGGTCTCACGTAGCCCAGCTGGCCTCTAGCTAAGCCATTGGGCAACTGACACATGCTTAATCTTAGCTTTTGGTGGTGGCACACACTAATCCCAGCACTCGGGAGGCAGAGGAAGCTGGATCTCTGAGAGTTTGAGACCAGCCTGGTCAACAGAGCAAGTTCCAGGACAGCCAGGACCACATAGAGAAGCCCTAACACCCCCTATATACACACACCAATGGGTCATATTTGTTCAAATTTTGTAGTTTGTAAGTGTATGCTTTCGGTTATGTGTGTATGTTTGCCTTCATGTATGCTGCAGTGCCTGCGGTGGCCAGAAGAGGGCACCAGAGCTCCTGGAGTCGGAATGACAGGTACATTGTGAGCCACCATGCCGGTGCTGGGAACTGAACACAGGCCCAGTGAGTGCTGCTAACCACTGAGCCATCCCTCCAGCTTCTTGATCCCAAGTGTGTCCTCAGCTTTTTCCGAAGTGCCTGGAAATCACCCCCCCCCCCCAATGCCCCGTCACAGGCACTTTTTTTTAGGCTTGCCTTAGTTCGATTGTTTTTTTTTTTGTTGTTGTTGTCGCGGAGATGGGGCATTGAGGATCTTGACTGAAATTCAGTATTCCTATGCTCACCCACCCATAAACCATTATGACACTCAAAAGAGTCAGATTCTTTAACGAATGCAGCCAAATATCAGATTATTATTTGGACAGAGCAAGGTGGTCTGAAAAGCATCTGAGTGATCTTCAGGTGCTTCACAGAGAAGCATTACAAGTTTGTATGTGCACAACAGCCACCCTTGCAGAGGATAGAGCAGGGGCTCGTTGAGATTTGTTCTGGGGCTGGAGGCGTGGATGGAGTGCTTGCCTAGCATGCTTGAGGCCCTGGGCTCCTATTCAGTACCGTGTGCAACTGAGTCTGGTGGCGCACACCCCTGTTAAGCCATCTTGTCATTCGTTGGCCCTGGACAGTGTTTCTCTCTGACTTAGAAGCTCTCTCTCTCTCTCTCTCTCTCTCTCTCTCTGGCTGGTGACTGGATCCACCTTCCACTGTCCCCCAATCCCAGGGAGCTATGGCCAGCCTCTTTATGATGGTGCTGGGGATTTGAACTCAGGTCGTCTCCCCAGACCCTTACACTGTCAGTTCCTAAAAGCTCGCCCACACCTTTGCTGGTTACAGCCTCCTTCCTGACTCTGAAATCATAAGGATGGTGTTTTGTTTGACGTTGTCTTCTGCTGCCTGTACTGTCTCTGGTCTGTGAGTTCCATCTTTCTGTTGTCTGTAACCTCAAGCTTTCCCCAAATGTGTGGTAGGCTTTCCAGGGATCTGCTGCTAGATCAGGATGGGGCTGGTGGGGGCAGGCTGGGCCTTAACGAGAAGGTACTCTGCCGGTTTTCACTGGGGATTCTGGGAGTGGTGGGTAGCTGTTTTATCCGAGACTGGTGAGTTCCCCCGAGGGAACGCCTCCTGTATCCTGCCTGCCTCTTCTCTTCTGGGTTTGATTTGCACAAGGAAGTGTGCCCAGAGTCACATGTCAAGTATGTAGATTTACATGTACTCTGTTTACTGTGCATTGTTGGGCTCACCTTTCTCTTTACTTATTTTACTCTTTAATTGTGTTTTTTGCAGTGCTGGAGATCCAGCCCAGGGCCTGGTGCATGCTAAGCAAAAGCTCTACCCTGAGTTATGTCCCCCAGCCCTGCCCCCTCCTCAGCCTTGCCCACCCCTCTCTGCCCCATCTCCTCTCCACCCCATGCCCACCCCCAACCCCTTGCTGCTTTTGTGTCTGGTGTAGCAGAGCCCACAGATTCCATTTCAGTTTCTGCTGGACAGTTGCCCAGACGTTCATGGACGCGACGGGACCTTCCAAAGCTGGAATGGTGGCTCAGGACTTGTGGACTTCAGGCCAGTCCTTCAGTATACAGCCTGAGTTCTCCTCAGCACCTCCAAAGCGTGGTCCCCCAGGTCCTGAAGCCCTTGCTTCTCCCAGGCGGCTCAGGCTTTGACTTCCCGTGGTTCAAAAATGTGTTCTATCTCATAGGCTTCACGCCCTGTTTTGTTTTGTTTTGTTTGGGTTTTAGGTTTTTCAAGACACATATCTCTGTGTAGCCCTGGCTGTCCTGAAACTCACTCTGTAGACCAGGCTGGCCTCAAACTCAGAGATCCATCTGCCTCTGTGAGCATGAGTCATCACTGCCCAGCTTCCTCCGTGTTCTTAAATGCTTTTCTGAGAATTAAGTGAAGCTGCGGGGCCTCCTGGTTTGTCTGTCTGTCTGTCTGATATCTCTATGTGTCTCTGTCTTTGTTGCAGTATGTGTATGCGTGTGTGCATGTGTGCATGTGCATATGTGTAGCCAGAGATCAGTGCATGGTAGCTCCTCTGCCACTCTCCACAGGAACCTGGAGCTCAGTCATTTTGTGAGACTTGCTGCCTGGCCAGGCCCTGGAGCCGGTCCCCCTCCATTTTCCTGGTGCTAAGGGTTGCCAACCTGCGCTCTGCATCCAGCAACATTCTCCTGGGTGCTTTGCTTCCAAATTAACCCCGTGGCTGTGCCTCAAGCAGTTTGCCCACTCCGCCTTCCTCTACGTACAGACAGACCAGCGGGTTCATTTAGCTGGGTTCATGGCAGCTGCCACCCTGTGCTTCTTCTGGGTTGGTCACAGGAGCCACAGGCCTTGGGGCCCATGCATCTCTCTTCACCCATCCTAGCTCCTCATCACAGGAGGGCCCCACGGCTTTCCCTGGCCGTGCTGAGTTAGCCTCTGAAAGCCAGGCTGTGTGGGTCTTCAGTTGTTGTTTGTGTTGACAGTTCAGCATGGAGACTCCTTTCTGTGTCCCAGGCAGGCAGGCAGGCAGCCAGCCAGCTCAGGGGATCCCCGTCTCAGTTCCCACCAAGGAAGCCGTGGCATTGCGCCTGTGCCAAGGGCAAGGGTTTGTCTCCAGCCTCCTTCCTGCTCTCTTTAGCTGATTGCTGCTGTTGCACCGGCTTGTGTGGCCTGTGGCCATCCATTTGCCCTGCACCTTCCTGAGCTGAACCAGCCAGCAGAGGCTCCTAGGGGAGGACACCCGGTGGCCACTGCAGTTATGTGGAAAGGCAGAAGGTGTGGGTTGACTGGAGAGCAGAAGAGACGACAGAGGTCTGGTTGCTGCTTCATTCCGCATTCAGAACCTCACGGCTGGCCGAGTGTGCGTCACTCCTAACCCATCGCTTGTCATCCCAGCCACCCCGTGCTTTTGCAATATAGTACTTAGAGCACACCTGGCTTTGAGTGATGGTTGTTCCAGACCCCCGAAGACACAGGGACCATCAGTACCGCCCAGGCACATGGGGCTCAAGCTGAGTAAAGATAACTGAACTGCCCTCTGGGAAATGGGGTGCGGTGAGGGGATGGTGTCTGACCTTTCTTGGAGTGTGGGATATGGGCTGAGTGATGCTTCTGGGCAGTGGTCTCCGTGTGGTCCCAGCATCCTCAGCATCATCTCACAGACCGTCAGATTCTTGGGCTGGGTATATGGTTCAGTTGATAGATTGCATGCATGAGGCCCTGGGTACCGTCAACATCTCCATATAAACCAGATGTGGTGTCCCAGGACCTGTAATCCTGGCACTTGGGAAGTAAAGGCAGAAGGGTCAGAAGTTCAAGGTTACCCTCAGCTACTTAGGGAGTTTGAGGCCAGTCTGATCTACTTGAGAAACCATCTCTTTAAAAAACAAACACAAACCAAGTGTTTGGCTTTATTCAGACTTCTTGACCTGGGTAGGGCTCAGCCTCTGTGTTTCACAAGACTCCTGGAAGGGGTTGGGGGGGTGTATATGCATGTATGTGTGTGTGAGTGTGTGAGCATGTGTGGGTGGTGTGTGTGCATGTTTGTATGCATGTGTGTGTATATGTGTGAGCATGTGTAGTATGTGTGCATGTGTGTATGTATGGCATGTGAATGTGTATGTGCATGTGTGGTGTGTGCAGGTATGTGTGTGTACATGCATGTATGTGCATGTGAGTGTGTGCGTGTATGTGCAAGTGTGTTACATGCATGTGTGAGTGTATGTTGTGAGCATGTCTGTGTGCGCGTGTGTGTGCATGTATGTGTGTCCAGTGTCTATTTGGGTTCCATGGTCTTGCAGGTGGAGTTTTCAGGTTGGTTCCTCTGCACAAGTCTGAAAGGAGGATGTGGAGGGCTCCCCTGAGGCCTCTCCAGGCCAGTCCCTCCCAACACCCGAGAATTCCTCATGCCCTTGCTGAGAGAGTTCTCCCTTTTCTTTCCCCCCCCTTCTTTCCCTCCATTCTCCCTCCTCCCCTCCCTCCTCCCCTCCCTCTCTCCTTCCTTCCTCTTTCCTCTCCTTCCATCCACATAGCCCAGACTGACCTTGAAATCACTGTGAAGCCCAGAATAAGCTGGAACTTCTGACTTTAGTTTCCGAACACTTGGAAGATAGACCTGCCCCCCTGCCTGGCACATGAGTCGGTCTTGTGCATTGGATGGAGAAAGAATAGGGTCTGTGTGGAGATGCCCATGATGGCTGTGAGATTTAGTCCAGGGAGGAGCAGAGTGGAGCACTGTTCCGGGGAGGAACCGTCCACCTCTCAGTGCTGAGGGCAAGGTGCTCAAGGACCACCCATCCATCCAGGGCCCTGGGTCCAGAGGGAGTTGGGGCCAGTGTCCTGACCCTCCAGCAGTCATCCTCATATGGTGTTTGGGTGGAGGTGACCCTGTGGGGAGGGGGCCTCCGGAGGCCACGCCCCTGCCTGGATTCCCTGGCGGCACAAGGCTCAGTGTTGCTTCTCATGCTGGCACTGAGCCTGCACATTCTTTCCCGTAGACAATGGCTGCCTCTCGGCATTCTTATTCCCCAGGCTGTGCTCACACAATGAGGTCCTTTTTTCTGCTTCTATGTCCACCCGTGGGCCTTATGGGTGCTGTCTGCCTGATTTTATCTCATGCTGACTGTTAGCATACTGTGATAGCCTGACCCGGCTTTTCATTGTGGGGATAATGGGAAATAACCAGTCTGCCGTACCTAAGATGAACTCTGAGAGGATGCCAAAGCCAGAATGCCGGGTGGGATTGGTGGCCGGGGAGATGGGGGATGTTGGGGGTGTGTTTGTGTCTGGGAGCACATGCTAAGTGGTGTATTTCTATAGCAGTCATGGCAGCTGGCATGTATGCTGTACTTGCTGAGTATCAAGTACCGCGCGAAGCACGTTGGCGTGACCAGCTGGTACTTGTGGAGTGGCTCAGTTCTTCGCGCCCTTTGGCTGGAGAAATGGGTATGTCTTAGCTTGCTTTCTGCCTTGTCTGGCGTCCCAGCCTGGTAAACTGAGTGAAGAAAGGGCAGGCAGGTGCAAGCTGACTAGCAAGAAGCTTCTACCTACTTCTAGCATCATGGGAATCACGGGAGGACACAGGGTGTGCGAGGAATGACTTGGACACTGACGTGGTTTGGACGTGTTTGAGTGTGTCCCCAGGTCAAGGTTGGAGGCTCGGTTCCCAGGGGTGGGTGAGGTGTTTAAGAGCGCGTGGCCTGTGGAATGTGTGAGGAGATCCAGGAGCAGCCTTGTGGGACCCTCCCAGTGGACTACCCAGTCTTGAACACAGAGCTTTGAGAGCCTGTGACCCACGGAAGCCGCTTTACCAGCTGCCCGGAAGCCAGTGTTTCACAGTCACTAAATATGGACTAGTACACCTCAGGCCACCCGCCGCCTAAGCCTGGGACTTCACACACCTTGCATGCTTCCTGGTGGGAGAAACGCCCCACGGGAGACTGGGCTACTAATCCGTGTGGGTACCTGTCTGTGGAGACCTGATCTCAACCTCCGCTGCTGTTGCTCAGCCCTGCCCGCCTTGTTTTTGAGAACAGTTCTCTCATTGGTCTGGAGCTTGTAAGTAGGCTTCACTGACTGACCACTGAGCCCTGGGGACCAGCTGCCACCATGCCTGGCTTTTTATATGTGCCCCGGGAATCAAACTGGAGAGTCTGTCTCCAGCGTCCTTCGGCATACTCTAAGTAACTAAAATGACTTTCTTCTCTTTGTCGCTGCAGTACTTCTCGGTATAGTGGAAAATGTTTTATGTGTGGAACTTTATGTGTCGTGGGAAGTGGGGTCATTTTATTCACTTGCACAGATATAATCAGGTCAGCCAGAGGCGAATCATCCCCAGGTTTCAGATTAATTATTGTCAGGATCATCTCTGGACATTGGTTAATAATACATCAGTGGGGTGTGCCCAGAGCCCGGGGCACTGGGAACTTTCTTCTTCAGACAATCTTGCAGAAGGACAGACTTCTCCTCCCGTCCTCCTCCCCTCCTTCCCCTCCTCCTCCATCTTCTCCTCCCCTCCTTCTCCTTCCTTCCCTTTCCTACCCTCTCCCTCCTTCCCTCACCCTTCCCATTTAGTGTGTGGTTCTGCGATTCTGCAAAGAGGCCTTGAGATAAGATACTTCCTGGAGATGGAGTCATAACATAAGACCCTGTGAGATGGCTTCTCTCTCAGCGTGATGTTCTCAACGTTTGTCCATGCTGTGGTGTGTGCGAGCCCTTTGTACTTTTTATTACAGGGGAATAGTCCACGGTGCGCATGACATAACAACTTTAACTGTTTCTCTTTTTTGTCTACTGTGTTGCCATGGACGTCCAGAGGAAAGCTATTGTGTGACACATCTTCCTTCCTCTTGCAATGAGACAATCTGTGGGGATGCCTTCACTCTGGGAGCCTTCTGAAGAAATACTGTGATGTTTTCCAAAAAGGCCAGCGGTGCCACCCCTGACATCTTCACCAGCTGTGTGAGATAATGCTGTTTCTCTGCCAACACTTGTTATTATCTGTTTCACCGCTTAGGCCCATCCTCCAGGGTAAAGCAGTGTCTTAGGATTGGATTTTTGATTTCCTGATGGGTGTCTATCCACCTACTTCTCTCTCTCTCTCTCTCCCCCTTCCCCCTCTCCCTTCACCATTGTAGCCCAGGCTGGCCCAGATGCTCCCGAGTCAGCCTCTGCAGGGCTGGGATTTCTGGAGAGTACTCACCATCTGTGCTTTGAGCCTCTTTCCTTGTGTTTATTGACTCTCAACGTTTCCTTTCCTTTATATTCTTAAGTGTGAACAAGTCACTATCTCACTATCTTTCCCCCTCATTTCTTTAAGTTGTATTGAATAAGAATTAGTTGATACCAGATTACTTCACCTGGGTGAATATTAGAAATTACAAAGTTTACTTATTCATTTATCTTGTGTTTGTGTGTTTGTTTTTGTTTTGTTTTTTGAGACAAAGTTTCTCTGTGTAACTCTCTGGTTGACCTGGAACTCACTCTGTAGACCAGGCTGGCCTCACACACAGAGCTCCAACTGCCTCTACCTCCTGAGTGCTGGGATTAAAGACTCCCACTGCCTGGCTAGAAATTACAAAGTTTAAAACATTGATTTTTATTCTCATCATTCAGAAATCTAGGAAAAGAGTAAAAATTCCCTTGTTTTAATATTGTCCCAAATGCAACATTAATGTACAACCATAAAAAAGTGTGTGTGTGTGTGTGTGTGTGTGTGTGCGCGTGTGAGTTAGCATGTGAAGTATGAAGGTCAGAGGATAACTTTGGAGGTCATTCCTTAATCCCAGCCAACTCACTCTCTCTGTCTCTCTCTGTCTCTCTCTCTGCCTCTCTCTCTCAGGCAGGGTTTCTCACTGATCTAGAACTCACCAAGTGTGCCAGGCTGGCTGACCATTGAGCCCCAGGAACCCTCCTGTCTCCACCTTCCCCCAATGGCTAGGTATGTGCCACCACCACACCCTAGTTTTTTTTTTTTAAATGTGGGTGTTCTCTGTCCCCAGAGTATGGTGGGTTTTTGTTTGTCTTTTTGTTTTTGTATAAAGCTTTAAGTGTTTGCTGTGTTAGGATGCCACATTGAATAGTTGGCATTCACATTTGGGGGTTTTTTGCTTGTTTGTTTTTTGAGGTACCAGGGATGGAACCCAGGGCTTCTTACTTGTTAGCAGGCACTCAATTCCCAAGTCACATCTCCTCCAGTCCTTGAATTCACAGCCCTCGAAAGGACTCTTTTAGTCCCAGCTGAGGCAGTTGAATCTCTGTGAGTTCGAGGCCACCCTGGTTTACAGAGTGAGTTCCAGGACAGCCAGGGCCACACAGAGAAACCCTGCCTCAAAAAAAAAAAAAAAAAATCTCAGCCCTTACTCCACACCCTCACACCCCTGCCGTTGCCATCCTGAATGGAGACATATCTCTCTTAATCCTTTTAACCACAGCCTTTCCATTTATAATACTGGCATTTTAAAAATAAAAATCGTGTATGGGACACAGAGTTAAGTACTGGAATTGCCTCTGCTGTCGGAGCCAGTTTTGTGTGGATCGGAACCAATCTGTAACCCGAGTCCCACAGGCAGCTATTAATAGAGCTCTGGGCATGCTGAAGGGCAACTTCTGTCCTCGGGGCCCAGTCAGGTGAAGCCATGCTTTGTGGATGGAAACAGGACAGCAAGGTGTGTCACTGTAGTAGCTAGTGAGTATCCCCGATGGCAAGAACGCCTGAGATCCCCAGTGCTACCTGGATATTCTTTTCTAAGCGTCACTGGACATGTCCATCGCAGAGGTGACAGGAGACAGCCATGCCTCCTGAGTGAATGCAGACTTGACTAAAGAATGAAGGTATGGCCGTGTCCCAGACTGACCGCCTCTGCCCCGCGTTTTCCTTCCCTTATGGAAGGTAGATTTTGTTCCACACCTTGGCATCCTTTGAAGCTCGATGGAGTGCATGCTTAGCCCAGCGTAGCCACCCCACCTGTGCTGTGGTTTGGCTCCGGCTGTGGTGATGAGGCCAGGTGTGCTCCCCGCCCCCATCCCAGCTGGGAAGGAGGTGTGCAGAGACTCCCACAGGACTGTGGGTGGTGTCCTATCTGCTTCCTTCCCACTGTGACCTGGCAGGAACCTGCTGTCTGTGGCCCAGTGGGAAGGGCGGGGTGAAGGTGGACTCAGGGCTGGTTCCATCCTCACTCCATAAAGTGATCTGTAACCTTGACACTTCATTGAGTGACGAGCCACCTCGCCCACAGCTGTGCTCTGAGTATGCAAATAAACCAGAATATAACCAACCCAAAGAAAAGTTCATTTTACACGCCACTAAAACGGAACAAGGTGTTGTGTAAGCTTCCTTTTGAGGCCGAGGTCCAGCTCCCTCCTTCCCCGTCTGCCTGGAGCTACCCTTTGCCTCACGTTTTTTTCCAGGCCGCCTTTGCTCTCTCTGACTCGGCTCGTGTCTCTGCCACAGTGGGCATGTGGTTGGAGAATTGGGCCAGTGTCCAGCTCTTAGACCACTATCCCCATCTTGGAAGTGTAGGCCATGCACTTGTCCCCTGGCCCTGTGAGAGCGCATCAGGGTGTAGCTCTATTTACCATGCGTGCCTTTTGTTTTTAAAGTGTGTGTGTGTGTGTGTGCATGTGTGTGTATGTGTGTGTGAGTGTGTGTGCATGTGTGTGAAGGTGGTGTGTGTGTATGTGTGTGAGTGTGAGTACATGTGTGTATGTATGTATATGTGTGAAGGTGGTATGTATCTGTGAGTGTGTATGTGTGTGAGTGTATGAGTGTGTATGTGTGTGAGTGTGTGTGCATGTGTGTGTGTTGTGTGAGTGTGTGTATATGTGTGTATGTATGTGTGTGTGTGAGTTTGTGTATGTGTGTGAAGGTGGTATGTATCTGTGAGTGTGTGTATGTGTGTGAGTGTATGAGTGTGTATGAATGTGTATTGTGTGAGTGTGTGTGCATGTGTGTGTGTATGTTGTGTGAGTGTGTGTATATGTGTGAAGGTGGTATGTGTGTATGTATGAATGTATGTGTGTGTGTGAGTGTGTGTGCACGTGCATGCTATGTGTATACGGAGCCCACAGAGGTCAGAAGAGGGCATCAGATCCCCTGGAGCTGGAGTAACAGGCCGTTGCGAGCAGCCATCACTCAGAACCCTCTGAGACCCTGATTGAGGTCCTTTGTAAGAGCAGCCAGTGCTCTTAACCCCCGGCCGTCTCTCCAGTCCTTATGTTTGTTTTGCGGTGCCTGGGAACCAGTCAAAGTGACTGAAGCCACTGTCTGACCAGCATGCAGACGTGGAGGCCTCGCTTATTTAAACATGTTTACATGTATTTGTATGTTTGTGTGTATATGAATATGTGGGTTGCATGTGGGCTAAGGTGCAAGGGTGGAGGTCAGATGGCAGATTGTGGGAGTCATTCTCTACCTGGCCACGTGGGCTCTGGGAGGCGGAACCCTGTGGTCGGCTGTGGCATATGACCCGGCTTGCTTGCATCTTGCTGTCCCCTTCTGTGTCTCTGATGGTTCCCACCCCCTCTTCCCACCCGAATAAGGGCTGAGTTAACTGTTCAAAACATACAGCTTGCCTTTGCCCGTAGGATCTCTGGTGGGCGGTCTTCACAGAGTCTAGGAAGATCACCGAGCGGTGGCCTGTTCCCGACCATGTCAGTAGACCTCGGGTTTCCAGAACACCGTCGTCTGGGTGTGGGGTGGGGGCGGGGTATGTGCCAACTCACAGATACTCATCCTGCTCAGAAAGCTTGGTGTTCTCTGGGAAAGGGTGGTAAGTGGTTTCAGAGTTTCCAGTTTCCCTCTCTACACATGGTGGGGACGTGGTAGGCAGGGCCTTGAGTGATGGGTTCTAACTCTGGTGTCTGGTGTCGTCATGGGCTGCCACCTCTGTCCTGTGCGGAACCGGAGTGGTGATGACTCCCCACACCCATGCCACGGATATGGGAGGAGACACATACACCACACACAGACACCCATACCACACACACAAACACACACACCACACACAGACACAGACACACACATACACCACACACTCACATACACCACACACACATACACCACATACACACAACACACACAGACACACAGATACACACACACCACACACAGACACACACACTCAAACCACACACACAAACATACATACTCACACACCACACACACACTCAAACCACACACAGACACACACTCACACACCACACACACACACCACACACACTCACACACACACATACACCACACACAGACATACACACCACACCACACACACCACACACACACATACTCACACATACTCACACACCACACACACACACTACACACACAGACACACACATACTCACCACCCATACACCATACACACTCACACCACACACAGACACACACACAGACACAGACATACTACACACACATACACCATATACACATACACCACACACACACTCACACCACACACACACACACACACACACACACTTTTATAAGGAATATCTTTTGGGAAAGTACTCTTCTTGATGGTGTGGCATGCACACCGTCATCTCAGGAAGTGGAGGAAGGAGCTCAGGCTGTCCTAGACAGTACTGCGAGTTGACGGCAACCCTGGGTTACATGAGACCCTGTCCCCCAATGAACAAACAGAATCCCAAGAGACCAAGACAAGAAGAAAGACGCCCATAGAGGCTTGTGAAGGAGTCCCATTGGCAGAGAACAAACAGGCGGCCCGGCCTATGCAGGATGCTGTGATTGACGAGAAAATTGGAGGGATTAACTTTATGGAAGGCCAAGAAGGGAAGAGGATCCCTCGTGAGGAAGGGTGTGGCGGCTTAAACAGGCTTAGCCCAGGTTCAGGACGTGCCGTGAGATATGAGAGATGCAGAAGCGTTACCTGAGGGAGGAGGCGAGGATGTCAGGAGGAAGACCTGGAACTCTTTAAGATCTGGCTTCTGTTTTTATGTACGCTTTGTGCACACACGCACACGCACGCACGCACACGCACACGTGAGTGCAGAGCCCACAGGAGCCAGAAGAGGGAACCACGGGGTCTGCAGTTGCAGGAGGTTCTGAGCTGCCGGATGTGGGTGCTGGGACCTGAACTCAGGTCCTTGGCAAGAGTAGTGAACTCTCGTAACCTCGTAGCCACCTCTCTAGCCCTCTGGAAGCACAGCGCAATGTGAACAGGGTCATACCAGTGTCACATCTGCCTGTCAGTCCTTTGAGGGCAACCTTCAGCTTCATTTTAGGGCTAAAACCCTGACCTCAGTGAGCTTCCAGACTTAGTGAATGGACCCTGTAAAAACCGGAATGGTCACCCCAGGCTCGGAGGCTGACCTGGAGTTCATTGGACATGTTAAAATCTTTATTGTGGTGCAATTTCAGTTTAATAGAAAATTTAGAGAGAGAGAGAACAGACATGGACCCTTGACCCAGCCTCCCCTAATGTTAACATCTAGTGTGACCATTGACCTCATTTATGAGTGACCATGCTCACTGAGGGTGAGGCGGGCTCCGACGCCCTTTTGAAGGTGTCACGCTCACCTGGGTCCAGCACAGACTGTGTCCAGGGAGAAATCAGGCCGCGAGCTACTTTGGAACCAGCAGCCCTAGCAGAGATCCAAGGATAGTCAGTGTCCTGGAAAGCTCAGGACATCGGTCTTAGCAGGAGATTCAAGGACAGTAGGCTGTCTGGGGTCATGTGATCTCGGGGTCATGTGAACCCAGAGCCACTTTGAACTTTATTTAGTGGACGCTTGGCCTGAGATGCTTAATATAGATGGAGCTCTGCTGTCCTGTGAGAATTCCACTCTGCCCCAGTGTGAGGACAGGGAAGTTAGGAATGTGTGTCTCTGCTGGTGCTAAAGTCACCTTACTCGTTTCCCATCTCCTTTGTGAACCAGGAGACCAACAAAAATGCCAGTTTGTAACTTAGGAGCAGACGATCCATCAGTCCCGCCCCCCCCCACCCATTCAGTCATCCCATCGATCCATCCATTCACCCACTGTGCTGGAAGGGCTTGTGTCAACTTGACACAAGCTCCAGTCATCTGAGAGGAGGGAGCCTCCACTGGGAAAATGCCACAGGCAAGACTGTAGGGAGTTTTCTTGATTAGTGAGTGATGGGGGCGGGCCCAGACCTCTGTGGGCGTGGTGACCCCTGGGCTGGTGGTCCTGGGTGCTGTAAGGAAGCAGGCCCAGCAAGCCATGGGGAACAAGCCAGTGAACACTGTTCCTCTGTGCCACGCTGTCCGTGGCCTCAGCATCAGCTCCTGCCTCCAGGTTCCTGCCCTGCTTGAGTTCCTGTCCTGACTTCCTTCAGTGATGGACAGTGATGTGGACGTGTGAGCCACATAAACCCTTTCCTCCCCAAGTTGTTATGGTCATGGTGTTTCATCAGAGCAATGATAGCCCTAGGACACCCACCCGGTCTGTCTGCCCATCCCTTCAGCTGTCCGTCCGTCCGGCAGTCCTTACTCTCACCCACACTCCCATCCTCAGCTCCCGCCCGCCCTCTGCCCTCCCCCTGCGGGCTTGTGGATTTGCCCAGTAGTCTTTTCTTTTGGAAAGGACTTGTTTTGCATTCAAATGATGACCACCCTTGTCAAATGAACTCCCTCCCTTCCAGGACTCTGTGACTGCATTCCTCTAGAATGCAGCTCTGTGTGTGACAGCGTGAGGCCGCTGCTCCTGGCTGGGCCTGCTCAGGGAAAGTAAAGCTGCAGAAAGAAGTCAGAGCGGAGAGGGTCCCTGCCCCTGGGCGTGGCCACCCTGCAGCTCTCAGCTGTTAGAATGTCCTCTTGCCAGTGGTAGAAATAGACTCTTGGTGACTCCTGGAGTGACAGGGACACCAGGGCTTTGGGCTCCATTGGGCTGAGCATTAGACTGAAATGAAAATGTTGGGGTAAGGTGGCTCAGTCTACACAGTGCTATCGGCTCAAATATGAGCACCTGAGTCTTTTCCCAGCACCCACCTAAAAAGTCAGGCACGATGGCGTGCACTTATAATCCCAGGGAGGTGGAGACTAGCAGATTCCTGGGCCAGCCAGTGTGGCCTAATCAGTGAGCCCAGATCCCAGCGAGAGAGACCTTGTATTGAAAATCGAGGTGGAGGGCACGGGAAAGACCCGTGATGTTGACCTCTGACCTGCACGTGTGCACGAGTACACCCACACCGTGCATTCACAGGAATGTGTGCACATACACACACACACACACATACACACACACACAGAGAGAGAGAGAGAGAGAGAGAGAGAGAGAGAGAGAGAGAGAGAGAGAGAGAGAGATTTTTTTCTACCAGGGCCAATTGAGGAAAAAGTTTATGCTTCCCTGTCAGAACAACCACAAAAGCATAGCTGTGCATCCGGCAGGGGTCTTTGTTCACGTACATCATGTGACACTGCTGTGGCTCCGAGGACATTTGACCTTTGAGGCTTGTTTTTGACGGTGCCACCAACCATACATCCTGGTTAGCTGTGGGACGTGGTCGCGTCCGGGCCGTCTGTGATACTTTAAGCGAGATATTCTGCTGTTGAGAAAGCGCAGTCCAATTTCAGGTCTCTAACAAGTGTTGCTCAGTCTGCTGTAAAATCTAATCTTCCCTAATGAAGGGTTTGGTTTGCTTCATGGGAAAGCAGTGCCTGGAAGTCCTTGTCCCTTGTCCCTCGCCCTGGACCAGCCGTGTGTCCTTCAAACTCTGCCCCTGGAGATAGGGGTGTGCTGCCCCGGGGGTGCAGAGTGCACATTCACCTCTGGACACTCAACACCTGTAACCAGCTTGGGAGATGGCTGTCGTTGTCCCCTGATTGACTGATAGAGTGAGTGTGGAGAGGAGGGTCTCACTCTGTCAGCCCGGCTGGCTTCAGACTCAAGACCTCAGGTTTTGAGGCCCGGGGCCTAGGGAAGGTCAATGTGCATTCTGAAGGGCCAGCGAGCGTTAGGCAGCAAAACTGTGGCTCTTACCGCTGACAGCCCGTGAAGCAGGTGTTTGGACTTGCTGGGTTGCCCAGATGAGGGCTCTAGAACCTTCCTAACTGGAGACTGAAGAGCTGACATGTGATTCCCCGCCCATAGGCACAGAGGAGCATGGCGTGGTGATAAGCTCACCCTGGGAAGCAGGGCCTGGCAAAGGCGAATGGATGGTTCCGGCAGCTTGGGGAACACTTCCTAAAAAAGCAAGGCTGAAGTGTTTGTACTAGATATCCTGGAAGTGATCTAAGATGCACCAGGCCAATACCGAGGGTGTGCGCTTTTGTGTTTGATTCTGGTTGGAGATGGGGAGGAGACAGGGGAGTTCCTAAAGGCTGTGTCTTCCCACAGCCCTGTTTGCTCTGAGCACTCCTGACCCCGTGGGCCTGAGGCTTTCTCTTGTCAGAGCCCAAGCTTTCCTGTAATTCACCGAGCATCTCCCTGCGGGCTTTATCTCTGAGCGTTTCCAGGGTTCCCATGGTGGGTTATTTGCTTACTTGGGCAAGGCCTGGGTCTCTTTAACAGTGGATGCCAGGCCCAGCGCCTTGAGGTGGATCATGCCGTTGGAACCGTGCCCTCCACAGGAGCCAGCCTGTTGGGGTCAGCTCTGCTGCCCATTCCTGGTGTCAGAAACTTCCTGAATTCTTTTGTGTGTGTGTGTGTGGGGGGGTGAGGTTGAGTCAGGGTTTCTCTGTGTGGCCCTGGCTGTCCTGGCACTTGCTCTGTAGACCAGGCTGGCCTTGAACTCACAGAGATCTGCCTGCCTCTGCTTCCCACACACTGGGATTAAAAGCGTGCGCCACCACCGCCTGGCTTCAGCATTCACTTTTTATGGATTTTCTTGCTCCTGCCCTCAACACATCCCCTGCCCCTCCAACTAATGCCCACCCCTCCTCCCACGGGAAAAAAAGAAAAAAAAATCTGTTTATAAACAACACATTTACATTGTTCCTACACACGCAGCTTGTGATGTACCGCCCACGCCCTCTCTTTTCCCCCCGACTCGGCCCAGTGGCTGGTTCATGTTGCTTACATGTTAGCGGTTTCATTTTTCCTACCCAGAGGGCAGCGTGCGGGAGTCAGTTCTCCCCCCTCCGTCATGTGGCTCCCAGGGATCAAGCCCAGGTCCTGAGGCTTTGGCAGCAAGCACGTTCCCACGATGAACGCGCTCTCTGGCCCCAGAAGCCCTCTGTCTTTTTATCCCTTCATTGTTAACTTAGCAACAGATCCCGGGGACCTTTGAATACTCAATTGAAACGACCAGAGGGAAGGATGTAACAAAGTACCCAGCAAGTGTTTTTTAGATCTGTTTATTTCATGTGTCCTTATGTTTTAGCTGCTCTATACGTGAATGCCACAGTGTGCGGTGCCCACAGAGGGCAGGAGAGGGCTTCACATCTCCCGGAGCTGAAGTTACAGGTGTATATGTATTGCCACATGGGTGCTGGGAATCGAACCTGGGTCCTGTGCTAGAGTAGCAGGTGCCCTTAACCTCTGAGCCAGCTCTTTAAGCAGGTTCTTCCAAAGTGATCTTCAGGAGAATTTTCTGTCTTTTTATTTATTACACATCTCGTTTTGCTTCTGAGTCTCTTACTTAGGCAGTAACGTGTGGGATTTATTTTCTTCTTCTACCTGGTTATTATTTATGGATATAAGGATTCTTTGGGGGTGGATCTAACTGTCTGTGTAGCTGAGTTCTCTTTGCTTCTGGGCCTGTGATTGTATCTGTGGACGGTTTCTCTTGCTTCTCCTCCTCCTTTGCTTTTTGTTTATTTGTTTAGTGTTTCTTTTTTTTGAGACATGGTCTCACGTAGCCCAGGCTGGCCCAGGCTCACTCTTTGGCTGAGGATGACTTTGAGAGCTCCTGCTTTTCCTGTCCATGCCTCCCTGGCACCGCTGACGTGTGAGTCCAGGGTTTCCAGTATTGGGCATGGAACCCGGGGCCTCATGCATGCTGGGCTACTGGGCGCCCACTGAGCCACGTCCCCCGTCCTAAGGTTTACAAAAGTTAGCAATTCGTGTGTGTGAGTGTGTATGTGTGTGTGTGTGTGTGTGTGTGTGTGTGTCTCAAAAGTTAGAATTTGTGTGTGGGGGGGCAGACAGACCGACAGAGACAGGGAGAGCGAGGTGGAGCGGTCAAGGTTATAAAACCCGTGAGCAGCTGTCATGACTGTCATGGCTGTCATCCCCGAGTAGGGGCCAGCGTAGAGCTCCTTGCTGTTAGTGCCTGGGGGTGCTGGTGCCGGGAGCACTCTGCTGCTGGGGATGACTTAGTCCCCCTGCTCCCCACCCCTCTGTTCCCACCATTGTCTCTCCCTGCCTTTGCTTGATCACTGTGTTGTCCGGGCTGTGATTGCTCAGACCGCACACCCTAAGGCGATCAGGCTGTCCTGGAAGTGCGTGACAGCAAGCGGCCAGGCCGGCAGTTTCCACCTCTTCCTTATGTTCAGCTGCTTGTTTCAGTAGGAAAGGCCGGCCAGTGCCTTCTCCCTGGTGAATACAGGCTGAGCCCGAGTGGGCTGTACCTCCTTAGCTCCCGGAAGCTCTGGCCTCGGCCTGTTTCCTGGGTGTTCCTATGCTGAGGCTCTGAGCTATCATTCCCCAGTAACTCCACTCTGAGGCCTTCCTAAGATCTGCTTTAGATTATTTCCTCAAAGTGGCTGAAAAACCCTAAGCCACCATTCCCTTTCTTCCCAGAAGCCTTTGATGGGAGCTTCTAGAACCTTCCTCCTTTTCATCAGACTGGATCATCCAGAATCTGTTCCTGCCTTCAGTCCATGGAAGAACCACTGGCTTCCCCGGGGGTCATTTAGAGCTGGTGGATCAGGAGATGACCCCCCCCCCCCCACACACACACACTGTACTCATGCCAGTCAGGTCAGGGGTCTGTGTGCTGAATGGTGAGGCATATCTTACTGTGGGTGGGTGGGTGGCATAGCCACGCTGGGTTGCTCCCTCAGTCTCCGACACTGAAGTCATAGCGAGCCAGCGTCTCCATAGCGGCAGAATCTGTTTTGGAAAACACCAGGCTGGGATTTTTGCTGTTATTCAGGCACATCGAGGGCCGATATACAAATGGAAAACGAGTTCTAAAACAAACTCGCGGCCTCTCTGGGTATCTGTGTGGGAAACCCTCCCTCCCTTTTCGAGCTTGATGTCATTCAAGCCTGTCACTCAGGAAGCCCCTCAGACATTTCCTGCTGTGACCGATGACACAGTGACAGTCTGTGCACCAGTGATTACTGGGGTTGTAATTGACCTGTCACACGGCGTAAGGACAGGGAGGCTGGGTGACTTTTCTTCAACAGGGGTGGGCATAAAGGGTGAATCATTGAATGTCACGGGACATTGAGTTTTACTGTGCTCCAGGCACTGAGGGACCAATGGTGACCGAAACATGCAAGAGCGAGTGAGTTTTTAAAAAACCCAGTCCCGGCCATCAAGGGCAGACCTCTCTCTGATTGTAGGAAAATGCCTACCTCAATGTCACACGGTCTGTTTTTCCCTCGTGGTGACGTCTCCTCTGGGGGGTGGGTTTTATCTCTGGTAACTACAGAGCTGTCATTTACGCAACAACTACTGTATACTTACCTCGTTTATTCCTTGTAGCGCCCTCTACTGTTTGGTACCGTTATTGCCCCTCACTTTCTTGGGAGGAGCTAGTGTTGTGGAGGTGGGGGTGGGGAGGTGTTCATTGACTTTCCTGGTGCCACCACCGTGATCACCGTTCCGCGGCGAGTGGGAGTGTGTGTGCTCTTGTGGTGAGGAGCCCTGCTCACCTCCAGGCTGCTGGAAAGGTGTGGGTGGGGTACACTGTAAGGGTGACTCAGCTGTGAGAGGAGAGGGCAGGACCTTGGTGTTGGAAGCTGACCAAGGACCTATAAGGAGGGGTCACGGAGAGCCGCTGGGTGGGGCTGGTGGTGATGCAATTCTGCTGGGCAGGTACGTGAGCCACGCCGTCCTAGGTCTTATTAAAAGTTAGTCCTTTGAGAGTTCCACACAACCTGTTTGATCTGATTCACCCCCTCCCCCTCCTCATCCCCAGCCTGATCTGTCACCCCCTCCTAGCCCACCCAAGCTGCTGTTCCCTTCAAGATTACTTTGTGCTGCCCAACTAACTGAGATATGTGGTCTTCCAGTGGCATGTAGTCAACTTTCCAGGGGAAAATGTCTCCCCCCCCAGGAGCTAACAGTTGCCATTAGCTCCATAGCTCCGTGTCTAGTGGTGGGACCCTGTGCCCACCCACCTCCCCACGCTAGCGTGTTGTCTGTCTTGGACCTGGGCAGGTTGCAAGCGCTGTGAGTTCATGCTATAACCAGATGTTCACGTGTAATCACCACTGCCTTTGGCCGGCAGTCTCCCAGCCCCTTCTTCTGCAGGGATCCCTGAGCCTTGCCAGGGGGTGGGGGGGGGGGCTGGTGGTGTGCAGTACGTATGTTCTTTTTGCACTGAATATGCCGAGAGCTCTCATTTCCTGGGTAGCCATGTCTCGCTGAGTTAACCACCGTCGTCGCTTCGAATGGAAGCTTCTCAGAGGAGGTTGAGAGCCATACTGGCTTGTTGGAGAAGCTTGTCCTCTCCTTCCAACTTAGACATAGCATGCCCTGTGCTGGGGTGGCCCGTGCTGGGGTAATTTCCTTGAATGCACTTGTCTTGAAACTGGCATCACCTTTTGCACCCGAGAAAGCTGTTTTCCATGTATGGTTGCTCTTCACGGTGTCCTAGCATGTTCTGAAAAATTCAAGTCTATGTACACAGTAAGGAGGGGTGGGGAGCTTTGTCAGGATTTCCTCAATATGCCAAGGGTTGTGGTTTTAATAATGGTAAAAAAAAAATCATTTACTCTGTGTATGTGTTCATGTGTGCGTTCGCGAGTATGTGTGTTCGCGCACATGTGCATGTGTGTGTGTGTGTGCACATGTCATAGCGCTAGTGTGAGCACTCAGGACAACTCGGAAGAATCTGTTCTGTCCTTCCCTGTGGGTTCAAGAGACTGGCCTCAGGCTTCAGCTTGTCAGCAAGCACCTCTGAGCCCTTTTGCCAGCCCTGGGTTGTGGAACCCGGAGTTTCTTAGGACTGTGGGCATCTGACTTCCAATCCCAGCTTCCCCAGCAGCCACTGGGAAGAGAATGGGCGTGCCAGCCTCCAGCAGCTGACTTTAGAGTTGGCAGTGCCCCCACCTGGCAGAACCCAGTCATGACATCTTTTTTGTGTTTTTTTTTTTTTTTTGTGGGTGGGACTCTTGGGAGTTTTTTTTTTTTTTTTTCACTGAGAGTTGTGAGTACATTAAAGGCTGCGTCATGGACAGAGCTGCCCTCATCCTCTCCCAGACTCCTGTAATCCTTTTGTTCCGGTATTTGAGGCTCAGCAGCCACTGTTCCTGGTTGGGTGAGGTCGGTGACTAACTCAGGCCCAGACTGAGGGCAGGCCGTGACCCCTGCCCGCATGCCTACCTCTTATAGATCTTGGCCTGCATCCCCTCCAGGGATTCTCTGTCCATTCCAAACAACGACCCCTCAAGGTGACGGCAGTACTCCCCAGCTGACGTCCTTGGGCCCATCTCAGGCCAAACTTTTCAAGGCAAGAACTTTCCAACCTGGCGTCCCTGGTGTCCATGAGCGTTTTTAAGGGATTGGGGGTAAGAGTTTGTCTCTCCTGCCATCTTCTCCTAGCTCTGACCAGTCTTCAAGATTCCTCCTCGATTCTGGGATGTGAAGGGCTTAGGTTGTGGCTTGCAGTAGGCCCTGACCTATTATCACAGTGCTGGGCCTTTTAGAGCCTCCCTCCTGCTGCCTGCCAGGCTGGCTTTGTGCCCCTTGATTGGCAGGATTAAATGTCCAAGGGCTGATGTTGATCCCGAAGGGCACCTTTCTGGCCAGGTGTGCAGGAGAAGCCCCTGTGTAGGGCCCCTCAGTCCCTGCTGCCAATGCCAGCCTGGAAACGCTGCTTAGCCAAGATTTGAATCTCCTGCCCAGCTCTCAGGGATCTGCAGTGACACATGTCTGTCCTGGACCAGGTGAGCTTGCCTTACTCTGTGCTGGAAGGCTTGTGAAGGTTCCACTGCAGAAGAAAGAGGAGAGGCCGGCTGCCCCAGGCTCTGTGGCTGCATGGCCTCCTGCAGGAGAGAGAGCTATTTGTGGGGCTTTGAAAAATCTGCTGCTGCAGCTAAAAAGGAGATGAGACTGTTACGTAAGGCAGAGCTGTTCTGGGCCTGTTCTCATTTTTCTCCCTTGTTCTAGAAGGCAGAGATGCGAAGCTGGGCTTCTCCGGCCTCTCAACTGCAACAGTTACTTTTGGACATGGGGGGTTTGGTCATGTGACAGCAGCGCGCTCATTCATGAATCCTTTATGGGTCGATGGAGCTGTCCGTCTGTCTGTCCTGCCCTGTGCCTGTGCGTGTTGGGGAAATTGCTTCTGGGTTAGGAAGGAGAGCTGGGGTTAAACTAGGCCAGTCACGTCCTTCTTTAAATGAGTGATGTTGGTTGCTTTAGTACCGGGGGCAGCAGACACTCTAGAGTTAGAGAAAGGCTTGGCTTTGAAATGGCTCTGAGGGCGATGACTCAGCTAGCAAAGCGCAAGCCATGCACACACGAGGACCCGGGTTTGATCGCCGAAACCTTGTAAAAATGCTGACTGTGGTGGCATGGAATACTGTCCCGACCCTGGGAGGCAGAGACAGGGAGGTAGATCCCTGGGGCTGGCTGGCTAGCCGAGCCTAGTGCATGAGCTCCAGGACAGTGAGTGAGACTTCGTGGTGTTACTCGGGATGATGCTCAAAATTGGTCCATAATCTCCACATGTATGCACACATGTGTACCCACACTCATACATGTTCATTCTCTCTCACACACATAATTTAAAAAGGATTAATCATAGCCAGAGGGTGATGGCGCACACCTTTAATCCCAGCGCCCTGAGGCAGAGGCAGGTGGGTCTCTGTGAATTTGAGGCCAGCCCGGTCTACAGAGCGAGTTCCAGGGCAGTCAGAGCTGCAGAGCGAAAACCCATCTCAATAAATAAAATAAAATAACTACATAGACATGACTGCGCTGAGGTGCTGGAGAGGCCACCGTGAGGCTCTGAGTTCAGGCTCCCAGAGCCCTTGTGAGAGCCAGCCATGCAGCTGCCCGTAGCCACAGTGCAGGGGTGCACAGATGCAATGACAAGCTCTGGGTACAGCAAGAGACATACGCAATAAATGGCATTAAGCCTGGCGTGGTGGTACGGGCCTGTCATCTCAGCACTTGGGAGGCTGAGGCAGGGGGATTATGAATTTCAGGCCAGCCTGAGCTGTGGAGTAAGACCCCCGTCTCCAAGAACCAAATAGTGGCATTGAA
This sequence comes from Phodopus roborovskii, assembly GCF_943737965.1. Classification (NCBI taxonomy): domain Eukaryota; kingdom Metazoa; phylum Chordata; class Mammalia; order Rodentia; family Cricetidae; genus Phodopus; species Phodopus roborovskii. The sequence goes on from NW_026125295.1 coordinate 9,291,869, forward strand.
TTTGTGTGTGGACATCCAGTGGGGTGGGGGAGAGGCACTCAGGACAACTGCTGTAAATTAAATGGCTGTCTGTCCAGGTGCAAGGCTGTCCCAAAGTCCCCCTGGCAGAACTCGAAACAGTGTCCACTTGGCCTCAACTGCCCTACTCTGTTCCTTTGAGGGCCTAGGGACTCCCACAGCCGTCATAAGAAGCTCCAGGAGCCGTCACTGAGATTGTGCGTCAGCTCTGTGTCTGTGTCTTGGTGACCACAATGATCACCAGCTCCCTTCTTTAGATAGCATTTTGCTTTGTGTGAGACAAGCTGGGCCCCAGCTCATCCTCCTGCCTCAGCTCCTCAGGGCTGGGATTACAGGCCTGCACCATGGCCTCTGCCAGCCGCTTAGTCTGATATGGGTCCCTCTCGTCTTTGTCATTTGTGGTTGGTCACACGAGTGGCCCTGCCAAGGTGTTGCTAACCTAGATGGCATAGTGGCATAGCACAGGTTCACTTTTACTGAAGAGAGGCGCCGCCTAGCCCTCCGCCTGCCGTGACTCCAAGGACTTCGCCAAACCTTTCCACGCGCCCTCTCATATGAAGCTGCTTCTACTGGGAGCTAACTTAAAACCATTTTATGAACTGGACGGTTAGCACCCTGCATGTAGCTCGGCTGTGGCTCTGTCGTGGGTCCTAGGTGGTGTGAGTGTTCTGCCAGCTGGTGGCTTCTCGTCGGTCAGGCTCTTGACCCCACCTGCCTGCAAACCTGTGACTCATCCGTGGCTCCTGTGACTCATCCGTGGCTCCTGTGCCACCATTCATTGCGGAGGTGGCAGCTCCACTAGCCTCTTGCCCAGCTATTTAAGGAGCCAGACCGGACTCATGGGAGTGCCAGCAAGGCCATAGACGGTAACAGAGTATGATAACACGGGCAATTATGGGAGGCCCCAGTGCCCGAGTGGCTGCCCACCAGCTGTCCACCCGTTGTGTGGCTCCTGGAGCCCCACCTTCTGGCTGACAGGTGTGGTCCCATGGGTCTTCATGGAGGTCCTGTGACCCGGCTGTGGCAGGAGTGTATTGTATAGACGGGCAGAGGGAACAGAGTGGTTCACTTTTAGGGGCCACACGGTGTACCTGACTCTCCTTTAGGTACAGCTCAGTCAGAGCAGGCACACATTTGGATCCATTCAGAGCGAGGCTCAACTTCTTGCCGGGTTACCTCCCCGAGCCAGGTTCTCCCGTAGAAAGCAGATGTGAGTGCCACTTGGTGGGTTATGAGTGTTAGACAACACTACACGTTCCAACAGCAGCTCATCTTCCAGTTCCAGGCGTTAGTTAGCCTTGCTACCTCGAGACAGGTGCCAGGAGCAGTGGCCATGCAGTGGCGAGAGGAAGCTTGGCCACGGGCGGGCGGAGAAGGAGGCAATCCCAGGGTTCCTTAGGCCAGCAGGGAGACGCGGCCAGCATTGCTGGCGGCCTGGAGTCCCCTCCCCATAGCGACCTCTGCTGAGGTAAAGCCGGGTCCCTGGCTTCTTAGCAGAAAGGAATTTTAGGAGGCATCAGAGTGAAGGAGTGAGTGAGGGAGTGAGCAGAGATTATTTTTTTTTAAGTTTATTAAATACAGATAAGGGAGAGCGTGTGTTTCAAGGGGAAACTGATGGGGAGAGAGAAGGAGGGAGGGATGGAGACGAGAGAGGCACGCTTAGGAAAAAGATTTCATACATATATGTGATACACATACGACTATATATATACATATACATACATATACATGTATGTGGGGGGGGGCTTCCCAAGAAAGCCACGACTGGTATCTTTACAGTAGTTATGTGTGTGTATATTTGTATGCATGTGTTGTGTGTCTGTGTGTTGTGTTTGTATGTGTATATGTGTATGTGTGTTTGTGTGTGTGTGTTAGTATGTGTATATGTGTGTATGTCTCTGGGTGTGTGTATGTGTGTATGTTTATGTGTGCCGGGCTTTGCTGTGGCCGGAGCCGTCAGGGGCTTCTCTTGAGCCTGTCTGAGTGCGGGGGAAGGTAGGACACACAGCATCAGCCGAGGGCCACAAGCCAGCTTCACACTCACCCCCTCTGCTGGCTCCATGGCCTTTGAAAGTTACTGAATGTCTGGGAATTCTCTCCTTACCTCCAAGTGGGGTTGGGAGCTACATTCCGCTGAGAAGAGCTGGCCACATGGGGGTAGTGATGGTGGGCAGTTAAAGCTTCCTCCATGGCCAGCTCTCCCTGTGCTCGCCATGAGCTCCGCTAGGGTTGGTGGTGGCACAGGTGTATAGCTGTGTGCTGGCACAGAGAGCTTATGAGCTTGCTGTGTGCCGCACACGGTCATCATCCGCACCACAGGCTCAGGCATGAGCAGAGGACGCTGGGCTCAGCCGCCTGGGGAGATTGAGCTTGTGTCTCACTCCGCAGCCCGGAAGCTTAGCTCCTCCCTCTTCTGGTCTCCACAGAAGGTGCCAGAAGAAGCGTTGTGTGTGCAAGTGTGAACGTGCTCCGCATGTGTACGTGAGGAGGCCAGAGGTTGATGTCAGGTGCCAACCAGTTTCTTCCCACTGTATGTTTAGAGACGTTTCTCGCTGAACGTGGGGTTTGCCAGTTCTAAGGGAGGTGGTCTGGCCAGTGATCCCCAAAGATCTACCTGTCTCTGCCTTCCCATCCCTAGGATTGTAGGCGCCACCGGGGTCTTGCGCCAGTGCTGGGGAGGGAACTCAGGTCCTGAGAAGCCACCCAGCTGTTTCCTCACCTCTGACCTCTTCTGCTGTACCATCCTGGCTGTTTGCTTTGTTTTGCTCTCTGAGTTCTTAGAGATCTTGAGTCATTAGCAGAAGGCTTGGTTTGAGTAGAAACGCTGACATACGGTGTCAGCAGGCTCACACCCTTCCCCACGATCCCTGGGACAACCCCAGGTACTGCGATTGACTGTTCAGACCAGTAACTGGATGGGGGGATCACATGGGTTATTGAGTGATGGTGAAACTCGGTGGTTGAGAACACAGGCTGCTCTTCCAGAAGACCCAGGGTTGATCCCCAGCACCCACACAGCCGGTCCAGGCGATGCGACGTCTTCTTCTGGCCTCCTCAGGTACCAGGCACACATGTGGTGCACAAGGAGACATGCAGCAGAAACATCCATGCACATGGAATAAAAAATGCAGCGGAAACATCCATGCACATGGAATAAATGAATCTTAGGAAAATTAGGAAATTCATTGTGCTTTTTTTTCTTTTGTGTTTTGTTCCTTTTCGTCTCTGCCTTCACTTTTTTTTCCTTTCTCCCCCCCCCCCCCCCCCCGCGTTCAAGTTCCTCACGGTTCCGCGTCTGGGAGCTCAGCCTTTCCCCCATTTCTGTGAAGACCCAGGGTCAGGACACAGCGGGCACAGGGGAAGCCACCTCCCGCTCAGGACAGCCATGGGGAGCACGGGCTCCCGAGAGGGTTGATCCCCATCCTGGCACACTGAGCATGGCTGGCAGCTAGTGGGGGACCTCTGCCATGCTGCCCTCAAGCCCTGGTGCCCAGAATGCTTTGCGCTTTCTCATGAGGCTGCTTCTCCACTCCTGACCGGGAGGGATGGTCAAGTTGTGGTTCACATGTCACCCTACGGAAGCACCCCGGTTCCAGGCTTCTCTCGCTGTGTATGGAAGCATCTCTCTTCCAATTTTGTATTTCTCAGCTGCTTAAATCCTGTTGACGTGCGCGCACGCGCGTCTGTGTGAGTTCATGTGTACCATGTGCATGTGGTGCCTATGGAAGCTGTGTCAGAGCCCCTGGCTCTGGAGTTTCAGGAGGGTGTGTACCCCTTTTTGAATTTGTGTGTGCATGTATGCATGTGTATGCATGCGTGTGTATGCATGTATGTGTGTGGGTGTATGCGCGTGTATGCATGCATGTGTATGCATGTGTGTATGCATGTATGTGTATGTATGCATGTGTATGTATGTGTGTATATGTATATGTATTATATGTGTATGTATGTGTGTATATATGTATGAGTGTGTATGTATGTGTGTGTATGTGTGTGTGTGCAAGTGTGTGTACCACAGCACAGTGGTAGAGGTCAAAGGGCAGCCTGGGCGCCAGTCTCCACCCCCGCCTTGCTTGTTGCTCTCTGCTCTGTACACTGGGCTGTCTGGCGTGTGAGGCTCTTCCTCCTTCCACCCCACTAAAAATGCTGGGATCCCAGACTTACATGTCTGACTTTTACATGACCTCTGGGGATTTGAACTCAGGCCTTGACTGGCAAGGACTTGATCCTCTGAGCCATTGCCCCAGGCACTACAGTAGGTGTAGGTTCTTCACACTCCCATTAGACACTGCCATGTGTCTGAGCGTGTGTGCAGCCCTGCGATGTGTGTGGAGGTTGGGGTGGGTGAAGGACCCCTACCGAATGGAAGGCTAACTTCTCAGGGGCCAGCGCTGTCCGGAAAGATGCAGGGCTGCTCTTGAAACAGGGAGGAATCTTGGGTAGCTCGTGCTGTGCACTGACCCTTTTCCTGCAGTGCCTTTAATCCCAGGCATATTCCAGGGATCGTCTGAATTGCCCAGCGGGCCGATGTTGCTGCAGCGGCCCCTGGAGAATGGGCTGGGATCATCCTTTTAACCCTCGGCTCCTGGCTCTCCCCAGAAGCCTGTGAATGGGCATCATGTGCATTCATCTTTCTTAAAAAATAAGTTCTGGACTTACCAGGTTCCCAAAGGAGTCGCCTCTTTTCTCACTGTGGCTCAAGGTGGCCTCTGGACTCAAAGTTCTCCGTGCGGTTGTGTTGAGAAGGGTTTAAGGAATCATCATGTCCTATATAGCCGAATGCACAGATAACCGTATCACATGGCATCTCCCAGCATCGTGCATCTCCCTCAGAATGTACACTCAGTGCTCTTCCCACCATGACCTGGTACATGCCCCGGCATCTCCCTTCCAGGATGGCCGCTGCCCGACTAGCTGAGGTCGGTCTGTTTATTTCTCAGCACTGCCCACGGCTGAATTAAGTGTATGAAGCCAGTGGCCCACGCCGGTCTGGGCCTGGTTAGCTGGTGAACCATTTCTGCAGTGCCAATCACATCTGCTATGACTTTAAACATTTCGTCTGGATGTATTCGCAGACCTCATTTAAGTGTCCTTCTCTCTGGATTGTTCCGCAGATTGTGAGCCACCCCTACCGGCACACTGAACCACAAGGGGGCCATCTGCCCGACTGCCCCCCACTACCGCAGCGGGGCCCCCCCATGGCAGTGGGCACCTCCCCTTGAAACCTGCCAAGCTGGACGCCACAGCCCTGCACGACGACACCTCGGCCAGCTCCACGCCCATCTCTGAGGCTTGCAGCCATGCAGTGCTAGCCTGCAGCCCGGGCATCCCTGAAGAGTACTATGTGAGCGAGGCTGCGGAAGATGCTCCCAGCTACAGAGGGTACCGGGATGCCTGCACCATCACTGGTAATGTTGGCCTTTTCCCTGCTGGGCAGTGGGAGGGGCTTCGGTCATCGAGCCTGGGCAAGGGGTGCAGGTATGGAGTGTATTAGTAAGCACTGCCCACATTCAGGGCTGCGTTTTCAAACCTGAGTTGACCCCATTGAGAAAGCCCCAGGCAGACAAATCAGAGGTCTGTCTCCCGGATGACTAGAGCCCGTCAAAGGTGTCAGTATGAACGCAGGCAGGGAGGGTGCCGTCACCACAGCAGAGAAGATCTGAGGTCAGGGACCTCCCATTCAGAGCCCGACTTGCCAGTCATTCGGTGGCATGTCGCGGAACTGTCACAAAGGCTGAGGACAGTTGCATGGGCCCCAAGCCCCGAGCACAGCCCATCATGGGTGCTCAGTGTAGGTCGATCCTTTGCTTTTCTCTCTTGGACTCTGCTTCTCCAGACTTGCATGGGTGTAAGGGAAGCGCATGCAGTGTCGTTACCGGATACAGAGAGGGCTCCACGCGCTGTGTGTGCCTTGGTACGCTACGTGCTTACATTTTCAGCCGCGGGTCTTAATGTGGTGTTTTCCAGTGTCCCGGGATCAGGAGGGTTATCAGCGAGCCCACTGAGGATGTCCATAGTGTGGGAACTTTATACTGGAGCTCCATCCCCAGGGAACCGTGACACACGTCTTGGGGCCTGCACTGGGGGTGAGCATGGCGGGGGGCGATGCATACGTGGCAGCAAGTGTTTCCCCTGGGTTTCACTGTGTCTCGCTTTTACCCTCCTCTGTTTTCAAATATTGTCCCGGGACACTTTGCGTGTACACATTGGCTCCCGGTAGATTCCCTGCCTGTTCCAGGTTATCAGTTGAGTTACGCACGGGACCTCCTGTGTGTCAGGAGTCGCCTGGCTCCTGAGTCGTTCCTAGGTGTGCCTGTGTGTCCCAGGCCTCTGCACGCCTCTCTCCATTCCTTCTGGTGTCTGCTACTTGCAGGACACAGAAACAGCCCAGGTGACATGATCCATCTTTCTTCTCAGTCCAGGAGCATGCTGGGAACTCCTTGGGAGAATCTCAGTGCGACCTGCAGGCCATGTTCTTGTCATTACAGGGCAGCTCAGTGAGAGAGAGGGAGACAGAGAGAGAGAGAGGGAGACACACACACACACACACACACACACACACAGAGAGAGAGAGAGAGAGAGAGAGAGAGAGAGAGAGAGAGAGAGAGAGAGGCTTCACTCCATTAAGTTTTGGAGGTTCCTTACCTTGCCTCTAACGGCCTCAAATAGGACCCCCCCTGGCCTTTTGGTCCATCTCCGTCATATGTCCTCTCTGGGGCCTCCGTGTGGGGCCTCCTCTCTGAGTCCTTGAACGTAGTGCGGAGATGTTGTCCAGCTCTGAGCCCTGAGTTGGGAGCTGTCGTCTGGGTCTCAGTCTTGAGTGAGAGGGAATGGTGTCCATGTCTGAGCCCCGACTGAGTCCTGAGTGGGTCAGTGGCGTCTGGAGGTGCTGTGGGGTCCATGCTCTTAATACGCAGGAAGGTAAGCTGCCTGGGGAGACAGTGGGACAGGAAGGAGTTGGCTGCACTGTTGGTACAGGGGACACGGGAGGCCGTGGTGGACCAGAGCTGGGATTCCAGCGCTCACTCTGCCAGCGGAATCCTTGGAACCTCATCCCGTCCAACCAGTTTCCCTTAGGGCAAAGAAACTTGCACTGAGAGATTCGAGAGCTTCCAGCCCCCGTGGGGCATGGAAACCTGAGGTCCTTTGTTGGGATGCCTGTAGCAAGCCCCAGAGGACCATTGAGAGCCGCAGTTCATGCCTGTGATGCCCAGCAGCGGGCCCCTTACACAGCAGCACCAATCCAGACACCACGGTGCATTGAAGAGCTGGGCATTCGGCCCTCCCTGCCAAATGAAAGCCTATCAGGCGGTCAGTGCAACAAAGACATAAAACGCAAACGCATTCTCTGGGAGGCCTTGACTATGCCTGAGAGCACTTTGCAGATTCCGGGGGCTTTGCCAAGCACAACCCTGGGACACTGCCTGGCATGATGCCTCCACCCTCGCTTCCCAGGGAATCCTGAGAACAGAGGCTGTCTGTTCTACTCTACATTTTAGGCAGAACTAGCTAGCCGCCCATCCAAAGCCTTCTCTCCCTGCTCCCCCAGTTCACCCCACCCTAGAGAGGTGTCATGTTGTGGGTGCGCCTTTTTCTGTTTGGGGTGGTTTTATAAGATGAGGCGATAGGGTTCCCGGGCTGCTGCTGGAGTTACGTAACCCGCTGTGCGTCCTGGGCAGCGCAGGATCTTCGGCTCTGCCCTAACAGGCAGACTCAGAAAAGTGCTGAGAAAGACACAGAGCTGTGGCCAAGCTTGCATGGAGGATCGTTCTTTCTCGGAAACCCCTTTGGAGTCTGCGTGTGCTCATGGCACTGACCCTGCAGCTCAGGCAGCCCTCCAGGGCGCAGTGTTTGCCAGGACCCTGCCACAAACTGGCGGCGACGAACTCCTGTGGTAAGTGTGTTTATGGGAGCGTCCGCTATAAATTTGCTTCGTGGCGTGGCCAGAAGGGAGGAAGTTGCAGAGGGACATGGTTTCACCATGGTTTCGGTTGCTGGTGGCTTCGGGAGTCACCAGGGTAAATGACGGGTACAGGTGGGGACCGCTTATCCCTAACCCCCTTTTCTAGGTTCAAGGGGGCGGGGCAAGGTGCAGGCCTGTTCCTTGCTGGCTGGCGTGGGGTCCGTCTCTAAAGCCTCTGTTCCCAGATCTGTGCTATCTGCCGCCCCCTTCCTCTTCCTTTTCCTCCTCCTCTTCCCTCCTCCCCCTCTCTTTCTCTCACTTTTCTGTGTTTTGTTTTGAGACAGGGTTTCTCTGTGTAGTCCTGGCTGTCCTGGAACTCACTCTGTAGACCAGGCTGGCCTCGAACTCATGGAGCTCCCCCTGCTTCTGCCCCACCCCCACTCCACCCCGGGGCACTGGGATTAACGGTGAGCACCACCACTGCCGTTTTCTCCTTTTCGCTACTCAGGGTTGTGCGCTCCAGACAAGCGCTCCTCCACGGAGCTGCATTCCTAGCCCGCCTTCCCACTTCAAACAGTTTCTATTCTGACAGCCTAGCTAACACTCCCAGGCCCACCTAGAACTCACTCTGTAGTTCAGGCAGGTCCTGAGTTTCCGCTGCCCTGCCTCGCCCTCTGCATTTAAACAGTCTCTCTCCTAGTTTCTTAGAGCCCAGGCTGGCGACTTCTCAAATGTGAAGGGCAGAGCTACTCAGTGTCTGTCCCTCCGTGTCTACCCAAAGCTGGGCCCTGTGACTGTGGTCCCCACACCCCTGGCAGAGCTTTACGCTGGCCTGCTCCGGCTTGTTGCTTGCTGCAGGCTTCTGGCTTCCTCTGAGTTGATCAGACTCAAATCAGACAACGTGATGAACCATCTCGTTTCCTGTCTACACTCCAAACCCTTCTGAGTTCCAGGGGGGAGTGGCCTCTTCTTGTCCCTTACCAACAGTTCAGGTTTCTAGACGTTTACATCCTCTTGAGCCTGATGGCCCTTTAAGCCCACAGTCTTTCTGATGCCAGTACACTGAGCTCCCCCGGGCTCAGGACCAGATTCTTGCTGGGGTGTCTATTATTTCTGGGGTGTCTGTCTGTTAATTTCTGGGGTTTCTCAGTAAGAAATGGTCCTGTTCAAAGCCCAGAGGTGAGCACGGGTGTGTGTGAGCGGCTGTACACTTCTGAAAACAAGTAAGAACTGCTCAGGGACCGGAAGCTTCTGGCATCTGTCCCGCCTGAAGGAGACCACACTTGGGCCGGGAGAAGGCTTCGTCAGCAAAGTGCTTGCCCCTCAGGCACCAGGGTGTGAGTTTGATTGCTAGAACCCACCCAGACAAGCCAGGTGTGGTGGTGCGCATTGTCCTCGGAGCTGGGACAGGTGTAGCACTGGGACCTCCTGGCCAGCTCATCTAAATGAATCATTGAGCCCTAGGCCAATGACAGGCCCTGTCTCAAAAGCCAGCGACTGGGAAAGACACAGGCTGACTTCTGGCCATTGTGGCAATATGTGCATACATGGCATGTATACATATGAACAGATTAAAACAAACCAGCCAAAACTCCAGTCCTCACTACCCGGAAGCAGCCGCTCGAGGAACTTGTCCCTTACCACTAACTTAGCCCACCAAATGTGACCTCTTACCTGCCTCAGACTAGCTCAGATAAAACAATATGGCTTCCCTGCATGGCTCATTAATTTAGCTCAGGTATTGTTTAGTAATTCCAGAAGTGTAATTTTAATGCTTCTCTTTGAAGAGTTACAATCTGAACAATACTCACTTGTCCATGAGTGAGAACAAAGGATGAACAGAGGAATGCATACCTCTTGTGTGGGCAAGGAGAAGCTGAGACCTGAAATCTGGGGCAATTCCTAGGATTTCCTAAAGTTAGGAACCGTGTCTGCCCTTTCCCTCTGTGAATCGCCCTGGCCTAATGGTGGTCGGCTTCTGCAGACGGAACAGATGATGGAGGCCCTCCTGTGAGTCTCGTGCTGACTTCTGGAGCTGAAGTCTGATCTTTGCAAAGACAGGACACTCCTGTGTTACGAGCAGTTTTCCTGCCAGCCTGGTCCCAGAGGCACATCAGCCACAAAAAACACACAGAGACGCTGTATTAGATGTAAAGCTGTTGGCCGGTTACTAGCCTTTCTTATTGGCTAACTCTGTCTTACATATTAACCCATTTCTATCAATCTAAGTGTTTCCATGTGGTCTTGTCTTATTGGAGAGAGGGTCTGGAATTCTGCTCTCTCAAGTCCCTACATCTTAAATCTCCTACTACATCTCCCAGAATCCTCCTTGTCTCCTAGTCCCGCCTATCTTGTTTTCCTATTTGCCAACAGTGTTTTATTCATTAACCAATAAGAGAAACATATTTACAGAATGACATCTCCCATCATCTCCTCTTTTAGGGTTTTAACTTTAACATAGTAAAATATATAACAAAACAGTTATCAAATAAGAACTATAGTTAACAATATTTAGTCTATTAACATTAGCAAGAGTATCCTGTTTGTTTTTCTCTTCCAAGCCTGAGTATATTTTAAAACAAACTGCAGACCTTTAGAGGCTTTTTATCTGAATCTGTCTTTATTGTAAATCTTTATTTTCTTTGGGCTGGTAAACAGCAACATTACTAAAATGAAAGTCACAGCTGTATTAGCTACGGCCTATCCAAGATGGCGGTGGGTACGTTTACCGCCAGCACCGAGAGCTGTGCTCACTGCCTTGGTCTATGCTGCCGGCTTGGAAATGTGGTCACTGCCATTGCCAGCTCTCATACACATCATTCAGTTGTCAGCAGGGTTTGCCGCTTAAGTTGAGTCAGGAAACCTCCCTTAAAGGAGCCGAATAAATCTCTGCTTGTCTCTAGTAAAACAGAGCCCACCCGAGCTACCAAGAAGCCTTGCTAGTCTCTGTTCTTTTGTTTCTAAAACCCCTTTTTTAAACTTTTTGTCAAGTTTTAAGTGAAAGTTCTTTTTTTTTTTTTTTTTAAATATTTATTTATTATGTATACAGTGTTCTGTCTACATGCTTTCCCTGCAGGCCAGAAGAGGGCACTAGATCTCATTACAGATGGCTGTGAGCCACCATGTGGTTGCTGGGAATTGAACTCAGGACCTTTGGAAGAGCAGGCAGTGCTCTTAACCACTGAGCCATCTCTCCAGCCCAAGTGAAAGTTCTTGGGCACCACGTTGTGCGCCATTTTGTTTCGAGCAGTTTTCCCACCAGCCTGGTCCCAGAGCCGCGTCACTCCTGTTCTAGGGCGAAGGCTTCTCGCCCTGTCCCTGGGATGATGGACAAGACGCTGACCACACAGGGTTTTTAACATAAAGAAGATTTTTGAAAATTACATTTTGTATTTCTGTATGTATGTGTGTGAGCACACGCACTGTCAGAGGTTAGCCTGTGGGAGTGAGTTCTCTTCTGCCCCTGTGTGGGTCCCAGGTATTGAACTCACGCTGTCAAGCTTGCAGCAGACACCTTTGTGCTCTGAGCCCCTTAGGTGACCCAAAAGTCAGATTCTTGACCTGTAACTAGGGCAGTAGTTCTCAGGCACTTGTTCTATTTTTATTTATCTTCCTCCTAACTGGTGTCAGGTCTACCTGGAAACAGGCTTTTAATGTAGTCAGTGACTCATTAACATGTCACCTGTTGCAACCTTCATGTACCTCAAGCCCTTTGGGGATGCAGGCAAGCAATAAGTTATAGTAGAGGGAAATTAGACTGAGGGTCTGGGTCTGCCCCTTGGCACCTGGTCCTCCCTACCCTGCAGGGGACCTGTGCCTGGGTCAGGGTGCCCTGTGTCATGGCAGTGGGCCACCCAGACCAAGAACAGGCCGACATCCGTGTTTCTACATTGGAGCTGCACAAGTCAAGGGATCACCTTCATATCCAAGCGACTCACAGGCCAGCCGTGTGCCGTGTGGCTGGTGATAGGCATCACACAGGCGGGCTGGGGGGGGGGCACCGGGCTTTCTCAGAGGCCGACAGTCATCAGTCATACAGCATGGCAGCCTTTGGAAGTATGTCTTACATCCTCTGCAGGCGAGGACACCGAGGCACAGAGCATGTAAGCAGAAATGCAAAGATCGCCCGGCTTTAATCCAGGTCGCCTGCCTCGGGCTCTGCCGTTTTATCTAGCGTCTGCGGTCTCTGCACTGAGACCACAGGGCGGAAGGTCATGATATATGGTGTGCAGTTGGAGCCCCAGAGCATCACTGAACTACCCTCCATCCACCGGTCACTGGACATCCCTGGGATGTTTTCTGTTCCGGATAACAAGAAGGGGAGCTGCGGTTCACAAACTGTTTCCCGCCTCCTTGTAGTTGGAAACATTTCTTTGCAGCTCTCCCTCCTCTCTGTGCAGAAACGCAGACCTGCTGTTCCCACCGGAGCCAGTCTTACTTTTGTGTAGCTTACCCTGAGCTGCCACGGCTGGGAGTGAGTTCCCACCACAGCAGATCTGTGACCCACCCTCCCCCCAGCCCAGGCTTCTCAACCTCTGGGTCACAGCTCCTTTGGCGAACCTCTATCTTCAAATATGTTTATACAGTGTGATTCGCAACAGTAGCAAAAGTACGAGGTGGCAACAGAACAATTTAATGGTTGGGCGCCAGCACAAGGAGAGGGACTGTGTTAAAAGGTCACAGCAGCAGGAGGGTGGAGGTCACCCTGCAGTCCCCCTTTCCACACGATGCACCTTGGTCGTCTTTCTTTCCTTGCAGTTACCTGGGTTGGAGACCTTTCCCCGTGAGCAAGCTTGCTTCGCAGCCTCTGTCGGTAACTGTCACTGGTACCTTAACTGTCATTGGTATCGTTAGTTACCCCTCCACAGGAGCGTGGGCTACTTCCAGCTCTGTAGCTCTGCAGGGCTGGGGAGGGCCATGCCTCCACCCAGCACGTGGCCCCGGGTGGGATTGCTTGGGGTTAGAACTTACTGTGGTGGACTTTGAAAGATGTTGTGTTTTCCTTCCTTCTTTCCTTCCTTCCTTCTTTCCTTCCTTCCTTCTTTCCTTCCTTCCTTCCTTCTCTCTCTCTCTCTCTTTCTCTCTCTCTCTCTCTCTGTGTGGTTTTCTGAGACAGGGTTTCTTTCTCTGTATTGCTTTGGAGCCTGTCCTGGAACTCACTCTGTAGACCAGGCTGTCCTCGAACTCACAGAGATCTGCCTGCCTCTGCCTCCCGAGTGCTGGAATCAAAGGTGTGCGCCACCAACGCCCGGCCGAAAGATATGTTTTCTGTTCATGTTTTATCAGTTTTGTGTGTAGCGCACATGTGGGGTCTTTTTTGGTGATGAAATCCCTTTAAAATTCCTTCCCTTCTTTCCTGCTGGTTTGTAGCTCACATATAACATACAGAGTAGGAAGGCTTAATATGCAGTCAGCGCTTACTTAATGCACTTCCCCGTTGTTACAGCACCACACATGTTTAACCAGGTCGCTCTGTCACTTACTTCCTGTCTGTCATCTGTCTGACTGCCAGTTTGTCTGTCTGGCATGGAGGAAAACCTTGGCAGCTGCTGCTGGGCTGTGGGGAAGCCGGGGCCAGTGGAGGGGTGGCTGGCAGAGCTGCTTCAGACACAATCCTGCAGCTTCAGACACAGCCCTGCAGCTTCAGACACAGCGTGTGTGTGTGTGTGTGTGTGTGTGTGTGTGTGTGTGTGTGTGTGCGCGTGCGCGTGTGTGCGTGTACGTGTCTGTGTGTGCTCCTCTTCCTGAGGCCCTGCTGAGAGCAGCTGCTCTGGCTGCATTTCCCTGAGAGGACTGGGAGGAGCTGAGAAAGGGCTGGGTGTGGCTGAGGCTGGGCTGGGCCAAAGCTTCACAAGGAAGCAGGATTCCCCTCTGATGTCCCCTCCTTGTCCCCTCTCCCTCCAGTTCTCCTTGGCACTTGTTGGATAATTACTCTGGTAAACTCCTTTGTGCAGCCCGGCCTTTTTAATAAGTGTGCAGACTGGCCTTGTTTCATACTGATTTTGAGGGTTCTGTGAGGTCTTCCTTGGCTGTCTGTCCTTCCGGGAGCTGTCATGCATTCTCTCCTGAGAAGATGCTTTATCTCCTGTGGGAATAGTCTGTTAGTACTCCCAAGGGAGGGGCTTCGCAACCTGTGAGCTTGGACCTAAAGCTGAGGGCTACGGAGCGGACGGATGACTGTGGCCTTACTGTCCATGCTAGGCTGGTCATCTACTTCTCAACCTGTGCCTCTTCTCTAGGGCAGTCACGGAGGTGACATCCTCGGGGTTCCCATGGCAACTGTCAAGTGTCTGGCACTACGCTGATGTGTACAGATGTGTAGTCACACTATGTACAGATGTGCAGTCAATGCTATGTACAGATGTCCAGTCAACACTGTACAGATGTGCAGTGTACACTGTGTACAGATGTGTAGTCACACTATGTACAGAGGTGCAGTGTACACTGTATACAGATGTGCAGTCACACTATGTACAGATGTACAGTCAACACTGTACAGATGTGCAGTCAACACTAAGGAGAAATGTGCATGGTGTTGTATGGTGTGCAAAAGGTTGTATGGTGGTCACAGCAGCAGCAGCAGCAGCATGGCCCCGGTACTGTTTAGAGAGCCCGCCCCCCCCAGCCTTGTTTCCAGCTGTCCCCCGCCCCTCCTTCCCACACTTCCCTACCCTCCTTCCGTCTCCCTTCATCTTCTTCCTACTTCCCTCCTTCCATCCATCTTGCCCACCTCCCTGGCCTCCCTGAGAAAATGCGGGTAGGCCACCGCATGCCAGGGCCCTCAGCCCCACTTTCAAGGAGAGTTTGGGGGCATGAGTTCATTGTTCTCTTTGCTGTTGTTTTATTATTATTATTATTATTGTTATTATTATTATCATCATCATCATCTTCAGTTTGCCGCAAACTGGAGTCATCCAGGAAGAAGGAACCTTTGTTGGGAAATGCCTTTGTCAGATTGGCTTGTGGACAAGTAGGGGCATTTTCATGATTAATGATGGGTGTGGGTCACCCCTGGGCATATGATTCTGGATTGTATAAGAGGGCAAACTGAACAAACCATGGCCAGAAGCCTGGAGGCAGCTCCTCCATGGCCTCTGCTTCAGCTCCTGCCTGCAGGTTCCGGTTCTGACCCCCCTTCCTGATGGACTGCAATGTGGAAAGGCAAGCCACGTAAACCCTGTCCTCCTGCAAGTCACCTTTGGCCAGAGTTTTATCGCAGCAGCAGGGAGCACACTAAAACAGGTTTTTGGGCTTCTGGCCCACTGGGAGCCCTGCAGACACCCGGGTGTGAGGGCCATCAGCCCAGGACCCACTGCAAGCCCAGGCTGAGCAGGTGGCCCAAACATTGGTCTGGATGTGGGGTCCTGGGAGAAACAGAGGCAGGTTGGAACTTGTCAGTGTGTGGCTAGCAGAAGTATGATCCTTGTGCTGCTCAGGAGAGCCAGGAACTGAGGTGGGGATTATGTGGTGGCTGGCTATAGTCTGGATGTCTGGCCGGCTTGTTGGAAAACACTCAGGATGATGAGCAGACACCAGGAAGCCCAGGATCTGACTCTACAGGATGATGTGAGTCAACAGTACAGAGACCTGGGTGCCGGCAGAGTATACATCCCAGGGGAGTCTCACTCCAGGCTCTGTCCCGGATTGCCAGACCCAGGTACCAACCTGGGCAGGCTAAGCTCCCAGGAGGGAGGGAAGGCCTTGTTTCTAATGCTTTTTGGAGTTCAGGGGATTGTGCTCTGTGATTGAGCCACCCCCCCCCCCCCCCCGCCCAGCCCAGGGTCCCTGAGGACAGGTCCTTCATACCACCCCTCTCACAAGCCAGAGCCTGTGGACAGACAGCTTTGCCAAGGCTGTCCCCCACCTTGCAGACATGTCTTCTGGTTTGGATGCCTTGGCTCAGCATTGACAGCGCCAGTGTTTAAAGCAGGGACATGGCCACTTCCAGGTGTGGTGGAAGGGAGGGTTTTTACCGTAGGTATGAGAGAGAGAACCAGCTAGAGGTATCAGGTGGAAGAGTCCGGAACAGGGAGAGAAAGCAGTAGACGGAGCCGGGCCAGCAGACTGGACTTGGCTGGGGTGGGGAGGGGACAAGAGAGGGGACAGATGGAACCAAGAACCCCCGAGGCCTAAATGGCAGAGCTGTATGGGAAGGATGAGCCGGGGGAGGGACAGCCCATGAGCTGGAGAGGTTTAGGACGAGGTCAGGAAGAGAAGAGGGTAGAGGGCCCGGATGCCAGCATGGACTCCAGGTATTTGCAATCCTGAGGTAACCTGGAGGCCGCTGTGCGCTTTGGTACGCTAACAGGCACCACAACAGACAGCCTTCTCGTTTGAACACGACGGCCAGTAGGCAGGCTTTTTTTTGCTTTTCTTGGCGTTTGTGCACAGAGGAGACGTGAGCAGAGCCAAGCCTGCTTTGTAGCAGGCCTGGAAGTTTTCGGTTCTCAGTTCCTTCCCAGGCCCATGATTGGTAGGCAGACTGCGGGATGGGAGGACCCCTGCGGGGCTGTGAGGGTGATGCTGCAGCGCCGCCTGGTGGATATGTAAGGCACAACAGCAGCAGCCTGATTGGGGAGATTACCCAGGTCTAATTACCCATGTCTCGGAGGAGGGGTAGGTAAGCTGTGAGGCAGTGAATGTAGAAACCTTCCTTACTCATCCCTTCTTAGCTTTGCTTCCTGGCCATCCTGGGTGCTGGAGCCCATCCCGCGGAAGTCAGTCCTGTACGGGAGGGTGTGGCAACATCAAATGACTTCATGTTTCTTACCTTTCCTGGGAAGGACGGTGGCGGCCCTGGTTCCATCTGCGGCCCGGGTTCCATCCACGGCCCGGATTTCACTTTGTCTATTGATGGTGCGCTCTGCTTGCATCTGAATTCCCAGGTGTCTCTGCAGAGGGGCTGACGGATGCCTCCCCAGTCCCAGAGGCTCTGTGACATCCCAAGCTCACGGTGGCCCATCCATCAGTTTAGGATCTGTTTGCTCAGGACACGCCGAGCCACGTAAGGTGTGTCCTGTGTAGTGGGGTGCTTCACTCACAGTGAATCAGCACAGTGCAGAGGGGTCGGGGATGGAGCGAGGTTGTGAACAAGTACACAGCCTGGATTCCGGCAGGTTCTGAGTTAGCAGGTGACTTTCCCCAGGGACAGACACCTCCAAGCCCTTTACTTCTCTCAGCTCTGCTGGGCCAGAGAAGCTGGGAGAGATGAAGAGGGCACAGCTGTGGTGGCCTTGGGCAGGGGTTAGCAAGCCTCTGCAGGGGCCAGAGGGCAAACATTTCAGGGCTGCCGGCCAAGTGCTCCGTACATCCGCAGCTCAGAATCAGGGCTGGCAGAACCCATCCTTACGAGAACACGCTGGATTCCTGGGGCAGGGAGGCTGTGGCTTGCAGACTTCCAGCCTAGTACGTGAAGAGCAGATCGGTAGCACCTGAGCGGGAGGAAGGGTCGGTTCTGGCTCATGGTTCGAGAGAGAGGTGCAGTGTGTCGTGGGGAGTGCCTGGCTGCTTGTTCACATCCCGGTGGATCGGGTGCTGGCTGGCTCTTCTCCTTTCCTGCTTGTTCAGTCTAGGACTCTTCCTGGTGGGGTAGCGCTGCCTACGTTCAGGGTGCATCATCCCGCCCTGAGTTAATCCTTTCTGGAAACATCCTTACAGAAGCACCTGGAGCGAGGCCTCACTGATACCCGAGGCTCCGTTTACCCAGTTAACCTGACCAACAGAGCCATCCCAGACCCCACCCTTAGCAAATCTGTGGGTCAGCTTCTAACCCCGCCCACTCAGCAGCAGGGGTGATGGCTAGGAAGGAGACGGGGCGGCAGGGGTGATGGTTAGGAAGGAGACGGGGCGGCAGGGGTGATGGTTAGGAAGGAGACGGGGCGGCAGGGGTGATGGTTAGGGAGGAGACGGGGCGGCAGGGGTGATGGTTAGGGAGGAGACGGGGCGGCAGGGGTGATGGCTAGGGAGGAGACGGGGCGGCAGGGGTGATGGCTAGGGAGGAGACGGGGCGGCAGGGGTGATGGCTAGGGAGGAGACGGGGCGGCAGGGGTGATGGCTAGGGAGGAGACGGGGCGGCAGGGGTGATGGCTAGGGAGGAGACGGGGCGGCAGGGGTGATGGTTAGGAAGGAGACGGGACGGCAGGGGTGATGGTTAGGAAGGAGACGGGGCGGCAGGGGTGATGGCTAGGAAGGAGACGGGGCGGCAGGGGTGATGGCTAGGGAGGTGCCTCTAGGGCCAATCTGGGTTGGGGACTAGGGTCTACTGCCTCCTAGCTGTGTGACCTGGTCCACTTGTGCTCTTCATTCTGCTGTGTCACAGGGCACAGTAAGAACCCTGACTCTTGGGGCTGGAGAGATGACTCTGTGGTTAGATACTGACTGCTCCTGCAGAGGACCTGGGTTCAGTTTCCAGCGCCCACATGGTAACTCACCACCAGCTGTTGTGGCCTGCGTGGTCCCAGGGATGTGAGTGGCATACACACAATCAAACACCCACACACATAAACGGTGTAAAAAGTTAGGGAGTTTTGACTCATAAAGCTGTTGTGGGTCCAGTGAGGCACTAGCGTAAGCGTATATACAGCAGCGTTCCGTGACAGTGCATTAGAGCATTCTATAAGTGCTTGCCAATGTTGTCCCTGACCTTCTGGAAAGTACAGTCGATTCTCTGTTGAATTCCTTCGGGTCCAGTGAAATTCAGATGGTGTGAAGATAGAAACGAAGCTGTCAAAGTTCTGGAAGAAAATATCCCTGAATATTTTAATACTTGAGATGGGGAAGGCATGAGCAAAATGGGGGCTGGGGATGCTCGGCACCCAGAGACCCTGGATTCCATCCCCAGCAACACAGACGGGAAAATTGATTAATGCAAGCATGCAGAATTAAACTCCACTACAATGATGTTTATTTGTTTCTGGAAAATGTGTGCATTCTACGAATTGGACACTCAGATTTATGGCAGTTACACGACATTGTAACCAGAGTACATACACACTGGGCGGGCAGCCACCTTGCTGGAGCCTCAGAAGCTCCAGAGGCACATTGAGAGCAGGGACACAGGAAGGTGGATCTTGCAGAATCCGGTGGCCAGGCCAGGTCAGGCCAGGCACCTCTCTTCAGGCAGAGCCCTGAGACGGCTTCCTTCAAGTGTGGTAGCACAGGACTGCCACCTCAGCAGGTGGAGGCGGGAGTCTTGGGCGTTCAGGGCCACCTGGCATGTATGAGACCACATGTAAAAGCGGAATGATACAGAGACTGAGTGCGTGGCACACATTGATAATCTGAGCTATGTAAAAGGCTGAGGCGGGACTGTCAAGAATGCAAAGTATTCCTTGGGTACATACTTGTTTCCCGGCCAGCCTGGGAAGGTTCCCGCTGGTTTGTCATGCCTGGGTCATGGCTAGTGCCCTCCTCAGTGGGAGGGAAGTTGTGATGAGTCTCTGAGAGGTGCACTCAGGGAATCTTTGCTTTATGGTTTTCTGTCTCATGAAAGAGAATGGTGATGTGGAAGAGAATGGATGGGCACGAATACAGACATCCAGGGGCAGGGCCAGAACTGTGAGCAAACCACTGCTCTGCATTTCTAGTATTAAAGTACAGAGAGATGATTGATAGCTAGGTAGATGACAGGTAAGTTAGGATGATGATCGACAGATGTCTCCAGCAGGACCAAGACTGCAGAAGAACCCTAGCTTCTTGGGTCAGTGCACCTGCTAGCTCCTCTGTCTCTCTGGAATCTATGACCAAAGTATGCATCACCTTCAACATAATCTAATGAAATAGCTTTTGTTGAGGCTGTGGACTGAACTGTGCTCACAGTTGGGATAGATGGATGGATAGATTATACATAGATAGATAGATGTAGATACAGATAAACCGATGGCTAAATAGACAATGGATAGATAGATAGAGAGACAGGCAGGCAGGCAGATAAAAAGCTTGGCAGCTCGATCATGGTGGTATATGCCTTTAATCCCAGCACTCGGGAGGTAGAGGCAGGGTGATCCCTGAGTTCAAGGAGTCTACATATGGAGTTCCAAGCCAGCCAGGGTTACATAATAAGACCCTGTCTCAAAACAGACAGGCAGAGAGCAACCACAGCTTTGTTGGGAACTGTGCTCTATCCTGGACCTCCCAGGAACCCCTGCTGCAGGCTGTGGACAGACCTGTCTGTAGCCTTCTCTCCCCAGGGCATTGCCCTTGGGGCTTTGTGGATGGTTTTTGTCTTTGATCGCACCACATGCTTCCTTGTCAGGTGATTTCAGGATGCAGCCCGCCCGGAAAGTAAAGCTGGGAGGGCGGGATGCGTTAGCCACCTGGCAGCCTGTCTGTGCTTTTCCAGGCCACTTAGCAAAGGAAGGGCTTTTACACTTCGGAGATGTCTCTTTGTTTCGTGACTCTTGGCCCAAGTGTTCCTGGCTTTCAAGACACAGGAATCATTGGGATGAATTTATAGCATAAACCGGATGTGATGGCCTACTCCTATTATCCCAGCCCATGCACACACAGTACGGGCAGAAGTTCACGCTCATCCCTGGCTGCATTGGGAGTGCAAGGCTAGCCTGGGCTACATCACACACACACACACACACTCACTCACTCACATACTCACACATACTCTCTCTCACACACGTGTATTGTGTATTTATTCTGTGTATACATGTGTACGTGTGCACATGTGTGCCATGCCTGTGCGTGGAGGTCAGAGGACAACTGGAGGGAGCCAGGCTTCTCTTTCCACAATGTGGGTTCAGGGGGTTGAGTTCAGGTGACAGACTTGGCAGCAAGTGCCCTTACACCCTCTGGGCACCCCCAACCCTCACGTCTTGCCTGGCCTATCCTGTTCCTGTTGGATAGAAGAAGGGTTACCCTGTTTGGTAGCGGCCCCGCCCTCACCATCAGGGAGCAGAGTTGAGGAATCCTAGCAGACCAGTGTGGCCAGTCTTCACTTATTTTATGTCCTGTCCATGTTTCCATGCGGCTGGCGAGCTTCTTTGATGTTCTCACATCAGGACATCAGGTTCCAACAAGGTGACACAGCAGGGTCAGCAGGAAGCCACCCCTGAGCTCTGTGTGTGGCTTCACCTCCTGCCATAAGCCGAGGTGCATTCCTGTGAGTTCTGGGAGCTGTTCAGGCAGATTTATTGAACCCACAGCGTGGACTTGGGAACCAGGTTCATAGTCCCCCGGCCAGAAGCGCAGGTAGGACTCTGGGACTTGCAGCAGGGATCTGAAGGTGAGGATGTAAGGACTCAGGCATTACGCTGGCCTGCCCTGACACCTGGCAGAACGCACTCAGGCAGTGCCCTGGTCAGCCCGGGGTTCCGTGGTTTCGTAGTCTGCATGCAGGTGTAAAGGACCCTTTAAAAGAAGGATGACCCCGCCCTATGCTCACTTACAATCTCTTTCCCACTCTTCCCCGAGGCTCCCCTGGGGCAGACAGGACTTTTCCTGTTTCTCTCTTCTCTCCTGTCCTCTCTCCGTCTCTCTGCCTCTGTACCTCTTTTCTCTTTCCTTCCCTTTCCTCCCCTTTCTAATAAAACTTCCCACAAAGTTCTGTCCACCTGGCGGGCGTGTTTGTCCCCACCTTGGTCACCCTCTTCCGTCATGGAATCTGCCAAGGTCCCCCACACCTTATCATTGCGGAGGGGTGCATTTTGTGTGGCAGCTGGGGTCTAATGTCGTCTCTAGTGGAGACTTGCACTAAATCTGGGGACCCGGGCTGATACCGGCTGAGGCTTGCTTGCTCGTAGAGTGAGGAGAAGCGCTGCATGCCTGGTGGGAAGGGGCTCCTGTGAGCCAGTGGGAGACTTCCAGGGAGCAGAGCCTTTTCTGTATCGGAGGAATAACCTTCAGCTCGCTCAACAAAACCAGAGCCACACAGCTTAACTGAGATCCAGTATGCGATCAGGAGCCCACCCGCCTTGAATGTGGACTTCAGTGATGCTTTTAAGTGCATTATAGACTTGTGTTGCTTTCAGAGCCATTGTTACCCCCCACTCCCAGGGCCAGTGTCTAACTTCTCCATGTGCTCTCCAGCTCCTAGTGTTATTTGCCTCCTGTTTTCATGTGTGTAGGTGTGTTATAGTGTATATTTGTGTGTGTTATAGTGTATCTTTGTATGTGTGTGTGTTATAGTGTATGTTTGTGTACGTGTTACAGTGTGTGTTATAGTATATATTTATGTATGTTATAGTGTATGTTTGTGTACATGTGGTGTATATATTTGTGTATGTGTGTTATAGTGTATATTTGTGTGTGTTGTAGTTTAAGTTTGTATATGTGTGGTGTAGTGTATGTGTGTGTGTGGTGTAGTGTATATTTGTGTGTGTTATGGTGTATATCTGTATGTGTTGTAGTGTATATTTGTGTGTGTTATAGTATAAGTTTCTGTATGTGTGGTGTAGTGTATATTTGTATGTGTTTGCATGTTTGTGTGGGCACATGTATATATGGGCGCTCTTGCACATGTGTGCACGCATGTTCATGTGGAGACCCAAGGTTGATGTGAAGAGTCATCCTCTATTGGTCTTACACCGTCATTATTGAGGCAGTTCTCTCAATCAAACCCAGAGCTCACCGATGTGGCTAGTCTCAGTAGCCAACTTGCTGTAGGATCCCCTGACTTTTGCTTCTGAGCCTGAGGTCTCTTACCCCTTATTTGCCATTGGATTCTAGCCGTTCTATTTATGTGTTGGTGTTTCATTATCATCTTTGAACAAGGTTACTTCTTTAGAAATTGTGTTAGAGCACACAAAACATTTGTCAACAAACACGTTCAAAGCATATCATATGTATGGCTCCCACCCTCACCCCCACCCTCTTAAACCCGCAGTTCTGGGCGTTGAACCTAAGGCCTCATGCGTGCCAGGCAAGCCCTTAACCTGTGCCGTTAGGGCATTTACACTTCAGCACACCCGCCACTGCCTGGTTGCCCAACGTTTTCACCGCCAGTCAACTGCCATGCACCTTCACCTAGTGACAGGATTGCATCCAGGGAAATGTGTCCATAGATGATTGCATCCACGTGTGGGCATTCCAGCGCATGCTGGCCCACAGTTGGGCGGCCACGACATCTCCAGCCTGAGCCCATCTGCTTTGCTTGGGGCATTTTGGAGGAGGCTTCTCAGCAGGTCCCTCCCCCTTCCCTTTGGTCCGCTCTTCCTGCCTGCCCTGTTGCACAAGAAACCACCATGCTCACGTGGGCCAAGGTCGACCTTTAGCCTCACACTGGAAACACTGTTTCCTAATGTGACTGAGTGGGTGGACTGACTGTCTAGTTCAGCTGCTTGGCAGGGGTACGTATCTTACGCCTGTGTGAGGGCCTGTGTTTGTGCGTGTGTATGTGTGCACACGTGCGTGTGGGTGCACATGCATGTGTATGCGTGTGTTGAGGGTGGTGGGCTGATCCATGCACATGAACTGAGGCCACTGTTGTTTTTTGGGGGATACTGAGTTCTGCAGGTGCTTCAGGCTGCTGCAACCATTCTAGAGAATTCTCCAGCGTCATTTGTTTCTCTGCAGCTTAGCTTTGTTGGCCTTTGCTTTCTGTTTCCTACATGTTTGTCCTGCGATCTGGAGACCTCAGACACCGAGTCCTGCCTTTCTGTCTGGTGGCTGCTCAGCTGCCAGCTCACCGGCACCCCGGGGCTCTGAGGCCTCGCTGTCCCCTTCTGCCCACTCCTGTTTCCTGCCTTTAACGCGTGCTTCCAAGTGCTTCCAAGTGTCCTGCACTCTCGGGGGACCATTAGAGCCAGTGCTGTTTGCTCTGCTGAGTCTGGCAGAGCCTTGCAGAGGTTCTGGATTAGCGGGTTCTAGAGGCTGCAGAGACAGAGCAGAGGCCAGTGTCTGGAAGGCCCATGATTGGCTTCTGTTTTGCTGTGTGGTTGCACAGCCTCTCTGGGCCGTTTGCTGTCACTAGCTCGAGTGGTTGAAGCAGTCGATGGCTCTGATGGTCCCCTGTAATCTGTGGAGTCAAGCCAGCCGTGCTATAGAAGGTAAGTGCCGGTGGCCTCAGTGTGTAGTCCCAGACTCCAGAGCCAGCGACAAGAGGATGCTGCGCTGCGTGGATTGTGCGTGGCTTCGGGTCTGTATCCTTCACCCTTACAGTGTCTAGGTCTGTGCAGAGAGGAGGTGGACGAGGGGCCCTGTGAGGCTTGGACACGTGGGGTCAGTCACAGCCGTTACCAAGGGTGGCAGACCAGCCAACAACTCCTGGAGCTGGACCTGGGGCCAGGCTGGCTCATTCCTCACCAGTCATGGCCCATGGCCGCAGGGAAACTTGGTGGGTGAGCAGTATAATGGGGGAGGGGCTGGGAGGAAAGGTCAGAGACAGACAGAACTTGCAGTTTGGTTCTGTATGTAGCTCGTTTATTGGCCCCTGCTTGTCACTGTTAAAATGTAGCCATGAGACCCTCCCAAGGCCTGCAGCCGCATACAGGGTGGTGGGAAATTCCTGCATACAGACTTGTTTAACTTCGCCCTTGGGTGTTCGAAACTTCTAAATTAGCGTAGCAATAGAAATCCTGGGACTTGAGGGCTGGCGGGTTCGCCACCGACACCAAGCCTGAGGACCTGAGTCTGGGCACCATGACCCATGTGGTGGAGGAGAGAACTGATCCGCACACATGAGCGCTGTGACATGTGTGTCCCCAAATAAATAAATAAACAAACAAACAGATAGATAAATGTGATTTTAAAAATTAAGAAGTCAGGGAATCTTGTGTAAACACTCGGACCCGGCCGAGTCTCAGCTGAAGTCAGCATTTGGAGGGCAGGGGAGGGTTATGGGTGCTGGGCTGCCCCGCAGAGGCTCTGTAAGCCTGTGACCTTTCTGTAGCTGCCAGAGAGGCTTCTGGTGGGCAGAGAGACTTATGCTGCTGCTCTTCTGCAGACAGAGAAACTGAGTCCAGAAAGGTGGACTGGATGGGGGGTTACATGGAGCAGTGTGGACAGAACCAGCCCCTCCCCCAGACTGTTTCACCCCACGTACAGGGTTACACAAGGCCCTTTCCATGCAGTGCACTTTGAGCGTGTTCACCCTGTACCCCTCCCCCTCCTTCCTCTGTCTCTCACCTCCATCCATCAGCTCTGTCCCTTACTGTCTAGGGCCTACACCGGTCTGTGTCGGCTATATGTTACCTGTCTGTGCCTTTCCCACTTTATGATCGGTATGAAATCTAGGAGCTAAAAATGGGAGGAAACGCATGGCACTTGCCTGTCTGAGACCCCCTTGACTGTCAGCATGACATCTCCAGGTGCATCTGTTTTCCTGCAGATGATACCGCTTCCTTCTTCCGTGGGGCTGAAAAGCAGTGAGCCCATTGTGCATAGAAAGCACTCTTTCTGTAACCCGTCCTCTGATGCCGGACACCTAGGCTGGTCGGCCATTGCGAATGTTGCCGCAGCCAGAGCTGACGTGCAAGGATCTCTGGGGTGTGCTGACTTGGAGGCTTTTCAGAGAAGTACCCAGGCGTGGTAGGAGCTGGCCATATGGTCGGTTTGGTTTCGCTTTTGTGAATCCTGCAGACTGTGTTCTTGAAGCCTTGCTATAGGCTGGCTGTCCAGCAGGTGGCAGTGTGGTTCTGGCTTCCTCCCATTTGTCCTCGCTGACTTCCTCTTCCTGCTCGCGTCTTCTGCCTTCCGGTTTCATCCCTTCCTCCTCTGATGTTTCCCTGCGCCTGCAGATCTGAGGAGTGCTTGTGTACTTTGCCCCCTGACAGCTGTGCAGCTGGTACCTTTTTCTTAGGGCCGGGAACCCTGAGGATGAATCCCTTCTCCATCTGGGGTGGCCACCTCAGAGCAGTTATGTGTCCTGCAGAAGAGGAGCTACCCCTCCTGGAAAACTTGACTTCTGTTTTGGTTTGGTTTGGTTTTTCGAGACAGGGTTTCTCTCCGTAGCCTTGGAGTCTGTCCTGGAACTCGCTCTGTAGAACAGGCTGGCCTCGAACTCACAGAGATCTGCCTGCCCCTGCCATCCTTTCTAGGCAGCTCTGAGGGGTTCCTTATCTTAGAAGGTGGGTCACTCCAGACTTTAGGGCTTGGTGAATCCCTAGGGATCGTGTCAGTATTTCCCCAGGACTCAAGGTATTTCCACTGCTCTGTGACAGTTTTTTCAGTACTAGGGAGACAGGGACATGAGATGTGCCTCCTGCCTGCTGGAGCTGCAGTTCACCCTGGGTTGGTGGGGTTGGTGATGAGGCCTGCCACCCCGGCTGCCCTGGCTTCTCTGTTTATCCCAACACTTCAAGCATTTTGATTTTTGAAGCAAGGTCCTCAGGGCTGGGTCTGAGGTTGGGTTATGACTTGAGTCCTTTCTCCTGAGTTGCTTTTGTCTGTCGGGGAGGAGATACGGAGAAAGCCTGGCTTGGCTGTGCAGTGTGCATTTCGGGAGCCTGGAGGAATTGGTCAGGCCAGACTTCACAGACACAAGCTGGCATTTGAGTGACATTTTAGGGTACAGTGGTATGGGCCATGAACATTCTAGAGTTGTCTAAAACAGCTGATTTTAAAAAATGTGTTTGTGTGTGTGTGTGTGTGTGTGTGTGTGTGTCTGTGTATGTGTATGAGAGAGTGTATGTATGTGCACATGCATGCATGGGCACGTGTATTGTGTGTGTGTGCATGTGTGTGTATTGTATGTGTGTGCTGTGTGTATGTACACACGCCCATGTGTGTGTTTTGTGTGTGTTGTGTGTTTGCATGTGCACGTGCTTGAGTGTGTGTATGCATGTGTGTGTGGTGTGTGTGTGTGTTGAGTGGGGGCCCTGAAGAATGCTGAGAGGTTGGCGTGTCTTAGCTGAAGGGAAGCTAGAGAAAACGGCAGGGCTGACCTGGGAAGTGTGGCTCAGGCGTGGGCTTGGCTGCTCTGTTGGAGGCAGAGCTGTTTGTGGATCGTGTCCCTTAAGGCAGAGCTTCACGTGCTCCTCTCTTGAAGTCTACATGGAAGGTGTTCTCTCCTCACCTTGTCCAGGCACCCAGGGCTGCAATGACCACGCCCTTGGCATTGCCGGCATGGCTAAAGACGCTAGCACCTGCAGCTGGGCAGGTGGCCAGGACATAGCAGGAGAGTCTTGTCCATGTGCCCCACACACCTTCCTTGGCCGACGTGTGCAGCCCTCAACCTGCTGTTGGTGTGTGTCATGGGAAATTCCAAGTTTCACACACATGCTTCCAGAGATGGGCTGTGGTGGCATAGGGTACCAAGTTAGCCACGGAGGCTCCTCAGACCGGATCTGCCACCTGCTTAGTCACATGACCTTGACTAAACAAGGCCATCCATGCGCCTGGGAATCTCAGCTCCCTCACCTGTGAAGCTGGGCAAATAATACTTTGTCCTCACTTTCTAGGCGGGACAGTCTGCAAGTACCTGGCTGTGGGTTTTGAGTGCTGGCCACATTCCTGTGGGTTCTTTCTGTAACCCTTCATGTGTGTGTGTGTGTGTGTGTGTGTGTGTGTGTGTGTGTGTGTGTGCGCGCGCGCAATGGGTATGGAGGCCGGAGCACAACCCTGGGTGTCATTCCTTGTTTGCTGAGGCAGGGTCTCTCACCGGCCTAGATGTCACCGAACAGGCTGGCCAGCAAGCGTCAGGGACCCACCTGTCTCTGCCTCCCCAGTCTGGGACTGCAGATGACAAGCCTGCACCTCCACACACAGCTTCTTATGGTTTCTGCCGATTGACCTGGGGTTTCCTCTCGCTTGTCGGGCAAGCACGTTACTGACGGGCCATCACTCCAGCCTCTATCCTGGGATTCCTGACAGTGGTCTATGCTACATTTACCCAGCCTCGGGCCTTGGCGTGTCTTCTCCGTCTAGCCAACACACTCCTGTCCGTTTCCGTAGGAGCTCCCCGGAGCCTTTGGTCAAGGAGAGCGCCCTGACGGTCTCCAACTTGACTTGGCTGCATCCTAATTTTCTGGGATTTGAAGGCAACTGAAACCTTGCGTATTTCTAGATGGGGTGGGCCACACTGCAAAAACATCAAATACTCTGATGTTTGAGAATGCATTTCGGCCCAGTCCTGGGAGGACGGACAGGCCAAGTCCTGGTGGCTGAGCAGCTGGCAGCTCACACAAGCGACACGTTGTGCTTAGAAGGGGTCTCCACCCTCCACCCAGCCCTGGCTCCGTTCTCTTCCTCACTGTCAAGCATCATGGAGACGGCAGCCTGTCACGTGGGCCTTTCTGTGGGAATGTGGTCTGTCCGCTGCCTCTTTTGGAGCAACTGCGCAGGGCTGGTTTGGTCAGACCCCTGCCTAGCCAAAAGATGCCACTGACTGGCGGCAGCCGTGTTGACGCCAGGTCCCCTTCCTCATACGGTGGCCGTGCCGTGGCTGAGAGGGGTCTTGCAGAGGTGGCAGCAGAGTCCTCGCTTCATGGTGAGAAGAGGAGGTCGCTCCCTGAGGGCTGATGTGGACGGGGTTTCATTGGGAGCTGAGCAGGAAGAGAAGGTCCGTGTCTTGAGGACATTCATCGGGACACAGCTCTATCTAGTCTCTGCTAGCTGAGACAGATGCCAGATGCGCTAGGCGTGGCCCTTCTCATGCTCGGCAGAGGTGCAGACCTTCCTCCTCCGCAGGGCTGGACTGCAGCCCCAGAGCACCATAAAATCCCCAGAGCCTTACTTTCCAGTCATTAACCCTTCTCTGAGAACTTAGAGGCCACAATGGCTTCTTACATGAGAATGTCTTGCACTGAGGCCTTACAAACTGAACTGAGAGAGGCCGTGTGGGATCCCGGGGTGGGTGTGGAGAGCTGGGTTCCGGCTTAGAGAGCGATGGGTTTTCTTCAGCGATGTCATACACTTTGGGGTGCTGTCGGGACACCTCAGGTACAGTGGAGCAGGATTGGTGTTAGCCTGACCTAGCCTGACCAGACACCTGCCTCCCCCGACCCATGTCACGGCCTCAGCGTCCCCGGGGGAGGACGAGCTGCCGTCCTCCCGTACGTCTCCAGCAAAGCCCTGTCCTAGCCCCGCCCCCAGTGGCCTCCCCTCCAATCATTGCTTCCCCTGTCCTAGCCCCGCCCCCAGTGGCCTCCCCTCCAATCATTGCTTCCCCTGTCCTAGCCCCGCCCCCAGTGGCCTCCCCTCCAATCATTGCTTCCCCTGCTCCTAGCCCCGCCCCCAGTGGCCTCCCCTCCAATCATTGCTTCCCCTGCTCCTAGCCCCGCCCCCAGTGGCCTCCCCTCCAATCATTGCTTCCCCTGCTCCTAGCACTGGTGCCTATCGATCGATCGTGTCTTCTGAGTGTGTGGTCAGGGTTTGGCTGTTCCCCCTTAATTGGAGTCCCCCATCTTCCCTGGTTTACCAGTATCCCCGTTAGCGTTAGCGTCTCCCCTGCCCTTTCCACCTGGAGCTCGTCAGAAGGCGAACGGACCTCATCCCCACCTTCATCCACCCAGGCTCCCGAGCCCCTCCACTGTCCACTCCGAGCGTTTGCTTGCCTTCTGGTGTGTTTTCCCATCTGAAGACTGAGTCTTAGCACAAAAGCCCGAGTTCGTCACCCTCTCTCCGGCTGGGTCCACGTGCAGAGCAGTTGGTTTCTGGGCTGGCAAGACCCCTGCTGTAGCCACAACAGTTTTGCTGTTGTAGGCTCCCTGCTAAATGCTCTGAGCTCATGGCTGATGCCAGAATTCAGTCATGTTGATTTCATCGTTATCGGTTCGTGTGAGTAAGCACGGGGTAGAAAAGTCTGCAGGGTATTCTGGTCTGTGTCCTCATTCTGTGTGTCACAGCTGAGCTGCTGGTTAACTCAAAAAGCCTGCTTGGGTGGGCTGTGTGTGTGGGACGTTCACCATCAGTTGACTGTATTTAGAATCACCGTGGAAACACACCTCCAGGATGTCTGTGAGGGTGTTTCCAGAGAGGTCTCACTAAAGTGGGAAGACCCTGGATGTGGGCTGCACTAACCCATCCATGCTCTGGGGACCAGCCCTGGGTGTGGGCGGCACTAATTCATGCACTGGACCCCAGAGCTGTGAGGAGCGGAAAGTGAGCCTCCCTCCAGTGTTCGTTCATCTCTGTTTCCTGACTGGGGACGCACTGCCGTCAGCCACCTTGTGCGACTGTGCGTTACCTGCCACAATAGACTGTGTCCCCTCAAACTATGAGCCACAGCAAACTTCCTCCTTAGGTTGGTTCTTGTCCGGTATTGGTCACAGCAGCAGGAAGGTGCCTCACCACACCATCCCAGGCTTTGCTACACTCCCCTCTGAACACGGTGGGCCTGGAGCTGTGGGTCCAGGGGCGAATCGAGGCCACCCATGTGGCAAAGATTGCATTTCGTTAGCCTCGTGAGTTTGCGTGCTGTGGCACTCAGAACGTGGAACCTACTACTAACAGAGTGATAGTTCTGACAGGGCTCTGTGGATATAGGCAAGAGTTCTGTTCCAGCTGTGCCTGGGAGGTGTATGTATGTATAGATGGATGATGGATGGAAGGAAGGACAGATGATGGAATAAAGGATACAGGGATGGAAGAGTGAATGGATAGATGGATGACTGGATGGAGTGGGTAGATGGATCAATAAGTTAAGTGCAGGGTAGATTCTAGGTGAGGGGGTTGGCATATATGGTGAACGCAGCGGGAAGCAATCGGTAAATGGTAACGGGTTGGCTCCAGCATGAACACTCGGGAGAAGACAGCAAAAGAACTGTGGATGTAAAACTCGGAAGATGAAAGCTGGGGAATGCTGGATTCCCTTCTCAGAGAGTAGGCACCCGACAGTAGGTCTTTGCAGTCAACACGCAGAATTCTAATTTTAAAATATTAGTCTCCGTCAGGCATGGTGGCGCACGCCTTTAATCCCGGCACTCAGGAGACAGAGGCAGGAAGATTTCTGTGAGTTTGAGGTCAGCCTTGTCTAGAGAGCTGGTTCCAGGATATCCAGGGCTTAAGTTGGAAGGAAGGGAGGGAGGGAGGAAGAAAAGGTCTCTGTAAAATTGGGCTGCAGGCAGGCCTGAAGGCACTTTCTTTAGTGGTTGGTGGGAGGGAGGGTCTGCTGTGGGTGGGGTCATCCCTGGGCTTGTGGTCCTGGGTTCTGCAAAAAAGCAGGCTGAGCAAGCCATGGGGAGCAAGCCAGTCAGCAGCACCCTCATGGCCTCTGCACCAGCTCCTGCCTCCAGGTTCCTGCCTGCTTAGTCCCTGCCCTCCGTGCTTTTGAAGACGAACTGCTCGATGGAGCTGTGAGCGAAATAAACCCTTTCCTCCCCAGTTGCTTGTATTTGTTCACGATGTTCGTCACAGCCGTAGTCACCATAGCTAGGACACCACACTTGGCCGTACAGTGTTCTAAGCTATGCTAGTTTCTGTCTGCACCACTGTGCCCATTAAACATCTCTGCCCCTGCAATTCTAAGTCTCGGGAGTAGGTTTCAAATGACGTGTCCTTGCCTGGATTTTGCATGCCACAGGCGTGAGTGGCAGTGTCTTAGCTTACTCCTGCGTCTTCTTCTCTCTAGACGTGTGCAACAGCACCAACCTTCCAGAAGTTGAGATCATTAGCCTCCTGGAGGAGCAGCTGCCCCATTACAAGCTGAGAGCTGACACCATCTACGGTTACGACCACGATGACTGGCTACACACGCCTCTCATTTCCCCCGATGCTAACATTGACCTCACAACCGAGCAGATTGAGGAGACGCTAAAATACTTCCGTAAGTAGCTGGCCCCTCATCCGCGGAAGCAGTGTGGTGAGCAGTCCTTCCTTGCCAGGGCCTGCCATGACTCATTGGGTGACACGGGCCTGGCATCTGTGGAAGGGTGGCCAAGGGGGGCGTGGCCTCAGGAGTGGGTTAGCCATGTTGAGGGTTTTCTTGGTCAGGATGAGTAGCGGGGACTAAATGTTTTCATTTGAGCCATGCAGACTAACTTAAAACTATTCTCATACCCTTTTCTATTTTTTAAAAACAATTATCTGTTATGCTTATTGTGCATTATTTTATGTGTGTGCGTGTTTGCCTGCCTGTTGGTGTGTGGATCATGTTGCACGCAGTGCCTGAGAAGGCTAGAAGAGGGCGTTGGATGCTCTAGAACTGGAGTTACAGATGGTTGTGAACCATCACGTGTGTGGTGGGAATTGAACCTGGGCCTTCTGCTGAGCCATCTCTCCAGCCCCATCATTTTCCTCTATGAGTCTGTTTGTATTTAACAACAAATGTCACAAGGAAATCTAGGCGGCTTCCTTCTACGTAGACACAGCAAGGCAGGAACCAGGATCGACTGGCCAAGCTGGAATTCCAGGAGTCAAACCAATGCAGTATAAAGTTAAGCCACTGGGGGGCAGAACTGCTACCTGGTGGGTGGACTTAGCCTTAAGGAGTCCTCAGAGAGGGAGAAGGGAGGGATAGAGATAGAGGTAGAGAGAGAGAGAGAGAGAGAGAGAGAGAGAGAGAGAGAGAGAGAGAGAGAGAGGAAGGAAGGGAGGGAGGGAGGGGAGAGAGAGAACAGCAGAGGATAATGATTTCATCTACCGCTTATTCAGACGACAGCTGCTCTTTATTCCTTCTTCCTTCCCACTTCTCTCCTCCTTTTTTATTTTTTCAGTGCTGGGATTTGAACCAAGAGTCTTGTACATGCTAGGCACTAAGCAAGTACTCTACCAATTCACAATGCACCCACTCCTTAAAGGGATGTCTTTTAAAAATAATTTTTGTTTGTTTGTTTTTGTTGTGGACAGTCTCACTAGGCAGCCCAAGATGGCCTGGAATTTCCTACGTAGCCTAGGCTTGTCTGAAACTCATGGCGATCCTCCTGCCCCAGCCTCCCAAATACTGGGAGTATAGGAGGCACCATCACAGCAGGCAATAAATGCTGCTTTATTTTTTTACCATGTTAGGATGAATCCAGAGCCTCCAACATGCTAGGCAAATGCTCTTCCACGGAGCTACCCGCCATCACTGTACTTCTGTTCTTTAGAAGCATGCATGTTCGGGGTCTGGAGAGATCACTGAGCAGTTAGGAGACAGCTGCTCTTCTAGGAGACTAGAGCTCAGTTCCCAGCACCCATGTGGGCAGCTCACATCCATCTGTAACTCCAGCTTCGGGAAACCTAATGCTGTCTTCTGGTGTCACGCCTACACACAGATGCACACATATGTGCACAATTAAAAAAAATCTTAAGATGAAATTAATATCTTCTTTGTCATTGACGGACCTGTCTGTTTCTCATTTGTATACCCCATGTGCCTCTCTGGAGATAATGCCACGAAGAACCAGCTTGCGGTACGTGGCTGAGCTTTCTGGGTTACGTCTCACTAGTGTAGACCAGTCTTTCCTATTTCTGAGGTCATTTATAACAAACAAATTGGAACTAAAAGCCTCTGGTTTAGGGTGTGTGCAGGGCAATTCTCGGTTCTCTACAACTGGAGTTTTTTCTTGCCAGGTCCCGCAGCCGCTTCAGCCTCAAATAAATACACAGACACTTATATTAATGTTGGCCAATGGCTAGGTCTTCTTATTGGCCAGCCCTGCCTTAATTATTAACCCATTTCTATAAATCTATGTATTTCCACGTGGTCTTACTGGAGAATGCCCGGACCTGTAACTCCTTTGGCGGCGACTACATGGCGTCTCATGCAGTGCCTCTCTACCTCCCCTTTCCCAGAATTCTCCTGTCTCCTAGTCCCGCCTGTCTCCCTGCCTCTATTGGCCAAACAGTGTTGTATGCATCAACCACTAAAAGGAGCACATGTGCAGAAGGACGCCCCATCCCCCATCCGTTCTCTGTAGTGGATACTGACAAGAAAGGAATTGTGTTTGAATTGACCTGTGAGTTTATCCTCGATGCAATGAACGCAGTGTCTTTTTGAGCACTGCTGATAACTGGTGTCAATAGGAACAAAAATAGAACAATCCCACGCCTAGCATCAGCTCGCACGCTTGACAGTCAGTCAGAAGCTCTTCATGAGTCAGCGAAGCAAGAATTTACAAACGGTATAATAACCAACTTTCTAGGTGCTGCAGCGGGAAGACAAACTCCTCAGAGAGGCTGACCCCTGGACAGCCTCGCCACCACTTGGGTCTTCCGCCACACCAGGCATCAGCTGGACTGAGCACACTCTCTCCTCCAGCTTTTTGGTCCTCACAGAGCACCAGGCCACACCCTAAGGTCGGCACCCCAAAGCTGTTGGTGGAAAGAATTCCCATAACAAGTCAGTTATGCTTTGCCAGGGCATCTTCCCCAGCAAGGAGTGTGGGGTTGTGTGTGGGAGGCCAAGTCACTGCTCTTATAGGATCTGTGTGTGTGTGCTTGCACGTGTGTGTGTGCATGTGTGTCTGTGGTCTGTGTGTGTCTTTGTGCATGTGTGCATGTGTGTCTGTGTGTGTCTGTCGTCTGTGTGTTTGTGTGTCTGTGTGTGTGTCTGTGTGTGCATGTGTGTCTGTGTGTGTGTGTCTATGCGTGTGCATGTGTGTCTGTGTGTCTCTGTGCGTGTGTGCATGTGTGTGTCTGTGTGTGTGTGTGTATGTGTGTCTACTGTAGAGGTCCACAGTATGATGTGAAACAGTTATTTCTGAGGACGTCTGTTGTGTGACTTGCTCTTCCCACAGAGCCTCCCTGCTATCTCTGCCAGGGGAGGCTCCAGGCCCCTCCGCACACACATGGATTAGCCGTGGGCACACGCGGTGTAATTGGAGCTCCACTCATGGCAGCACCAGGCCGTTTTACAGCACTGTCACAGAACTGACCCGTTACATAAAACATCCGCAGGCAGGCAGGCAGGCAGGCAGGCAGGCAGGCAGGCAGAGCTGCTTTGCTCTCGCTCCTGTGCGCAGATCCTAAGGTCTTTTTATCAGGAGACGCAGACCGGCATTCGTCTCTCATTTGTTCTCAGTTATGTGTGTAAGAAAACCCAAAAGAATCCTCGTCAGGGTCACCAGTGGTACCGCAGCCCAGAGCAGATCTTACAGGTGCCTGTAGTGGGTGTGTCCAGGTCCTATAGTTAGTTCCTCCCGTGGATTCTGGGCCCTCGAGCCTGATGACTTAATCCATGTGCAGAGATGGCTCAGCAATTAGGAGCACTCACTGCTCTTGCAGAGGACCTGAGTTCAGTCCCAGCACTGACTCACAACAACTCCACAGGGTTTGGCGCCCTCTTCTGGACCCTGCAGGAACTGCACTCACAAATGCAAGGACACATATAACTTAGAAATAAGACATCTGTAGGCAGATGTAGCTGGATGTTTCTCTCCCATCCACCAGTTCCCACTCAGAAGCATAATATCAATTATAACTGTTGGCCAATGGCTTGGGCTTATTATTGACTGTCACCTACATTTAAATTAACCCATTTCTATTAATCTGTGTATTGACACATGGCAGTGGCTTACTGGTGATGCTCAGACATGTTTCTCCTTTGGTGCCTTGATGGCATCTTCTCCAAACTCCACCCTCTTTTTCCCTATATCTCTGCCTGGATTTCCCACCTAGCTGTATCCTGCCCTGTCGTAGGCCAAAGCCGCATTATTCATCAACCAATAAAAGCAACACATATTCACAGTGCACAGAAGGACATCCCACGTCAGGTGGGAATTTTTGTCCTGCCAGTAATTCCCAAATACCCCTCAGCTGCTTCCCAAATAACTGACTGGGAGTCTTAATATTACTTACAAATGCTCGATCGGTAGCTCAGGCTTATTACTAACTAGTGCTTACACTTAAATTAACCCATCATTCTTATCTATGTTTAGTCACGTGGCCCAGTATCCTTTCCCCAGTATGGCGTTCCCATCTTGCTTCCTCTGCATCTGGCTGGAGACTACTGACTCCACCCTTCTCCTTCCCAGCATTCAGTTTTCCTTTCCCACCTAACTTCCTGTCCAGCTACCGGCCAATTCTAATGACAAATCTTTACAGTGTACAAGAGGATTATTCCACAACACAAATACTTTTTAAAACGTATCCTCATTGAACGAGCAGGCATTGACTTTGCAATGCAAGACTTAGCCTGAAGTCCTAGGAGCCCCAAATGTTCTGTAAAGAGAATTTAGAGTTGTGTGAATTTAGTTACTTTACTAACTTCTGACTCAAATGTAGCATTTTCCTCCACGGTCAGACTTGCAGACAAAGCAGGGTGTCAGCATCAGGATGTGCAACTTTGTTGCCAGTGGAGGTCAGGGGTGCTTGTATGCCGCCCGGCAGTGAGAAGACACTGAAATAGGCCTCTGCCCTTCACTGGGTAAAGGTATTGGTATTGTTCCTAGCCCAGTAGCCCTTGTTATTTAACGTATTTATCAGGTAGCTCTTATGCCGTGGCTTTAGCGCTTCTCGGGTTTTAGTAACTAGGAAGACACAGATGTTTCCCTTTACAGGTGGTGTGTAGAAGGCACAAATCCCGGGCCCTGCTCTCTCCAGTGTCCCGGATTTTTATTTATTTGTTTGTTTGTTTGTTTATTCTATAGCCCTGGCTGGCCCAGAACTCACAGAGACCCACTTGTTTCTGTCCCCCGAGTCTTGGGGTTAAAGGCGTGTGCCACCATGTCTGGCCCTACTTTTTTGTTGTTGTTGTTTTGTTTTGTTTTTAGTTTTTGTGTGGTATCTGTGTGTTCATATGTGTGTGTGCATACATGTATGTGCATGTAGGGGCCAGAGGTTGGCATTATCTTCGTCTGTCCACCCCCAACATACATTGGTTCGGGTTTTTTGTTGTTGTTTCTGAGATAGGGTCTCACTGGGTGTGGCGGTTTGAGTGAAAATGACCCCGTAGGCCATTAGAGAGTGGTACTATTAGGGTAAGTGGCCATGTTGGAATGGGTGTGGCTGTGTCCCTGGGGGTGGGCTTTTGAGTTCCCAGAGACTCAAGCCAAGTGGCTCACTGGCTTTTCCTGCTGCCCGCGGATCCAGATGTAGAGCTCTCAGCGGCTTCTCCAGCACCTTGTCTGCCTGTGTGCCCCGCGTTTCCCGCCACTCTGAACCGAAAGCCAGCCCCAATTAAGTACCTTCCTTCATAAGAGTTGCTCTGGTCATGGTGTCTCTTCACAGAAATAGAACCCAAACTAAGACACTATGTGTCCTTTGCTGGCCTGGAAAGCACAGAGATCCGCCTGCCTCTGCCTCCAAAGTGCTGGGATTAAAGGGGCGCCGCCCTGCCGGGCCTCCTGGGGTTTTGAGACAGATTCTCTCCCTGTACTTGGAGATGACTAACTCGGCTTGACTGTCTGTCCAGGGAGCCCCAGGGACCCTCCTCTCCCCTTCTCACAGAGCGGGGATGGCAGGTACACCAGCATGCCTGGCTTTTTGTGTGGGAGCCAGGAATTGTGCTCCGGCCCTCCTGTTTGCCATCATCCCTGCCCTGTTTGGGCTTTGTGTGTCTGTTTACACATCTGTAACCCAGGTGATACAGGACTCAGCACAGTGAGTCACGGTGCCAGGCCGCTTGTGAGCTGGCGGAGGACACGTCCTCTTGTTCCTCCTGGGTCCACTATCGGCATTGTAGGGCGGTGGCCTCTGCTGCGGGGGAGTTGGGGGGGTGCAGGGCTCCCTAAGATGAGAAACCAGAAGTGGGTAGTTATGTCTTACTGGGTATCCAGTCTTCCTGGCTGTTTGGGGTGACGCTCTGTCCCCCTCTGGCCGACGAGAGGGCGCGTTTTCACGCCTTCCTTCGTGAGTGACATTGCTTCCTCCACACGGACCTTTTCAGAGTCGCTCCAGCCCCAGCTAACTTCTGGCCGTCCTGAGAAGTGCAGAGACTAAGAATGGTTTACAAAGTACCCGCGCAAACCAGAATGGGCATGAGGTCAGATGACTGGACAGGAAGTAAGACTGGTCCGTGCTTAGCACTTCCTGTGTGCAGGGTCTCCTCACCCTCCCTCCTGCTGCCCCTGTTCCATAGCGGAGGACCCTCAGAACCACAGAGGTTAGGAAACCCTCCCCAAGGCGGCACAGCAAAAAGGGATGCTGACGTTCAGACACCTGTTACCCGGTCCCGTCCTGCTCATCCTCAGAGCAAGCAAACGGGGAGAGAAACGCAAGGCAATACTCACCGGGTAAAACACCAAAGGGGAGAGCTCAGTTCTCCAAGACCTCCATGTCAGGACGTGTTAAAAGCTTGTTTAGTTATAAATTATTTACTCAACAGCATTGGTTTTCTGTGGGTCACATAACACGTGATTACACGGCGGGACACAGCTTCGCGCCATTGCTCTGTGACGTCCAGCTGCCTCCTGTGGTCTGATGGTGTCCTGTGTCCCATAGTCATGTCCCACTCAGCAGCCGCCAGGCAGGAAGGCCGCCATGAGTGTTGTTAGGTGGTCACGCTCCCGTGGGTCGCTCTTCTCTGGCCGCGTAGGGCTAACACAAGTTCTCTGTGTCACACCAGATGTGCTGACCACCCTGTCTCTGAGGTGACCTGGAAGAGAGCAGGCCCCCAGGCAGATAGGTTTCAGAGTGTTGGCCCAGTGTTTGCTTTCAGTGTGAAGTAACCCAGCCAGTGAGTGCGTCCGGGGTAGGGCATGCACAGCGGTCCTTCCGTCCTTCCGTGCTTCCATCGTTCGGGTGCTCGGGTGCTCGAGTTCCTGACCAGGTTTTCTGACTCAGGCGGTGGGCACAGCTCTGCTATTTTCATCTTCTCCATGTCCTCACCCAGAACTGTGGTGTGTGCACGTTCCAGGCGGGGGTAGTGAGGACGAGGGGGGTGGGGTGGGGTGAGGATGGGGGGTGGTGAGGGCAGTGGCCTCCTCTCTGGGGCATTGGTCTCTCGTCTGTAGGGTCCTGCTCTGACACCTTGACTAGGCTGCTGTGCTCTCCCAGGAGAGAGCGCCTTGGCACGGGCCATCATCACAGCCCGTGCGTCAGCCACTCCACCCAGCTGTGGGCCTGGGCACTGGTGCTGGGGGAATGGAGTTCCCCATCAGAGGAGGCGATCAAAAGTTGCTTCGCGTGGGATTGTCTGGCCGCCCTCAGATTCCTGGGCGCGGTGTCTGGAGAGCAGCCCACACTCATGGTCCTACGTCTGTCACCTGGCATCTTTCATCTTTCTTGATCAAACCAGATTCCAGCAATATCTTTGCCTGCTCACGAACAACACGGCCGGCAAGCTGTTCTGTGTAGACTGTTTTCTTCTTGTGTTAATCCTGCAAGTTTGAGACAGAGCTGGCCCCAACTCGGGTGGGAAACCGACAGGACAGCTTGGCTTTCAGTTCAACTCTTCCCAGGCTTCCGCTGTTCAGCAGGGTTCGGGCAGGAGGGGCATCTGGGGTCTTTTGAACCTGTGGTTCATGTGTGTTTTGACGTGGCGGCATCAGCTGTGTATCAGGCTGGCCACGAGCGTGAGATTTCTCCCCCCAGACCGTCTGTGCTGACAGGTGGTGAGCTCAGACCCACTTAGGCTTCTTACCGATGCCAAGATACATTCTCTTCCCTACCCCTCCAGTGGCCACCCCAGTGCCTGGGTCTCTGGGCTGCTGTCATTAGCGTCAGCCCCCTCACCGGAAGGAGCAGTTGACAGCAGGCTGTTCTTGCGGCCCGCCTTCTGCCGCGAGGTCTCACTGGCTGACAGTCACTTTTTCAGCACGGAAGACTGGAGTGTGAAAGCTGCCGTGTTCGCTGAGCGTTGGCGAGCCCTCTCTCTCCCTGGTCACGCCCTCCCTCTCCTCTGCCTCAAGCCTCCTGGCTCCAGCTGGGTATAGGCAGAGGTTACTGAGAGTGCTGTCTACCGGATGGAATGTCTAGAGCCGGGGAGGGCATTTCAGAGGAGGATAGGGACCCTGAGAATGTGACGCAGGGCCGCTGGTACTGAGGTTTAAGCATGGCCCGTCAAGTGTCAACTCACGTTTTCGCTCTTTTCCAGTAATTGTTTAATCCCTGCATGTTTACATGTGTGTTTATATATGTGCTTGCATGTGTTCATATATTATTTACATATGTGTTTATATATGTGTTCATATATGTGCTTACATGTGTGTTCATATCTGTGTTTACATGTGTGTATATGCATTTACATGTGTGTTCATATATGTGCTTACACGTGTTTATATATATGTTTATATGTGGGTTTATATATGTGTTTACATGTGTGTGGCTATACCTGTGCTGTGTTGGGAAGGCTAAGAGGGCAGTGTCAGCCATCATTCCTCAGGCTCTGTTTATGTTTTGTTTGAGACAGGGTCTCTCATTGGCCTGGAACTCACCAAATAGTCTAGGCTAGCTGGCCAGTGAGTCTTGGGATCTGCCTACACGCATCTCCCCAGGACTAGGGTTACAAGTGTTGGGTCTGCTTGTATGTCTGTGCACCGTGTGCGTACTTGGAACCCTTAGAGGACAGAAGAGGACATCAAACCCCCTGGAGCTGGAGCCACACACAATTGTGAGTCATCATGTGAGTGCAGGGAATTGAACTCAGATCCCCTGGGATCCTCTCTCCAGCCCCGCACACCCTGCCTTTTAAATACAGATCCTGTGGCTCAAGTCCAGGCCTCGCTTTACAGACTGAGTTATTGCCCAGCCCATTTTGCCCTCAGGAGTCTTACAGCTGATAAAGAAGTTGCTGACCCCTAGTAGTTACATTAGCTCCCCAGTGCTTGGGACAGATGGCCACACAGCTGGTGACCTGAAGCAGTAGGTACTCGGTCACTTCTGGTTCTGAAGGTCAGGAGCCCAGAGCCCAGGGAGCCATGATTTCATTCGGGGTGCTCCAAGGAAGACCTCAGACCCTGCAGCTCTGGTCACCCCAGCCATGGGAGGCACTGCTCCAGTGTGAAGGACACGTGCCATTGGATCTTGTCCCCTTTAATTTAGGATGATGTCATCTTAGACATTTAACTGAGACTCATAGATTCCACTGGTAATTTTGTTTTCTTTTAAATTACATTTTCTCTGTCTTTCTCTCCCTCGTGGGGTGGGGTGGGGGTTCACGCGTGCGGCAGCACACACGTGGGTCATGCGTGCGGCAGCACACACGTGGGGATCAGAGCACACCAGTGAGAATTGGTCCTCTCCCTTGGCCGTGTGTGTCCCACGGATTGAACTCGGGCTGTCAGGCTACATGGCCGGTGCCTTTTCCCACTGAACTGTCTTGATGGCCCAGGAGGTAAACCTTGGCACAGACCTCCAGCCCTCGATCTGGTGCTCTCCGAAGGGACACAGGATTTGGACCCGGATGCTCTGCCGTAACCCCCACCGTCCCAACTTTCAGGCCCCCATCCTGGGATCCACGTACAGATGTGTCTGTGTCAACTGGGTCCTTTGCACTCTGACCTCAAGAATTTACCTCCACCCCGCCCCACGTGGGGCAGTCAGTCTGCTCTCCTCTGGAGCCTTCTGGGTAGTCCACCGTCTTGCTGCCCTGGGTCTGACCCGCCTCTCTGAGTGTTGTCTGTGCCCACAATGCCAGGCTTTCCTGTTCTTGTCACCTGTGTCCTCATCCACATCCGCTGCTGCATTCACAGCCACCCTGCGCAGAGATGCACTGAACAATCTTCCAGAAGGCTGGGCGGCAGGAAAGGAGTGGCGGGGTCCACCTACCCGACTTCCTAAGATGGATTAAAATAGCTGTTAGCCTTCTGCCTTGTGTATCGGTCGGCATGCTCCCTGCTTGCCTTTCCCTGGATATCCACTGTGGTGTCTTGGCTGTCACTGACACCACCTGCTCCCTTTAAAGATAACCACACTTCCCCCTACACTATTTGAATTGTCACAATGTGGTCCAGTCCAGGCTTTGTCCATTCTCTCTCCTCGCCTTTGGGGGTGGCCTTCGCTCCCTAAGACCCTGGGCTTACAGAGCCATCATGATTCCTCCCTGCTCCAGGCTGTGGAGTGAGCGGCTCTGTCGTAGGGGAGGGATGCCCTCGCCGGGCCTCACTATGGCAAAGCTGGAAATAGGGTTTCTTTTCACTATCAGGAAATCCCAGCAAGGACGTGCGAGGCGGCTCAGGGGTGACACGCTTTCTGCTCATACATGAGGACCCGAATTAAGACCCTCAGAACCCAGATACGAAGCCAGGCAGCTGTGGCAGACCCGCAGACCCCAGTTCTCGGCAGGTGGAAACCAGGGTTCCCTGGAGCAAGGATCACAAGCTCTGGTTCTAACGAGCGGCCCTGTCTCAATATATCTGAGATGCAGAGTGGTCAAGACACCTGATGTAGTTCTGGTCTCCATGTGCACACATATGTACATGTGGCTGCACATACGTGTGAACATGCATACACACTACATACACATGCAATAAAGAAGTCACACTGACCCATGTTGGTGAACAGACCTGTAATCCAATCTACTTGTGAAGCTGAGACAGGAGGATCACAATTTTGAGACTATCCTGGTCTACGTAGTTAAGTTCAAGGCCAGCCTTGGCAACTTAGTGAGACTTTGTCTCAAGATAAAAAATATGAAGGTCTGCGTACGTCACTCACCGATGACACAGATCC
Source organism: Phodopus roborovskii (assembly GCF_943737965.1). Taxonomy (NCBI): domain Eukaryota; kingdom Metazoa; phylum Chordata; class Mammalia; order Rodentia; family Cricetidae; genus Phodopus; species Phodopus roborovskii. The sequence continues at coordinate 9,334,146 of NW_026125295.1, forward strand.
CAAGATCTGCTCCTGCCAACAGTATTCTGTGTAGCCCTGGCTGGAGAAGTCTTTGCAAGTTATCACTTAACCTTATTCCGGTGTAGACCGGGCTGGCGTGGAGCTTGCAGTGATCCCCCTGCCTCTGAAGTGTAAGAACTGGGTGACCTGCCCCTGCTTCAGTTTGTGTTCCCCATGAGCCTCTAACTTGAGGTTGTTAATCTTCACTCACCCAGCTCTCTTCCTGCCTTGAATTGCATTTGCAATTTAACCCCGTAACCGCATTCCGGGTGTTCTCTGGGGTCACCGATGAGGGAGCCGGCAGACTTGTTCATGACGGCTGCCCTGGGTATTTGCTGTGGGTCCTGGGAAAGTGGTGTTTGCCATCCAAGTCCCATGTCCTTGTGCAAGAGGAGAACAGATTAATTGTGGTGTCTGAGGACGAAGTGTGGTAGAAAGTGTGCCCACTTCCAGATTTTATCTTAGATTTATCTATTACATTGAGTGTTTTGTCGTGCCTGTGTACTGTGTGTGTGTGTGTGTGTGAGAGAGAGAGAGAGAGAGAGAGAGAGAGAATGCACGCATGCGTTCATGCTCTGTTCCTTGGTATGTTAACATGTGTAGGCACATGTGTGTAGGTGCACATGCATATGTGTGTGTGCGTGTGTGTGTGTGTGTGTGTGTGTGTGTGTGTGTGTAGACCAGATATTGACATTGGTTGTTTTCCTTGGTCAGTCTCTATTACTGAATCAGGGTCTGTGGTAATTGGAATGTAGTTCATAGGGAGGGGCACTATTGGGAGGTGTGGCTTGTTGAAGTAGGTGTGGTCTTGTTGGAGGAAGTGTGTCACTGTGGGCGTGGGCTTTGAGGTGTCATCTGCTCACCTTGCATTCAGTGTGATGCTCAGCCCACTTCCTGTTGCCCGTGGGTCAAGATGAGGGACTCTCAGCTCCTTCTCCAGCTCCACGTCTGCCCGCACGCCGCTGTGTAGCACCATGATGATAATGGAACACATTTCTAAAAGTGTAATCTTCCCAGGTGAATGCTTTCCTTTATAGGAGTCTCTGTGGTCACCGTGTCCCCCACAGCAATAGAAACCCTGACTGAGGCAGGGTTTTTCACGCGCCAGGAGCTGGTCTGCTCGGCTACTCTGCACAGCCAGCTTTCCCTAGGGAACCCTTTCTCCACCCCTCAGTTCCCCACCTCAGAGCGCTGGGGTTACAGGCAGGCCGCTCCACCTGCCTGACTTCCAACTCAGTGCCTGGACTCCAAACCCATGGCGGGCGCTTTACCCACGGGTCCCCAACCCCTCTCTCCCACTCTTTTAAGCATTGGAATGAGTGTGTGCAGTCTTGGACGTGGTGCAAGCTGTGGTCAAAACCACCTTGCTTTACCGCTTAGCGGCGTTTGTTGTCCCCAGCCAGCCCATCCCGTCCTCGCTGCTGCTGCTGAGATCCTCGTGCTTGGCTGGCTGTGTGCGCCGCGGATGCTTACAAACGGTGCCTCTGCCTCCTCTCCCTAATTACAGCTGAGGATCTGTACCCATAATTGCTCATGCTGGGTCATTTCCTCTTTATAAAGAGTTAGTGATTGGGGAACTCGTCTTGTCCTGAACCCATGCCCGCGTCTAACAACTCGAGCCCCGCCCATCCCTGGAGCAGGCACTGGCATCTCCTCCACTTAACAAGCATCACTGGTGTTTCTACCAAGGTCAGAGATGTTGATCAAGGTGCCTGAACCAAACCTCCACCCGACTGACTCCACAATCCAGGCTCTATCTGTGGAGTAACACTGCCGTCCACCCACCTGTTAGCTTCTGTCTGTGTATGTGGTGGGCACAGAGAAATATTAATGAAATTCGTAGCACTATGAGCCCCATGTGGCCTGCTATAATCGGAAGGACTTTTCGCTTCACTGGAGATTTCTACGGAGCTCTAAGTATCTTCATTTTCTTGTATCTCATTTTTTATTCATTTGTGTGCGTGTATGCAACTGTGTCCACCCTTGCGTTCCTGTGAGTCCAGAGGTCAACCCCTGAGCCTACTTCTCTTGCTATCCATTTTATTTTTGGGGACAGGGTATCTCTTTGAGCCCGAACTTGCCATTTTGGACAGACTAGAGACTAGCTATTTAGTGAGCAACCAGTGATTCCCCTGTCTCCACCCCACAGTGCTGCTAATTATAGGCTCGGGGGGCCATTTCTAGCTTTCAAAATGAAAGGAAAAAAATCCATGGTGCCGCAGGATTTGAACTCAGGTCCTTGTACTTATGCAGCAAGCACTTTACTCTCTGAGTTTCTGCCCCAGATCCTCTCTTCTCTTCTCTTCTTCTCTCCTCTTTTTCTTTTTTGTTCTCTCTCTCTCTCTCTCTCTCTCTCTCTCTCTCTCTCTCTCTCTCTCTCCCTGGCTGCCCTGGCTACCCTGGAATTCTGTCTGAAGACCAGACTGGCCTCGAATTCACAGAGATCTGCCTGCCTCTGCCTCCAGATTGCTGGGATTAAAGGTGTACGCCACCAGCGCCCGGCTCCCCAACCCTTTTAACCCTTTGCCCACCTACCCCCTTTTCAGTTTCTGTTGGAGCTTCCCAAGCTGATAGAATGAGGTGATCTTGTTGACCTTTAGGGAGTCTGTTAATGGTTCATCTAATTATGAAGCCTGTCATCTTTTGTAAGAAGTTTTGTGTTTATGTGAGGGTATGCCACATAAGCAGTTACTATAGTGTTTAACAAAAGGAAGGAACATACTGAATGTTGGCATCCATGGGGTCTGGAGCCAGGCATGAGGCCAAGAACAGATAGTATAACTATGCCGTAGCAATCTCCCAGTTCTACCCATTGTCCACAGTAAAGCCATTTTTATTTATGTGCATGTGCCTGTGTGAGTTTATGTACCTGGCCTATGTGTCAGTGCCCATGGGGGCCAGCAGAAGGAGCGCCAGACATCCCTGGGGCTGGAGTTAGGGTTATGCAGGCGATTGTGAGCTGTCTGGTGTGGGGACTGGGAACCAAACCCAGGTCTTCTGCAGGAGCAGCGAACTTATGAAGCCACCTACCCAGTGATACTTACTAAACATAGTCACAGAATCTCTCATAGTTGAGCATTGAAATACAAGTTTGCAGTTTCAGAATTGCAAAGGCATTTCTTCTTGTGTGTGGGGGGAGAGGTGGAAGCCATTTTCTGATGGTGAAATTTGGAGATCAGAGGATGGAGCTACTGTGCTGGCATGTTCTGCAGTGCCAAGGGCAGGCTTCCATAAAGAATTCTCTGAGTGCTGAGGGAAAACAATATGCTTCTGGGGTGGAGTTTAACCTATAGGAAGTCTAAAATTTCCGTCCCATTTTCCAGCATTTCATTTTTATAGTGAAACATATTAAGCAGGCCAAATGCTTAGAACTAAGCCCATTCACTGCTTTTTATGGATGGAAACCATTCCCTGTGCCCCTAAGTGGTCTTAAATCCCCGCTGCCTCTCACTCCTTCTAGCGCAGGGCATCCGCCTCCCCGTGGCGGAGCTTGGCCACACACCTAAGCGGCAGGCCCTTTGTAATGGCGGGCGGTCTCCTCCATTTGTAGGCTGTTACTTTGCTAGAAGTTTGGATAAAGACACGGGCATAAAAAACGCTGAATGTGAGTGAAGATGTTTTTCATTTTCTGTGTCATCCAAGGCCCCTCCGACTGGTGTTTGTAAGTTTTAAAATAAAGAAAAACAAATTAGGGAGGGGTGTTAAATGTTTTAAATCAAGTTGAGGGAAGAACACCAAAAGCAACCCTTTACAAAGTAAAAGGTGGCCGTTTTCAGATGCGGCGGCCCAGGTGTAGGCACCGCCGCCTGGCCTCCCACCTGGAAGACGGCGGTGGGGGGTGGGGTGGGGTGGCTCTAAGCCCCGCCCACATTCCTTTCTGCCTGCGCCGGCGCCTCTGCTCCCAGCAGCAGCATCCTTGGAAGAAGACATTTCCTTCTTTTTCTGTATCATTTCTCAGAGCTGGCCAGTTTCTATGGCAACAGTTAGATTGAAAGCTGAGCAGGGGGCGAGGCTTGAGGGAGCCAGCCGCTGGTGGTGTGTGTCTCTGACGTCACCCTCGGGGCGTCTGGATAGGACGATTCCAGCTACTCCCTTTCAGGGCCGCTGTCCAGTGCGTTTCATCCATCAGCAGGGCTTGCCCGCGGGGTCTCTCCACTGCTCTGCCCACAGCCTCCGCTCCCCCAACCCCCGCCCCTGCAGAGTCTTCCATGCCTCTTGTCCCCTCGCCCATCCTGGCTCCGGACGACGACCATTAAGAATATGCACAGTCAAGTTCTGCGGTGTTCGGGGATGCTCTTCTGCCGGGTGTTCTGGAAGGGCCGGGAGGCATGGCAGCGCTTGACTTGACAATCCATGGCGCCCTGAGGTCCGTTCCTTGCCCTGCAAGAATACTGACTATGCAGGAATTCACCGACACGGATTACTACGAACTGGATTGGTATTATGAAGAATGCTCAGACGGTAATTAAGGCCCCCGAGGGAGAGCCGGGATGAGCAGCGGCTTTGTATCTCTGGGTCTCTGTGTGTGTGGCAGCACCGAGTCTTTCCCTGGGGAGGTGGGGGGCACAGAAACCGGCATCACCAGAAGGCGCAGCAAGCATAACAGAGGGTATAGCAGGTGGGCAGGGCTGGCTCTTGGCGGTGGGTGGGTGTTTCTTGCCACGCAAGTCACATTTGCATGGAACGGGGAGATAAAATGTCTTTTGGCGTGCGGGGTGCTGCGTTTGCGATCGTGGGACTTCTGTCGGGTTGAATTTTTGTGTGTCCCCTGTGCTCTGCTCTGGTGGCAGGCTCAGGGCACTAGAGGCTGGGAGCGTGTGTTGAAGAGGTCAGCAGTGGGTAGGCCTGGAAGGACCTGCCCTTTCCTAAGCTCAGACCTCGGGACTGGGTGTACGGGGTGGCTGGGGGAAGGCAGGAACCGTATTCAAATGAATTTTGCTGGCTGCTTTCAGCACAGATAGGGCCCTAGGAGACCATGGAAGGGACAAAGAGAGAGATGGCCCTTCTGGGGATATCTAGGTTTGTGTGGAGGGCGTGGCCCATTTTTGAGGAGGCTGCTTGGTGGCTGAGGTGTGTGGCTGGATAGATGTCAGCAGTGTTCAAGTACAGGGGGAACTGTTGGGAGGCATTCTGGGATGGGTTGCGAAGGAAGGGCCTTGTTGGGAGGCAGTGTTGTGGATGGTAAGGTACCCTGGCCTTCTTTAGTCACTCTTTGCAAATGACCCTTAAACCACAAGCCTTCGCCAGAAGAGGCAGTTAGTGTGTCCCAGCTGGAAGTCTGTCCTTCAGCAGTAAAGTCCTCCCAGCTCCCCCAAGCAGTAGCAGGTACGGTTGAGCGCTTGTTAATTGACTCACAAGTCTCCGGTCGCTCCAGGTGCACCTGCATTTGAGGACCCCGTGTGATGTAACAGTGCAGAACTGGCCTAGTTAGTCACCTAAAGAGCTCTGTGGTTTCCTGGCTGTGCGCTGCGACAGGGAGCCCAAGAGGCTTTCCTGGGCTCTTAAAAAGCACAGAGAAACTTTACCTTCCCCGTCTCCTGGCAGTGGGTGGAGTTGGCAACGTGGGTCTGTCTGATCTGCAAAGCATTCTGGGTAACGAGGAGAGTGAGGTGCGCCTGTAGTCTTGGGGGAGAGGATGGATAGATTCTTTTCTTGGCTGTATGACTTTTAAACCAAGTCTGTTACTTACGACGGCTGCCAGAGGCAGTATGGTGTTCTGCCCTTTGGAAGCCACCACTGACCCCTTCTGGTTTCCTTGGTGACTTGTCTGTCACTCGATGCTCCGTGACTCTTAAGAATGCCGGTTAGACTTGTGGAGGAGAACTGGCCCTGCTGCCCAGTTCTCTTTGAGGCCAGCTGCTCGGTGCCCGTCTGGAGAACGGGGAAGGTCCGTTCTTGTCTCCTCCCACCAGGACCTTCCGACTTCGGGTTCTCAGAAACCTTTTGGCTCTAGGTGACCTGCTGGGATCCTTTCCAAGAGTGGGGAAATAGAAGAGGGGGTAGCTCATGACCCCAGGGTCAATAAATATTGATTGCCAGTTGACTGTTGTTGCCATCTGAGTATGTGGAGAGCACGCGATTTGACCTTTTAACTTTGACCCTGTTGTCAGGTGAAGGGGAGGAGACTGGAACAAGTAGCATGTCCTGAATCCCATTTAAAGCTAGCAAAACATAGGGTGAAAGGCTCTGGGGCCTAGAACTTAGCTGTTTAGGGACCCCGCACATGCTGACGTGGGGTCGTTTAACCACCGTTTCTTCCTTCTTGTATGTGCGCGGGCATGCACGGGCCCAGTGCCTTATGGGTTCTTTCCTCCCACCATAGTGTGGCTCCTAGGGGTCGAATTCAGGTTGCCAGGCTTGCAGTCACCGAGCCATCTACTGGCCCGGGGCTACCATTTCTAGCGAGTTGGGTTCTTCCTGGCTTCAGGCAGGTTAGCCTGGAGATAACATTTTCCTTCTTAGTGTGAATGTCTCATGCAGCCCAGCATTAGACACTGCTTTATCTGCCCCTATCAGTTGGCCTTTGGATCAATTCCGAGGGAAGCTTCAAGGGACGTCCCATGACAATAATAGCAAAAGGTGAGTCAGTCAGTGTTCTGGAAAAGATGAGAAGTCATCACTTACGTTGGAGGTCCTGACCCACACATGATAGACAGTATTGTTCCCTCCGATCTCTGAGGTCCAGGACAGTTCCACCTGGTGCTGAGTTACTGTGTCTGTCTCTGTCCCCAGTTCCAGAAGTGTTGGTCTTGCTTATGCACACACAGTCAGATGTTAAGGAGTGTGACGAGGGTCCGGGCGTCTGCTTATCGGAAGAATCGGAAGATGTTCGTTGCTCAGTGCCTTAGAGTGATTTGTATCCATCCTGCAACACATCACACTTGGGGCATTGTTAGCCATTGTAGAATCCATCCACATCCCATGTACCCAGAATTTACAGTCTAAACTCTGAGCCAAAATGTGTTAGTAACTTACATTGGGTAAAGTCTCATTAGTAGATTTTTTTTTTTTCTTGAGGCCCAGGCTAGCCTTAAACTTGTTTTGTAGTCAGGGGAGACCTTGAACTTCTGATCCTCTTGTCTTCACCTACAGAGTGCCAGGATCACAGTTTAAATGTCAGAAGCAAGACTCTTGGGGGGAAACGACCCCCCAAAAGGGCAACCATGCTCTGTAGGGGCAGCTGACCCAGGCTACAGTAGACATAAGCCCTGCCCTTTCACACAGCATCTTGAACTAGAGAGATGTCACTGTGACAACTAGAGAGACTCTGAGGAGGCTGAGGAGGACAGCATCTCTTTTGAGAGGGATGGACAAGTGTGATAAAGTGCTGGCTTCTGGGGATTCTGGATGAAAAGATTTTGGTTCTTTTCTCACAGCTTTTCTGTAACCCCCAGCTTGGTCCAGAGAAATACGAAGCAGCCACTGTTTAGTTCTGTGGAAGTGTCCTGTGCCTTTATGTGCTTCCGCAATCGAAGGTAAAGGTAGGGCCTTGCTTGAGTCCGCTTGAGGCGATCCTCCTGCTTGATCCTGCCAAGTGCTGGGTTCACTGACATGAGACAGCATACCCAGCTTGGGGGAAAGATTTTTAAACTTTGATATCCTGAATGTTTATTATGTGTGCAAGTGTCTGTAGAGATAGGTGGATAGGTGGGTGACTTGGATGGGCAGCATTGTTTAAAAAAAAAAAAAAAATACCATCAATTTAAACTAAAAGACGAATGAGAACAATTCAATGATTGGTAAAACCGCTTGAGTTTTTCCAGATGTTGTCGTTTACCTAACAGTAGTCAAGGGATGAGTCATGCTTCAGGTGGGGAGGTTCCATCCAGTCCCACACTTTGGAGTAACCAACCAGTTTTAGCATGCAGAGAAGCCCCAATAGCCACGCTCCTATCTTTAGAACTTAGTAAGCGTGCTTTGATTTGATAATTGCTTATTGACACTAAACTATGTTTTTTTACTGAGTGTGTATATTTGAGATACAGTCTTGCTGTGTAACCTATGTTGGCCTTGAACCCATGGTGATTCACCGCCCCCCCCCCCCACCTTAGCCTCTTAGGTCCGGGGAATCCAGGCATGCGCCACCATGCCTGGCTCTTGGCATGTGTTTAAAAGCATTGTCTTTAGAGCTTGTTTACATCATTTCTCAAAAGATCTGAAATTCTAATTTTGAAATCTGCCTGTGATTTTCTGTGACATCTTTTCCAAATAACACAATTTTAATGTGTCAGAATAGAGCAGCCCTTTTGAAGTTCTAAGAATTAAACAGGGGTATAACTTACCCCTAGTTGGAAAGTCTTAACCCTCTTGTGACTTCCTGCCTGGGCACCCCTGCGCTTTTACGCTAGTCTTTATGAAGGCAGAGATTCAGAGTGGCAGGGCAGTCTCGGCTGCCATGCAGAGAGCCCTCAGCCTCCAGGCTGAAGGAAACACACACCTCAGGCTCGCACAGATGCCCTTGATGCCCAGATCTCCCTTCCTGGTTACTTGGCAGAGGGCAACAGCCCAAGGTCAGTGGGCATAGATTTGTGGAGCCAGGGGATCAACCACATCACAGCTCAGAGAGGCTGAAGCCTGGGAGTTACTGATGGGCTGCGATGCTCCAAGAGACTGGCGCTTGGTCTCGGCTGCCTCAGAGAGAATCTGATAGGAGCGTCTGCGTTAGTGACTGTGACAGGCAAAATCAAGTGATGCAGAGGAATTGCCGTCAAGGTACACCTTAAACCATGTGTTCTTCCTCAGGGCGCCATTGCAAGCTATTAGGCTTTCGATTTTTCTCTTGTCTTGTTCTAGCAGTGAGAGGAATCTTTTTGGATTTGTGGACACAGCTTGAGGAGGAATGTGGAGGTTTACAAAACAAGGTGTAACGAGAAAAATACGTACCACTTCTTAAGACAAAGAAGGTCTGGGGTACATTTAGCTAGGGCCATGGATGGTTTCCACACATCCTCCTCCTTTTGCTGGAAGTCAGGGTCCCTGCCTTCCCTGGTTCCCACAGTTCTTTGCCCAGCGCCTTCTCCTCAGATTCCTAAGCACACCCACAGGAAGTCTCTCAGGTGTTGGGCAATACTTCACCTGGGCAGCTCCATCACTGCCAGCCCAGCGCCTTCCTTCAGACAGGTGTACCTGCTTGAGACTTGAGGCGTGGCTGGTGTTTTCTCAGTTGCTATGAAACTTCCAGGGAGCTACCATTCCTGTTCTTCTCCCCGGGGAGAAAGGCCAAGCAAGAGCTTGCCTCAAGTACATACTTTCCTTCCTGGCTCCCCTCTGTGTCAAGGGCGTTTGGCAGGGCCCTGCCATTCTGACAGGTGCTTGCCCGCTCCTCCTCCAGGTTCCTGTGAGCCACCCTTTCCTTCCTTCCCTGAGTGATGCTGGGCGGGCAGCCCTGTGTACACCCGTCCACTCCTGCCCAGCCAGGGCATGTCTGCCACCCCGTCTGGAGCCCAGCATGTGCCCTTTGGGCACAGGCCCCAATGGCTCCTCTGGGCAGGTGGCCAAAGGCTCTCCCAAGGACAGTCCCCTAGGACAGTGTTTCGAATTTGGGGCGACTTCAGCAATGTCCCCGAGAGATGTGGGAGGGGAAGAGGAATGTTTTGAATGTGACTGTCAGGATGAAGAGAAGGCAGCCACCGTGGAACAGCAGGACTCCCTGGACATTGTGGAGGAAGGTAAATTCTACGTTTTACTCCTGTTTGAGCCTCTTCCTGTTGGTGTCTAGACAGCCCAGATTGGTCACTCATGTTAGCACGTTCTCTTACTTTAAAAGCTGCTCTTAACGGAGCAGGCATGCAAATGGCTTGGTGTCCAGGTAGGACACCAGGTACAGCAGCGCCCTGGGCTTCCTGGGGCATCTCTTCTAGCTCACCCCAGCCTCCCCAGAAACCACAGCTCCGACTTTCTGCCCGCTAGGATCGGCCTCAGCCCTTCCCCACCCCTGTAAGCTTAAGTACTGCGTGTGGCTCTGCATCCCGACTCTGTGGCTTAGGCTTGTGGGTTGCAGTCCCAGGCTCACAGGGTCTGGGTCGCTCGCCTGTGTGGTGGCGGCACTGGCGTAGGGTTTCAGTAATTTGGTGACTAAGTGGTCTTCAGTAAGATGGGCTCAAGAGAGCCGGTCGTCCTTCCTACCAAGCAGGGTGTATTAAATGCTAATCACTCCTGTGAAATGTACGTTTTGTTTTCTTTTTTTGGGAGACAAGGTCTTGCTTGTGTGGCTCAGGCTATCCTAGAATTGTCCACCATCCTGCTTCAGCCTGCCGAGTCCTGGGATTACCAGAGTGTACCATTGCAGCCACATGGAATTAAAAAAAAAAAAAAAAAAAAAAAAAGCAAAAACTTAGAAGTCACCTGACCTGAGCTTTCTTGGGGGGGGTGGGAGGGCAAACTCAGTGATGTATGCCCAAGTAGTGATGCAGGTTAACTCCAGTCAGGCTTCTGGATTTCACCTGCAAGGCTAAGAAAAAGTTATGGACGGACGTGAAAAGCAGTTGTTAAGCAAAGACTACGCGGTATCCTTGAGCCTTTTGCGTGACAGCCGTCAGAGTGCCTTAAAATGCTCTGTTTTCACATCTCAGGGCAACCTTTCAGAACTGCCCAAGCCACTCTAATAGCTCAAGTTCTTTTCTTCCGAATTAGTGTCCTCAGAGGACCATTGCCACATTATCCCTCGAGAGCTACATGGGCTTGACCGCAGAAAAGGGAAATGGGACAAGCCAGAGAGAGTGAGAACTCAGTTTGAGAGCTGCAGCTCGTCTGGTGTCTCCTCGCCAGACTTAGACAGCAGGTAGGGGAAGAGTGACGGGTACAGGGATAGTGTCCTGTCGGGGAAGAGTGACAGGTGACGGGCTGGTGGTGGTGGGGATAAGGAGTGACAGGCTGAGGTTGTAGGGTCAGGGGAGGAGTGACAGGTGACAGGCTGGTTTTGATTCTGATGGAGTGAGCAGTTGCTGAGGCCCTGGGAGGATCAGAAGAAAGGCGTGGTCTGTGCTTGTGGACTAGGTCCAGCCCAGATGTCACTGGCTCCTTTTATTGACCTTTAAAGCCTGATGCCAGCATCACCTGGCAGCTGATACAGAAACCCAGCCACTGACCAAGAGCCAGTGATCCCAAATCTGCCGTTCATACACAGATGCACATACACATGCATATACATACAAATATACATTCACACACAGAGACAGACACATGTGCGCGCGTGTGTGCGCGCGCACACACACACACACACACACACGCACACACACACGCCTCGAACTCACAGAGCTCCTCCTGCCTCTGCCTCCCATGTGGTGGGATTAAAAACGTGCAGCACCACATCCAACTTAAAAGATTTTTATTTGGGGGTTTCTCATTTTGACTCTGGGATGTGTGTGTCTATGTGTATGTATATCTGTGTGCATGTGCGCGTATGCGTGTGCAGTGCTCACAGAAGATCCCCTGCAGCTGGAGTTACAGACAGCTGTGAGTCACCATATGGGTTCCGGGAACTCAGACCCTCACTTCTAAGGCAGGAGCATTCTTGTCCCTACCCCAGACCTCACACCTCCTGTTCCCAACCCAGGGTGAGGATGTCAGTCTGGGTGCTCTGTGCTTTGGTTGCTCACATAATGGTGGGTGCTGTGTGCCTCAGCTCATGGTTCCCTCCAAGCCACCTGAGGGTGCAAGGCACACTTTCTGGTCTTGGCTAGTTAATCTTCACTAGAGAAGTCTGGTGTGTGGTGTGGTATTTCATTGCATACATATGAAATATATTGATTAAATCACAGTTAAGAAAAAAACACACAGGTTGAGATAAATATTCCCATGTTTGCAATCAAAACACAGGAGGCTTAGTCAGGTTGGCCATGTCCTGGGGGTTCCCCAACTGTAAACCTGGGGTGAGGGTCCTGTTCCGTGTTCACAGCTAAGGGATCCTGAGGGCCATGATACAACTTCTGCCCTTTCTTTGTAGGGTCCCAATGAGGGACCAAAGTTCAGTTTCTTCAGCATTCACCCCGGGACACCAGTGAGCATACTGAGGGCATAGATGCCCTCATGGTGTCCCCAAAGCAACCGCATGAGAAGGTCTGCACCCAGCATGGATGGTGGCTCCCCATGGCTACACAGAAGGAGCCCTGTCCCCCCAGTCCTCCCAAGCCAGTGTGCCCTAGCCCCTCCCTGAGCCCCCAAGGCTACATGCAATTAGGACAGAACTCATACAACTGGTTAGAAAGAGGCCAGAGAGTCAGGTGAGGGCTGTCAACCACTCCTCCTCCTCCTATGAGGGAACATCGACTCTTGTCTGGCCAGCGGGCCGGCCTGCCTGCCTGCCTGCCTGCCTGCCTGCCTGCCTGCCTGCCTGCCTGCCTGCCTGCCTGCCTGCTGCCTGCCTGCCTGCCTGCCTGCCTGCTGCCTGCCTGCCTGCCTGCCTGCCTGCTGCCTGCCTGCCTGCCTGCCTGCCTGCTGCCTTCCTGCCTGCTGCCTGCCTGCCTGCCTGCTGCCTGCCTGCCTGCCTGCTGCCTGCTGCCTTCCTGCCTCCTGCCTGCTGCCTCCTGCCTGCCTGCTGCCTGCTGCCTGCTGCCTGCTGCCTGCTGCCTTCCTGCCTGCCTGCTGCCTGCCTGCCTTCCTGCCTGCCTGCTGCCTCCTGCCTGCCTGCCTGCCTGCCTGCTGCCTGCCTGCCTGCCTGCCTGCCTGGGACCTGGGAGGATAATGCTGTACTTCAGACCCCAATGAGGCTAACCGAGCAGGGCCTTGTGAGTCCCTCTGCTACACACCCAGGATCTTTCTTTCTCATACGTCTCTGGGCCCTCCTAGACCTCCTCACAGTGTGTGTGACTCCTAACCGTCTAGTAGAAGTCGCCGTTGTGCCCTCACAACCTTTCTAGTAGGACTGGGGCCATTGTAGCTCGGGCCACCGTGACACTGCAGCAAACGCAGTTGATATCGGGGCCCTGTGACCCGCTCAGAGGGGCTCCCCTTGTTCTGCCAATGCCCCAACTCCCACCCCATTCTCTCCTGGGGTGACCTCAGGCAGGCAGGGCTGAACGGTGTGAGGGAGTGTTCACACCCTCTCTGTGCCTGAGACTCACACTGGTATAAGGCTGAGGAGTATTTCTTGGCAGGTCCCCATGGCTTTCTCAAGAAGACGCCCGCGGAAGCCTGGCTTCCCGCCTGGCTGCTTCTCTCGGCCTGTCCCTGGTTGCATAGTGAGTTGTGAAAGCTTAGGCCGGTGTCTTCCGGGATCGCCCAGAAGTCAGGGTTTGTGAAGAAAATGCTCGTCGCCCTGCTCAGACTGAGATGAGTGTGTTGCCATCTTGGTAAGCAGGGAGATGTCCCAAAGAGATGCTGTGCCCCCTCTTGGGACTGTAGACTATGGCCCCAAGAGTGGGAAGTCTCCAGGAGTCCTGTGTGGGAACAAGGAAAGGGCGGGAGCTTGGTGCCAGCCACAGGAAGGAGGATGATAGCGTGTGGGACCACCAGTGATGTCAGGGACCACGCCTTGACCCTGGGTGTAAGGCTGAGCGTGGCCCTCGCCTCCTGTTTAAATCTCAGGCTTATGATGGGACCCTGAAGGTGGATTCGGAGGTCGCTGGGCCCTTTATTTTCTTCTCCCCTGTGTGGACCGCATTGAATCACGCTCCGTTCTTGTTTTTCTATTTCTTATTTACCTGGCCTCTTGAGGACAGACATACAGCTGAACTTGGTGTATCAGGACTGCCAGGGTCCAGGCTCTGACACTAAGAGGCTCTGGTAACAATCAGGTCCAGGGTCCCCAAAGCCACAGCAATGCATCCCACTGTCCTCACCGTGGGCCCTGAGTCAGGACAGGCGTTATCGGTCGCTTGCGTGAAGTTTTCCATTTGTGAGCACTAGCCAGAGGCCAGAATCTAGACAGACAGAATTGGGAAGGCATGGTAGCCACCCTGTACTTTGAGCCAGCCCCCAGTCAGCATTCAGGGCAGTATCTTCTGCTAGCCAAGGTCTCCAGTTGGTGTCCAGGTGAAGCTTGAGAGGTAGCATTGAGCATTTTCTTCCGGTTCAGAGAGCCTCCTGGGCTCACTTCACCGAGGACACATGGGCCCGGGTGCAAAGTTGAGAAGCCTTGGGTCCTGCTGGCTGTGGGATGTAACATTGTGTGGACCACACGACTTGGACGTCCCTGTAGAATCACAAGTGAAAAACTAACTAACTCGTTTATCAGAGCCATTGTGGGGCACCAGCAGCATCCCCCCACCCCGCCACAGGCCAACCCTGGGTGGAGATCACCCAGGGTCTCTGTAGTAGGGTCGTTTGGCAGATCCACCCACTTCTGGGGTTCCTGGTCCCTCCAGATTCCCGGTAGCATCTTTGCCTGGCGCTGCCTGTCCGCCAGCCACTCCGTGTTGTGCCTAACTAACCTTCTCCGCCAGGTCAAGAATTCCTTAAGGGGCCTGTTTATTTGCTCAAAAGATTGTGGCCTCTGGCAGCTTGTGGGAAAACAGGTCAGCCTGAAGACACTGGGGCGGGCTCTTCTTCTGGGCTGGGTATCAGCCACAAAGGAGAGCGTGAACCTGTACACTTGGCCAAGTGCCAGGACCAGGGTGCCTTCCCAGGAATGAGCAATTTGGTTATCTCCTCGCTGAATGTCCCATGATAAGTGGCCGCCATAGGTCAACACCAAGAGTTCCAGTCTGGGGTGAGGTCTGTGACTGCTGCATTAAGTCCATAGTTACACCTCACCTGTCCTTGAACTAGAAGCTTGGCTCCACTCTCTGTTTGAATTGCTGTATGTTTGCACTGTAGGTTTGTTCTGGTTTAAAGTGGAATGGTGTTTATGAAAATGCCCAGGTCACTGACGGCATCTTGTCAATCTCAGTGATGGGCAGCTCTTATTTTTCTTCTGCCTTGTGTGTGTGTGTGTGTGCACGCGCACGCACGCGCGTGTGTGTGTGCGTGTGTGTAAGTGTGTGTGTGTGTGTGTGTACCCATTGGTGCACATACTTGTATGCTTGTGTGTGTAGAGCCCAGAAGTTGACATTGAGTGTCTTTACCAGTCAGTTTCTACCTTGTTTTTTTGAGGCGGGGCTCACTGATTTGTCTGGACTATCTGCCCAGCAACACTCAGTTGCTCCCCAGTGTGAGGAATACCTAGCTTTCCACCTGGTTTCTGGGAGATCAAACTCAGGTCCTCGCGCTTACATGGCACACGCTTTACTGCCTGAGTCATCTCCCCAACCCTTCCTTGCTTGCTTGGTCAATACAATAGTCATCCCACTTCAGCAACTGATGACGCTTGGGAGCAATCTTGATACCTCACACCCACTCCGTCACCACAGACAAGGCTTAGTGGGTCTCTGTTGAAGTGGGCCTGGCTCTAGGCTAGCCTCTGCCCATGCTGCTGTCCCGGGAACATAGTTAGTGAGCAAGCCCGAAGCAGCTCCTACAGTATGGGGATGACCACCGCCTCCTGCTTGCTAAGGCCACAGCTGCTCTGTGACACCTGCTCGAGAATACATCTTCCCTGCAACCTTCCTGTTTTCATTTTGTCGTCACCTTTGACTTGAGCTTGTTTGCAGGAAGCTTCAAGACCAAGTGAGGGACTCAGCTGCATGTGTGATGAGATACTTGCACCCCTCTTGGAGCTCTGGGTAGGATCTTCCCAGTTTCCTTCTGGATATCACCCCGGTTCAGGTTCAGGGCAAGACCTCCTGTGGTTCCTGCTGGTTCCTTTGCTGTTGTTTCTGGCTGGTTCCCTGCCTGGCAACGGCATTTAACCCCAGCAAGGCTGAGTCAGGACTGAGGGAACAAAAGAATTATATTACACATCGCTATAGGCTGGGCTAGCTAGGGGTAGGGTGCAGTGTAGGGGCCCTGGTTTGCATGTATTTGGTTACTGAAAAATACTAAGGTGGAATTTACATCCTATAAAATTCACCCATTGTTACTGGGCAGTTTCATGGTTTTTATAAATGCCCCAGATTGCACAACCTTTATTCTAATTGCACCCTTTCCTTCCTGGTAAAAACCCTCATGCCTGATTACACTCAGTATCAGTCCTAAGCAAATGCTAATGCACTTCCTACATGGACAGAATCCTAGAACAAAGCAGCATCTGATGTCTTCTTTTGGGTTTTGAGGTTTAACTATGTCGTGGCATGTATTCATCCCGCATTCCTTTTCATGATTAAGCAATATTCCACCGTAGGGAAACACCACACTTTGTTCTTTTGCCAGTTAATGTATATGGTTTCTAACTTCTGCTTGTAATGATGATTGTTGCCATGGACACTCGTGTTCAAGTTTAGGTGGAGGCATGCCTTCATCTCCCACTCTGGAAGACTCGGTGACCTTAGGTAATCTAGCTTCTTAGAGCCTTGGTTTCCCTGGCTTGCAATACTTTTTTGGCTTACTGTGTCTCTTTGTGGTTGCTACTCTTCGCCCATTCACAATACCCATGCAAAGATGCTCTTGTGGCCAATGGTTCTTCATCAGATCTTTCTGGTCAATTTCACAGACTTGGGCATGAGAGGTGAGATATGGGTATCAGATAGCCAGAGGGACTTCCTTCTTGCCGGGCTATGGAGAGAACAGGAAATAATTTCCCGGATGGAGACGTGAGAGAAAGGGAGTCTTATTTCCCAGAAGGAAATTACAGGTGTGGAGGCCAGGGCAGACCAAGGGGGGCATCACCAGGTGGGCATGAGTGAGTACCTGGCCAGGAGGTGGAAAGGGCTGGCTGCACCAGAGGAGGCTGGTCCTGGGTGTTCTGTGTATGGAGGCTGCTTGCTGCAGAAAGCTGGGGACACTTTAAAGCAGGACGTGGACGTGTTAAATCAAAGGCATGTAGACATGCTTTAGAGGATGCTTGCTTTGTGAGGCCTGGAAACTTGGCATGTGTGGTGACTCGGAGGAGTTGATGGGAGCCTTTAGGCTAAGGCTCACAGGTTCTGGGCCCCGCCCACCACCCCTGTGAACAGGGCAGTCTGTAGGCTCTATCATGCTTGCTTCCTGTTGGATTAAGGGCTGCAATGCAGCAATACTTCTCACTGTGACACCTGCTGCTGGGCTGGACAGAGAGGGGCCGAGCCAGCCACGTGTGGATGGCTCCAGTTTTCACACGCCAGTTAGCTGCCCTGCCTCCACGGGGCACAGCAGAATTTCTAGGGCACACATCTGCCTTAAATGCATATCCAGGATGTCTCAGTTTGACAATATCTTCTCACATTATATATTTGTGTGCGCGTGCACACATAATGCCTCAAGCATGCTTGTGCAGGTCAGGGGAAACTTCCTGGAATGGGTTCTCTCCTACCACACATGTCGTGGGGCTGACCTCAGATCATTAGGCTTGGCACCAAGCCCCTTTACCTACTGAGCCATCTTGCTGGCCGTCCTGCACTCCTTATAATAAAAGTTATAAAAGATAGAACTTAACTTTGTTAAGAAGTGGATGATAAGGTATAAGTGACAGGAAGCAAAATTCCTGGGGGGTGGAACCTGGCTACTAAAGCACACCTTGTGGAAAGCATGCCTTAATTAAGTGACCTAAACATAAGGCAGAGTGACGGCAACCCCAGGCGGTCCTGAGTAGCCTTCATTCATGGATGTTGGCTGCATGGTCTTTGAGTTATGAGGAAATGGCATTTTCTTGAGGCTTAGGACCACCTTTGTTGGTATGCTCACACCCACACATGCATACACACACATGCGCATATGTGTGAAATAACGTATTCATGCCCAAAATACACCGATGCCGATGCTGCTGGGGGTGGGGTGGGGGGATGTTTTCAGAACCAGGCTAAGAAGTGACAGCATGTAGTCATTCCACAGAAGAAGGATGAGGTCTCCCAACTCCAAAGACAACCAATCAGGCCACGGTGTCCAGGAGCGTGACAGGCGTAAGGCGGCATGATGACAAGGGTCCCTTGGGAAGCTCAGGCGGTGGCGATGATCTGTGAGCCCCTCGATGCCTACCTCACCCTCGGCTCACCTCCTCTCTGCTCTTGCTGTCCAGGAGCCCCCCAACTTTCTGCTGTCTGCACCAGCCTTTGTCAGTTAGCATCTAGTTCGTACCCCCCCCCCTTCATTTATCCGACCCCTGACAGCCTATGTCTGACCCAGTGACCCCAACAGCCTTCCCTAGTAGGGTTCGTGTCTGGGCCTCAGCCAGGGTCACCCCCGAGTTTGCTGAGATCAGATCTTGCCACTATGTCCTATCCACGCAGATGCTTGGGGTTTGGCGGGTGTGCGTGTGTGTGTGTGTGTGTGCGTGTGTGTGTGTGTGTGTGTGTGTGTGTGTGTGTGTGTGTGTGTGTGTTTGGAGTCTGCCAGAATATTCTCAAATCCATTTGGTTGTATGGCTTAATTTGCATAAATATTACACATTGATTTTTTTTTTTTTTTTTTTGATCCAACAAGCCTTTAGAACCCCAACCTAGTCCTAGATGGCCCTTGCTCTGGTCAGCCAGCTCAGGGCTGGTCAGCCTTGGTCTCTTCCAGGCTTCAAGAGTGGAATCTGCCAAATGTAGTACAGCCCAGCCAGCTCCTTGGAGAGCTCCTCTGTCACTGGGTCTCCTCCTGCTCTGGGAGTGGTCAGTACTATGCTAAGAACCTCACTCCACAGTGCCGTGATCGTCCTGAGACCATCGGTTTCGTTGGCAGCCTATCCTGCTACTGATCCAGGGGGGATGGATTGCTCTTGCTGGCTGTGTCCCAGCCAGAAGGAAGAGCCTACACTCTGCTCTACCTCCTACTCAGTCTTATCTCACAATCTGCCTGTGAAGGAGTTCCTTTACTGTCACCCAGGAAGGAGCCCTCTGGAAGAATCCAGCAGGTTTAACACAGGTCACTGGCTTGCTCTGGGCCTCACACCCAATCATTCCACACTGGGCCAGAATGTTTTCTGAGATACGAGCACACACTGATGCTTTCCTATGGAAACTCTCTAGTGGTTTCCTGTTAGCCCATAAGTCCAGGACCCTTAGCTTTTGGGGACAGGTGGAGGATAGGGTCTCACTGTGTAGAGATCTGGCTAACTTGCATGCTGGGATCACAGATGCATGTGTCTGTGTGTGCCCGGCTAACATTCCCAGCTCTTGGAAGGGGCTTATACCCCTGTACCCTTCAAACTGTTTATCTCCAATGTCTCTCCTGTGCACCCCAAGAGCTCGTGAGGCGAGTGCAGGTTGACAGCATCACCTAGAACTTGTAATAGCACAGAAGGCTGAGGATGTGTGCTGTATATCTACCTGGCTGTCTGGCGCAGGATACCGTTAACGTGTGTTAGTATTGGGACCATAGTTTTCCATGGTATTCAATGGAAATTGAATTTTTATTTCCATGTGCAATACATCGAAATACATGTATTCATTATTGTAGAGATTTGTAGCTGCCTCTCTACTTTCTCTTTGGACACAGTTTGGGGTGGAAATACGTTTATTTGATAGCATAGCCCACGGCCCTGTGGAGACAGAACTTGACCAGAGTTTATGGTATGTCATGTGTAGGAAGTGAAACTTAAAAAGCAGAGCCATTGTTCAGTCACCTTCTGGTTGAAAGGTAGACTGGGTCTTTTCTAGGCCTCCTTAGTTTTGCTCCGCCCTCTCAGTTTCTGGAAGAGAAAACCAAAGACCATTGAGGAGCCTGCCTGGAGCCTGGGGTTCCCTGCCCCCCACCTTCTGTGAACACCTCCTCCAAGGTCAGGGTGCTCTCCGCTCCGCAGTCAGTGCTCCGCAGGTTCTGAGCACTGACTGCTGCCGTGTCCTGGCGTCCGGCTTGCTCTGTCCTTTACGGTGTCCCTGTTTGAGTTAGAAGCCAGACTGGCCAAGGTTCAGCTCCTACAATGCACCCTCATCCCCTTAGACCTGTGACGTACATTATGTGTGCAAATTCCTGTGTGTTGCTTGAGCTCATGGAGAAGCTGGCTCTGGAAGCCGGATTGCCCCACCCCACGTCAGACCTAAGTGTGTTTGTGTCAAGTGTCCTCCAAGGTTCCATGTCTAGGCATGAGTTGTCCCCCTGCCCTGTGATGGGTAGAGGGAAGAGGAAAGCCCAGTATCCCAAGAGTGAATGTGCTATGTCACTGCAGGCAGTTAGAAGGCAAGCCGTTTCTAGCAAATGTTGCTGTCATGTGTCGTGTGCTATGAAAATGCCCACAGTGGGAATGCAAAGCCGTAGGAAGCTCATGTGCGGACAGAAAGGTCAACCAGGGACTCCGCTGATTGCCTCAGCATCCCTGGTTCTTTTCTGCTGGGTCTGAGGATGCTATCTACTGCTCACACGCTTACTGTGGCTAGGTGTACACTTAATGAACTCACCCGAGCAAAGCCAAAGCATGAGCGTTGTAGATCCTTCTCCGGGCTGTACGGCAGACCTTCACAGCGCCCTTGGTGTCCCGTTCGTGTACAGGTGTCACCTTCAGGGTTGCTGGGAAGGGCTGATGGGAAAGGGTCCAACTTTCCAGACACAGAGCTTAGCTGTTGCCCTCCTGGGTCCATCTCACACCGCACTCCGCGGCTACCAGCTGTGCTGCGCCGCGCAGGCAGTTACCTAGAGATTCTCTGGGCCTGGCTGGGTTCTGATTTGTGAAACAGTGTGAGTTGAGTAGCCACCTCTGAACTGCTCTGAGGATTACATGAGCTACACAGCCACATGTGGTCAGTACCTGACCGCAGTGAGCACGCTCAGTAAAGGGCTGCAGAGCAGCCTGGATCTGTGCACCATGTTCAGATGTGGCCAGCATCTCACTGGCTGCACCCGGTAAGGGTGGGTTTTTGTTATCCGTTAAATTAAGAACATGCCTGCTACTGTTACTGTCTGAAAAGTCAGCTCAGGGCCGGGCGGTTGTGGTGCACGCCTTTTATCCCAGCACTCGGGAGGCAGAGGCAGGCAGGTCTCTGTGAGTTCGAGGCCAGCCTGGTCTACAAGAGCTAGTTCTAGGACAGACTCCAAAGCTACAGAGAAACCCTGTCTCTAAAAAACAAACAAACAAAAGCCAAAAAATAAAACAAAACAAAAAGTCAGGCCCCATGTCCTTACATTAGTCAACTGTATATTTTCTTATAGATATTTATTTCCCTCATTCGTGAAGCATTACTATAATATTTTTAGAGTCATTTTAAAGCACAAATAAGAAAATTAAAACCTATGATCCTATGCAAATGTTGGTTTTTTTTTGTTTTTGTTTTTTTTTTTTTTTGGTTGCTCTGTTTTCTTTTTCTTTTCTGTGTACTATCAGTGTGTGTGTGTGTGTGTGTGTGTGTGTGTGTATAGCATAAACATTGGAATATTTCATATAGTCCTTGCTTAGGGCAAGCAGTGGTTTTAAGTTGAGTACTTTACTTGGGTAGTTGGGCTCAGTCAGTGGTCCCGAGTCCTGTGTGATGCCCCTGGCTCCGTCAGCGGTCCCGAGTCCTGTGTGATGCCCCTGGCTCCGTCAGCGGTCCCGAGTCCTGTGTGATGCCCCTGGCTCAGTCAGCGGTCCTGAGTCCTGTGTGATGTCCCTGGTGCCCCTCATGTAAGCAGGCAAGCGTTGGGGCTGCTCAGCAGAGACGACTTGTTGACTTGAACTGCTGAGCCGCCCAGGATGGTTGGAGTTGGCGTCCATGGACATCAAATTAGAGTAGGTGTAAGCCTTCCCTTACACATGTCCCTGCCATTCCCATGCTGGCCAACGTGAAGGCAAGGGGAAAGGTTCTAGAGCCAGGCAGTGTCTGCTCCCCCGAAGGTGGAGGGGCCTGGGGGGGGGGGGGAAGGGCTGGCTGTGCAGAGGTGATGCCGGGGACCTGGCTCTTGCTTCTGGTGCTGATGTCTCAGATTGAAAACCTGAGCTAGGAAATCATTCCAGCAGATCAGGTTTCCCTGAGCTCATCTCTAGGATCAGCTCTGCTTGCACTGCTAAAATATTTAGAGGCTATTGAATTCCTGCAGCAGCTCTCTAGCAAGGGTCCAGGTGCTACTTGGTGAGAGTCTGAGGGTCCCAGGTGCCTCTCACGAGCTATCGGTGGAGTGCGTCATTAAAAAAGCTTTCACTCTTAACAGAATTATTCTCCAGGGTCTGTGTTACATAAAATTACATAGCATCGCTGTGAAGGGGTGTGTGTGCATGTGTGTGTGTGTATGTGTGTATGTGTGTATGTGTGTGTAGCAGTGATGCTTGCGGAGGTCAGAGGTCAATGTAACAGAATTATTCTCCAGGGTCTGTGTTACATAGAATTAATTACATAGCATCGTTGTGAAGGGGTGTGTGTGTGTGTGTGTGTGTGTGTGTGTGTGTGTGTGTGTAGCGGTGATGCTTGTGGAGGTCAGAGGTCAATGTCCAGTGTTGTGGATCTCTTCAGCACAGGGATTACAAACTGATAGCACAATGCCTATATTCTTTCTTTTTTAAAAAAAAACATGGGTTTTGCGGTGGAACCTGGATCCTTGCGTTTGCTACTTTACCAACTGAAAAGCTTCTACTCTTAGGGTACTTCTATTTAATCCAAAGTGACAGTTCCAAAAACATTTCTCATTGGCGCTAAATTCAAATACAGTCACAAGAGGAAAGTCCTGGGACTTGGTATGCATTGAACCATTAAGTCCCTTGCCATTGTCCTGAAGCAAAGCAACCCTAGACGCCTTAGTAGACTAAACCCTTCCTCCACCAGTAGAAGGGGCGAGAAGGCACAGCCCTAAAGTGGTTCACGGGCTGGGTGTGTAATGAAATTGTGCTTGGTGTGCATGCCTGTGCAGCAGCCATGTTTGTGGAGTGGGTTTTCCAAGGCTAGTTAGTACCCTCCTGCTGCTGACACAGAAACGGCATAGCTTTAGAATTTAGGTCAGTTGGGAAGAAGGTGTGTGTGTCCCTGTGAATTTGCCCACTTAAGACTGTTGTTTAATAATCATACGGACAGCCGACTCCTGAAAGCTGCTACCGTTGATGTTGCTGGGACCGTGTGGTCAGTGCCTAGTAATCCATAATCCAGTGTCACCGGAGGCAGGGTCTGGTGATGCCAAGGACAGTGTGGGTGGGGTGTGTGGTGTCAGACACAGCTGAGGAGCCCTGGCCCGTGGATCACCTGTTGGCAGCTTCCCGATGCCATCAGCCATCTTACCATTCCTTCTGTTTCTTGCAGTTCTATGTGCTGAGAGAGTTGGCCAGATGACTAAGACATACAATGACATAGATGCTGTCACGAGGCTTCTTGAGGAGGTGAGTGTCTGTCTGGGGAAGATGCAGGGGGGTCCTTTATAGGGGGTGGATTCACAAGGCTTCTTGAGGAGGTGAGTGTCTGTCTGGGGAAGATGCAGGGGGTCCTTTATAGGGGGTGGATTCACACGGGCTCCTTGCCTATTTCAGGACAAGGTTTCGTTTTGTTATTTATCTGTTTTGAGACAGGGCTCACTGTGTAGCCCTGGCTGGCCTGGAACTTGCTGTGTAGACCAGGCTGACCTAGAACTCACAGAGCTCCGCCTGCCCTGGCCTCCCAAAGGCTGGGATTAAAGATAGTCACTGTGAGTCCCAGTAGCTCTGTCTGTTAGCTAGTAACTACGTGCCGAGGTCTTCCCCCTGTTGATTTTGTGTACATGTGTTAGATTTGTTGTTATTGTTTGAAAAGAGAATCTTGTATAGCCAAGGCTGGCCCCCAACTTGCTGTGCAGCTGAGGCTGGCCCAGAACTCCTTCTGCTCTGACCGCTACCTCCCGCTGATACTTTAGAGTGGGATGGCCCACCCTTCTGACATTGCAGCATGGCATGGCCATCTACAAGTGTGTTAGCCCACATTCATAACTACCCCCAGGAGGTGCACAGTCAGTCGGCAGGCTGAAGGTCAGACACACCTTCTTAGATTTTTGCCACTATGCATTTATGACACAGAAATACAATGCCACTTAAGTACTTGTTGGGACACCCCCCCACACACACACACACACACATCCTCAGTTTCTGACCAGAGAAACCTAAACTGTCTACCGGGGATGACTGTGTCTTTACCTGTGGCTTCTGAATGTACTTTACCCCTTTGCTTAGTCCGGTTCGGATGACTGTGTCTTTACCTGTGGCTTCTGAATGTACTTTACCCCTTTGCTTAGTCCGGTTCGTGGAGCGGAACGCAGCGTCAACAAGCAGGACTGTGGTGGCTGACTTTGGGAAAGTCACTCAGCCCGGCAGGCTGCAGGCCCTCAGGAGACTGTGGCTCAGTTGGTCTCAGCGTTTGTTTTCCTTTGGGAGTAGGGGCTGTGAAGTTTCGTAAGGATGCAGGGTCACACCCCATGTCTGCCGGCCAGGGTGGGCAGGGCGTGGGGAGAAGTATTGTAATTTTTTTTTTTTTTTTTAATTCCTATGACCAAACCTGACAGAAACAGCCTGAGGGGAAACGCTCATATCCGTGCTCACGGTTTCAAGGGATCTCAGTGTAGCCCGTCAGGGGAAGGTGTGGCGAAGAAACTTCGTCTGTGGGAGTGAGAGCATAAGGTGGCGGTTTTTCATGGGGATGGCTAGAACCTAGGACCAGATTACAACCTTCAAAAGCCAGCCCTCAGTGGCCTACTGCCTCCAGCCAGGCCTGCCTCCTCAACCGGGCACAGCACCCCAAAACAGCACCACCAGCTGGGGGATATGTGTTCAAAACACAAGAGCTGTGGACAGATCATCCTTCAGGTCAGACCCTAACAGCGCCCGCCCGCCCTTCAACACTGGCTCTCGTCACAGACCTGACCTTCACGCACGGGGGCCTTAGGGCCTTGTTCCTGGAAGGCAGGGACTCTGGGTCCAGTGGCTTTTATTTAGCATCTCCCCAGGAAGAGGATAGGGTCGTGGAGGGAAACACAGGATGCACCGTGACCACTTCAGGCATGGTGGGTGCAGAGGAGGGACAGACCCAGACACTGGCAGGACTCGGGGCTCCTGCAGCCCCCTCCACCTCCACCCCTCACCTCCCTCTCTCTCTCTCTCTCTCTCTCTCTCTCTCTCTCTCTCTCACACACACACACACACACACACACACACACACACACCTTGTTTCTTCCTTGAGCATATGTGACATTTCCGCTTACCCCGGAACACATCTGTCTATTCTGAGGGAGGAGAAAAGAAAGTTACCCCCACCCCACCCCACCCCCCGACCCCCGGTTCCACATAGGTGACATCAGGGTTTGGGACTGTGTGCCTGTGCTTTGAGACGCCGGCCTCCGGCCTTCTGGTGACGTTATAGTTGCCAGCGTCTTGTGGCTGGTGTGGACCGGCAGCAGGCACACTGACCTCACGTTGGATTTGGAAGCGACCTTGCTGACTTTTCCCTGTGGGATCCACTGTGGAGCAAGTATCTCTGGCATCTGTCCCTAACCCCAGGTACACGGAGCCGCCGATTCTCGGGGGTGGGGGGAGTGGGGTGTCTCCATCTGTACCCGCATCTTTATTCTGGGCTCCTGAGCCTTGGTAGTGGGGTTTGCCCTCGCCCTGTGCTAAGTCCTTGGTTTCTCCCACAACCTCACACTCTTCCTTCCTGGCCGGTAGAGCCCCTGGGGTTGTGCTCAGTTCACGTTCTTTGGTCTGCACCGGCCGGCTGCCATCGGAGCCGTACCCCCCGGTTTCCCACCTGGAGATCCCGTGAGCTTCTCTCGACTTCTCACTGTCCCGCTACAGGCACACAGGACCCGCGAAGCTGCTCTGGAACCTGCTGCTGTGTTAGTCAGTCCCGTGTCTGGGTTGCTTAGAAACTGCCAGGGCAGAGCTCCTGCCGTGTGGTTTCACAGACCTCCGGTGGGATATCTGTCTCCGGCTGCACTTTCCGGAGTGGAACGTGACAAGCAGCTGGGTGCCCCCCACCAGTTGGTGTGTTAATTCCAGACGCTCTTGACGGTGGATGCTGTTAACAGTGGAGGGCGGGCTCGTAACCACTCCCTTCCTGATGGGAAAAGCTTCTTTCCCCTTACCTGTTGCCTTTGCTATTTAGGCTCGGGTAATATCGCTTGTTGGTTTTGAGGAGGACATTTCCACCCGCAGAGTGTGCCCCGCTGCCCTGGGCTTCCACAGCCCATAGTCCTTGGCTATGGTGCATCTGAGGCCTCACTGTGGGGCGGCCTTCCATGGGCTACCACCCTCGTCTCTGCCGCGACATCCAAAGGCCACTTCCAGAGGGCTGAGGTTTCTTGCCCTTTATGTAGGGGCCCTGTATGAAGAACTCTCTTTTTGGCCAGGCTTGGTAGTGTAAGCCTGTAACCTCAGCACTTAGAAGGTCCAGGTAGGTAGAGGAGGATCAGGAGTTCAAGGCCATCCTCAGCTATCCAGTGAGTTTGAGGCTAGCCTGGGCTACATGGGACTGTCTCAAAAGATTTTTTTTTTTTTAATTTCACTTTTTTCTGTTCAATTTTCTAACTGAGCATGGCTGTATGAGACATGAGCTCTACTTGAAAAACAAGTTTGAGTTGACGGAAAGAATGTCATCTCCATAAAGCAGTTTCTTTCCTTGGCTCTTTGTAGTGCCTTCCTGATCGGTAATCACGTCTGCACCTCCGTGCTTTATAAATAGCAACTGTTCCCTTCGTCCTTGGCCCTGACGCGATCACAAGGAAGTCCCTGCCTTTCTCTGGAACTGGGTGTCGTCGTAGAGTCTGGCTGCCACAGTCAGTCGTGTGACAGTCACCCCAGGCTGAGCCTGCTCGGGCTCTGGGCCTCTGTTCAGGAGTGCTAGTGTGTACATCTGTCCTGCTGCACTCAGGAGTGCTGTAGGGTTTTCCCAGGATGTACAGGCCCAGCTGCAAACTGTGTGTGTGTGTCTGTCTGCCTGTCTGTCTGTCTTTGTGTGTCGTGTGTGTGTCTGTGTGTCTGTGTATATCTGTGTCTGTGTGGCTATATCTGTGTGTCTGTATGTCTGTGTGTGCATGTCTGTATGTGTATGTCTTTATGTGTGTCTCTGTGTCTGTGTGTCTGTGTATCTGTGTGTCTGTATGTCTGTGTGTGCATGTCTCTTTGTGTGTGTGTTTGTGTATGTGTGTCTTTGTGTGTCTATATCTGTGTGTGTAACTGTGTGTCAGTATGTCTGTGTGTGTGTGTGTCTGTATGTGTCTGTATATGTCTCTGTGTGTGTCTTTGTGTTTCTGTGTCTCTGTGTGTGTCTTTCTATGTCTGTGTCTGTGTGTGTGTCTGTGTATGTGTCTGTGTGTGTCTCTGTGTTGGGGAGGGTCCTTACTAGAAGGAGATCCTGAAGCTTGCCTGACTGGGAATGTACCCAGAGTTCATTTCTCTGCCCCAGTAACAGCGTGCTTTCCGTTGGTCCATAGTTACCCTTTTTACCCTAAAATTGGTGAATGAGATGAGTCATGCTGAGTGTGGGAGGTAGGCTAAGTGTCTGCAGGGAGAGGGCCAGCCAGCCCTGTGTGTGTTGGTACCAAGGGTGGATATCAGGTTGTAGGCTTTCAAGCCACCTTGATTCATTTCTCAGAGAATAAAGAACTAGATTTTGACTGCTTGTACTGGGGCCTGAGTTAGTTATTTATAGTCTCTGGTTGCCACTGCGGTTAAAGCCAAGCTCATTCCCTGACTATTTTCTTGATTTTAGAATTAAAACTCACCCCTACAACACCCCTACACACTTATACACACCCCACACACAAGCACACACACACTTACCCCAAACAATCACACACACTCACATACCCCTACACACATGTGCACACTCACACACTCACCTCTACACATACATGCACACACTCACATGCTCACCCTACACATCCACACACTCACCTACACACACTCACACACTCATACACACCCCACACTCACCCCTACACACATGTGCACACACTCACACACTCATACACACCCCACACTCACCCCTACACACATGTGCACACACCCACACACTCATACACACCCCACACTCACCCCTACACACATGTGCACAGACTCACACACTCATACACACCCCACACACCCCTACACACATGTGCACACACTCACACACTCATACACACCCCACACTCACCCCTACACACATGTGCACACACTCACACACTCATACACACCCCCACACACCCCTACACACATGTGCACACATACACCTTGCCCCATACCTGTGTTTCTCAAAAGAAACCTAGGTAGCCTGTTGCCTGAATACACCTAGACAGAGCTGTGCAGGGGGACCAGGAATTCGGGGTCAGCCTGGGCTACATACCTAGACCCTGTCTCAAAACAACAATAGCAGACACCCGGAGGCAGAAGCAAGCTATACAAGAGAGCCTGGAGATGGTCAGCAGGTTCGGGCTTTCCAGTCGCCCATAAGGGGTTCTCTGCCCCTTCCTGCTTTTCATGCTGTAGACATGCCCTGCAGGGGTCATCACTGTGAAGATAGCTGTTCTCAGCAGGGCAGAGAGCAAGAGGTGTGGGGTGTGGCCAGTGGGGCAAAGGTCTTCCTGTGTGAGGTAACTGCCCTTGTTTTTGCTCCGGGACTGTTTTGTTCTCTGTCCTCTTCCCTCCTAGGCGCCAGCCCTCTCTGTCCCCTGGGAAGCCTTGTCCTTCATGTCCTCCAGTAGCTCCTTGCCTCACCCCCTGCAGTGCTCCCTGCCTCACCCCTGCAGTGCTCCCTGCCTCACTCCCTGCCTCACCTCCTGCAGTGCTCCCTGTGTCACCCCCTTCAATGCTCCCCGCTTCACCCCCTTTGGTGCTCCCCGTGTCACCCCTGCCGTGCTCCCCTTCAGTGCTCCCTGCGTCACCTCCCGCAGTGCTCCCTGCCTCACCCCTTCAGTGCTCCCCACCACACCGCCCGCAGTGCTCCTCGCATTGAGAACTCCTATGCTTGTAGGAAGTCAGCAGCTTTGGTGGGGTAAAGCAGTGAGAAGCGGGATCAGGAAGTGAGTGATGGGTTCTGAACCCCTGCTGACCTGACCGTCCCGCCTGGGTCTAGCAAGGAATTTAACAGGTCTGAGCTGGGCTCAGGGAGGCCACACCTCTGCAGAGGTGCGGACATTGTGATTGCAGTTTTAGCCTCCCCCGGTGAGAGGACTGAAACCATTTAGACTCAGTTCTAATCCCGACTGCGTCTGGGTCCTCAGTCACCATATTCGAGTCCTTCCCTCAGCCGAGCATAGCCAGTGAGTCTGAGAGGCGATAAGGGGCCACGGGTGAGTGAGGAGTCTTCTTGTCTCCCCGTGGCCCCCGTGGACAAACGCAGGGTTGAGACTGATGCCTGGGCTGTCATTGTCCCTTGGCCACCTTGGCGAGCCTTCTCCACATGTGGGAAAGAGGCCAGGTAGGGCTGGGTATAGGGTATTTACTGCTCACCTCTATAAACACAGACCAAAGCTTGAACACAAATTGACACTCATGCCGCGTGGGAGGCGTTTTGATATGTTCACTTTTGAGCTGTTGTTTTTCACTTGAGACAATGTAAGGAGTATATTTTACTGCCCCGTTTCCGGTGTGAGGCATGCTTAGAGCCCCTTACGTCACAGATGGGCAGCTCTAGGCCCCTCTCTCCTCTAGCTGGTGTCTGGTGCCGGCTTGTCTCAAGACAGAGTTAGAAAGTTACAGGTAATACCGTTTGTGATGGGCACACTTGAGTTTCTCTGATTTTTATAAAAGGCTTGTTTTTATGTGCACGGGTGTTTTGCCTGTCTGTGCACTATGTGCCTCGTGTCCACAGAGGCCAGAAGAGGGCATCAAATCCCCTGTGATGGGAGTTACAAAAGGTTGTGAGCAGCCTTATGAGGGTAGGGAATGGAGCCCAGATGCTCTGGAAAATGTAGCATTCGGCTACACGACAGGCCATGGTTTGTTAGCAAAGGGGGGCATCTCAAACTCCAAATTGCTCATTGAATAAGGCCAGGTATCCCGGATCAATGAGATGGGGAATTTGCAAAGGGGATGGCCCGGCTTATGGGAGAAGAGGGCAGGAATTTCTCACGACTTAAAAAAAAAAAAAAAAAAAAAAAAAAAAAATGAC
Organism: Phodopus roborovskii; assembly: GCF_943737965.1. Taxonomy (NCBI): domain Eukaryota; kingdom Metazoa; phylum Chordata; class Mammalia; order Rodentia; family Cricetidae; genus Phodopus; species Phodopus roborovskii. Next base: position 9,364,019 of record NW_026125295.1, read on the forward strand.
TGTTTTGTGCCAAATCAGCACGCCACCCACATTTGCCTTTCTCCGTGCTGGCATCCCTTTCTGCACAATGGTATGTGAGAAACTGATTCATTTTCACTTACGCCTTAGACTTTTTATTATCTTATTTCCAACGAACAAGGTATCAAGTGCAATTACTTTATTGATTTCTCAGCTCGTAGCCTGTGGTTTGAACAAAGCTATAGTATTCCTGGATCAGAAGAGAACAGATGTCCCAGGCCTTTAGGGTAGTTAGTACCTCCCGTGGAGTCAGGGCCCCCAATGGTTGCTGCAACAGCTCGCCCGCCGTTTCTATGATGGCAATTCCTAGAGCAGGTGAACAGGTACTCGGCATAGACTGTGAAATGATTTGGTCTTCTAGAACATCTTTCTCCTTCCAGCCTCCCATCTAATGCAATCAGGGGGATCTCATGGAGATGGATTTGGTGTTGGCATCTGTCCCCTACCTGGGACATCTCTCTTCCCACAGAGACAGTCATGTCTTTGTGTGGTCTGCTCTGTCCGTTGTCATGGCTGAACTAGCAAAACATCCTGTTCCTAAACACTGCCGCTGACCACCTGCTATGGTTTCTCTGCACTTTGAAAATTCTTTTTTAAAAAATAAAGTTGAATAAAATCTGAGTACGAAAGTGAAACAAACTAAATAGGCAATCACATTTGAGTTATTTTAAACATTTTCATTTTGTAGGTTGGAATGATGGACTCAGCATGTCCTGATAGAGTCCAGCCTGGTGTGAGCTAGAGAGGCCTGTGTTCCTACTGCCAGTCCTTCGCTTTATTTGGGAGCATATTCTCCCCCATCTGTCCACTGACCGCCCCATCCATCCATTTATTGATTCATCAATTTATCATCTACCCATCCATCCATCAATTTACCTACCCATCCACCCATCTATCCATCCACCCATCCACCCATCCATCCATCCATCCATCCATCCATCCATCCATCCATCCATCCCCCAACCACCCATCCATCCTCCAGATCAATCCATCTACTCACCTGCTTTTCCACCATCTATCTATCTATCTATCTATCTATCTATCTATCTATCTATCTATCCACCTACCCATCCATCCGTCTGTCCATCCATCTGAGTCAATTGTGTTCCCATGTGCTGGCCCTCAAGTGGGGAGAAGTGTTATCAGTGACTCGGTGATTAAACGAATCATCTTTTCCCTCCGTGTTCCTGGGTCTCATCAACCCTTCCTGTGTAGCTCCTGTGATGTGCGGCAAAGCCATCGCTCTTTACAGGCGTCAAGGACCTGGATGGAGGATTGTTACTTTTCCCACTGTTTTGGGGATACTGACTTTGAGCCCTGTTGGCTCTTGTAGGATGCACCCGGTTAAGTCCCATTCTCTCTCTTGCCTACCATAGAAAGAGCGGGATTTGGAGCTGGCCGCGCGTATCGGCCAGTCATTGTTGAAGAAGAACAAGACCCTAACTGAGAGGAACGAACTTCTGGAAGAGCAAGTGGAGCACATCCGGGAGGAGGTGAGGACCCCCAGCCGGGAGATGTTAGGCAGGCAGGTGGGAGCATGTGTGCAGGCGTGGGCATGACCGCGTCCTCAGAGAGCCCGGACTCAACACGTAGCCCCGCGCTGCTGGGAGGAAGCAAGCAGGGGAGGAGCCAGTGGTTCTCACCCCATTCATTCCTTACGCCAGTATCAGCGTGTAAGTGCAGAAAACGATGCAACACCGCAGCCTGCAGTTTTCACTGTATGCACTCATGGCTGTCAGAGGAGAAGGGGGCAGACTGTCATCTCAGCATCTCCAAAGCGAACCTACAGGCAGGAGGAAGGGTGCTGGTTTCCTGGAAGTGAGGTATAGACAGTCAGATGGCGTTGATGGAGCAGGGACTCGGGGCTTCTCTCCCCTCGACCTGTTTTCCTACAAGTAAGTTATAGCTCTGAGGACCCTTCCTTCTCACTGTCCATCAGTGCCTTCCTCAGTGGGAAAGGGCGCCCTTTTCCATCCGCCTATGGTGTAGTCAGTCATTCTTTATTTTATTTTATTTTATTAAAGCGATTCCTCGGTTGTTTTAAGTCGACCTGTAAGAAAGGGCCTTATCTCCACCTTGCTTTCTGAGATGGTAGGCTGGATTGCTGTAGCATTGTGGGAGAAATGGAGTTGTTCTTGCCTTCTCTGGCCCAGGGAAATGGCCTCAGTTAGGAGAGAAAGCACATAGGCTGGGGTGCCCTTCTGGTCTGAGCAGAGGGACACACCGCTTAGGAGGCGGCGAGCGATGGCCGCCCACTGGCCTCCTTCCACGGCTGTTGGTGTGAGATGAGACCTCCTCAGCCTGCGTGAAGAGCATCCTCCGCCGTGGGATGCAGAGAAAACTCTGAGGTCCTGCTTCCCTTTGGAGAATCACTGAGTGGTCCCTCGGGGTAGGAGGGCCCTTGTGCAGCATCCCCCGAGAAGACAGAGTCACTCCCTGTGTGGTGTGGGAGAGTTAGAACAAACCCTGAGCCACACCAGAAAACAGACTTCCCTTTCTCCTTCCCGGCTAGGTCCCATGCTTATCAGTACTGAATGCTGGAAGGACAGATGAGACATTTCACAGTAACCATTGCTTATCTGAGAGCCTTGAGCCCAAATCAGCAACATTTGCAAAGCCGCCTCATCGGTCGGCAGCGTGGCTTCCCTCACAGCTCATCATTTCCTCCCAGTAACCTCTGTGTGCAGAATAGGGCCTGACCAGCTTGTCCAGGGGCACTGTGAGGTGTGCTTGTCACACAACGGGAGGGGGGCAGGGCTCTGTGAACGGCTCCTGGCAGCCCATGAGTCAGCATGTGCGCAGAGCTGCTCTGAGATGACACTGAGTTCTGACAAGGCCAGTGGCCTCTCTTTCATTCAGTATTATATATGGCCCATTGTTCTGGCCACGTGCCCAGCTGGTCATCTGGCCACTTGCAAAGCCTCACCCCTATCCCCCCCCCTGTGATCATTCCAGAACCTTCTGCTTCCCTGTCTGCTCTTGTAACTCAACATGATAAACACAGTTTCCCACTCAGAAGTCATTGGTTGGGTTTTTTTTTTTTTTTTTTTTTTTTTTTTTTTAATGGGGTCAAAGTCAACACCTTGCCGTTTTGAGTAGCTAAGCAATCCTCATTTGGGGCGTCGCCACCCCTCACCAGTACGCGTTGGAGCACATAAGGGACATTGCCACCTCCCCGAAAGGTTCAGCCTGCTCTTCCCGGCCCCCATAGGTATCCCAGCTCCGACACGAGCTGTCCATGAAGGATGAGCTGCTCCAGTTCTACACCAGCGCCGCCGAGGAGAGCGAGCCCGAGTCCGTCTGCTCAACCCCGTAAGTCTCAGCGCAGGTCCCTGGAGCCCGAGGGCGGGAGTCCTGGGAGGCGTCTAGGCAGGGTCAGCCATCTAAAGGCCTCAAATGAAGCCATCTCCCTCTCTGCTTCAGCGGGAGCTGCGGGCAGACTGCGGTGTTTCGGCGCTGGCTTGCCAGAGCAGCCATTTGCCCTGGCACATTTGTGAGAATAGGATGGGCTCAGCTGTGGGGGAGCACAGACCCCGGAGCCTCAGGTCCTTGGGGCAGAGGCCTGGGTGCTTCTCTGAGGGTCAGCAGGTGTGTCAGCAAGACGTTTTAGTCCCCGAGCCATCTCACCGACCCGTAACACACTCCTGGTGAATAGGCGTGCATCTCAAGAGTTATGCACTCGAACTCTCGGAATTGCATTGGTTAAATAGCTGACACCCCCCCACCCCCGGCTCTGAACTAATGTGGCTCCTACAGCTTTGGGGTAGCTCTTCCCGGCCTCCACACAGCCTCCCTAACTGAGTGCGCTTTTCTCCCAGACTGAAGAGAAATGAGTCGTCCTCCTCTGTCCAGAATTACTTCCACCTGGATTCCCTTCAGAAGAAGCTGAAGGACCTCGAAGAGGAGAACGTTGTCCTTCGGTCTGAGGTGACAATCACATCCCGCTCTTGCCCCCTGGGAAGGGTTGGGGTGTCCCTCTGACAGCAAAAGTTTTGGTGACAGTACATCTGCATAGCATCCACCTGGAGAAATCCTGCCTGAGCTTGCTCTCTGGGCCAGGGTGTCCTGCCTGAGCTTGCTCTCTGGGCCAGGGTGCCCAGATCCTGAGCTTGCTCTCTGGGCCAGGGTGCCCAGATCCTGAGCTTGCTCTCTGGGCCAGGGTGCCCAGATCCTGAGCTTGCTCTCGGGCCAGGGTGTCCAGATCCTGAGCTTGCTCTCTGGGCCAGGGTGTCCTGATCCTGAGCTTGCTCTCTGGGTCAGGGTGCCCAGATCCTGAGCTTGCTCTCTGGGCCAGGATGCCCAGATCCTGAGCTTTCTCTCTGGGCCAGGGTGCCCAGATCCTGAGCTTGCTCTCTGGGCCAGGGTGCCCAGATCCTGAGCTTGCTCTCTGGGCCAGGGTGTCCTGATCCTGAGCTTGCTCTCTGGGTCAGGGTGCCCAGATCCTGAGCTTGCTCTCTGGGCCAGGGTGCCCAGATCCTGAGCTTGCTCTCTGGGCCAGGGTGCCCAGATCCTGAGCTTGCTCTCTGGGCCAGGGTGTCCTGATCCTGAGCTTGCTCTCTGGGTCAGGGTGCCCAGATCCTGAGCTTTCTCTCTGGGCCAGGATGCCCAGATCCTGAGCTTGCTCTCTGGGCCAGGGTGCTCAGATTCTGAGCTTGTTCTCTGGGCCAGGGTGCCCAGATCCTGAGCTTGCTCTCTGGGCCAGGGTGTCCTGATCCTGAGCTTGCTCTCTGGGTCAGGGTGCCCAGATCCTGAGCTTTCTCTCTGGGCCAGGATGCCCAGATCCTGAGCTTGCTCTCTGGGCCAGGGTGTCCTGATCCTGAGCTTGCTCTCGGGCCAGGGTGCCCGGATGCAGTCTCGGCCATGTGTGGGTGTTGCTTCTGGGCCGGCCCTCACAGTGGGTGAAGAGTGAGGAGGTACAGGCCTTTCCCTTCACCCCATGCCTTCCACAGTGTCCCCCAGCTCCCATAGTTTGACCTGAGTGATGGCCTAAAGGCTGGTGTGACACCAGCTGTCACTTTATTGAGGATCAGGTTTGCTCCAAGAAGACCAAACACCAGAGCACAGAGGCAGAGTTTTACTCCTGACCTTGGAAAGGCTGAGCCGAGGCAGCTGGGAACTTTGGCTTCCAAGGGTTTCCTGTGTGGAAAGGAAGTGGCTGCACCAGGCACCCCTATGTGTTACTGTTGTTGTTACTGCTGCTAGTCTTCACAGCAAGGCCAAGGGCTGGTTGATTACTCTGAATGTCATTTGTACCAGGCTGCCCAGTGTTTGAAGACGCCAGGGTTAACAGATGACAAAGGCCGGATTTGCACCTCTGGCTCCAAGTATAGTTTTTTCCTTCTCGACACCACTCTCTGAAACCTCCTATGAGAACAGATGTGGCGCCTTTTACTCTTAATTAGCGTCGAGATGGTCTGTGGGTACGAGATGGCACCACCCTGTCTACCAGGCCCTTGTCTGTCAGGTTTGGGTCCTGAGCCTTCCTAAGATGGCTCCAGACTCCCCAGAGCCCCTCACGGGACTTGCCACACATTGCAAAGAGCCTCCTGTCTGGCACGTGCCTTACCAGGCACGAGGAGCTCTTTTGCAGGACCTGTCCATGTAGACCCTACCCCCGCCAGCCCTTTGTTTCTCAGGAATGGAACCACAAGGCAAGACAACCACATAGGTCACCCAGGTCTGGTCACCCAGGTCTGGTGAGCTTGGCCGTGGCTCGGAACACTGAGCCTCTCAGCTGCCGTCTTCCGGCTTCTGGCCCAGGGGGCTGCCCCAGTCCCAGGCACACAGCCAGCCCTCCTCTCCCAAGGGCTAGCGGGAGGACTCTGAGTCAGGTGTGCATTCCTGATGGCCCATGTCTGCTCTCAGAATTTTCTTGTCTGTCTGTGGCCCGGACCCAAGCCCTTAGAGCCTTAGAGACACCTGTCTTTAAATCCTTAACACTTATGTAGCCCTGTAGACCTATGGTAGCTGTGTTCTCTCTCTCTCTCTCTCTCTCTCTCTCCCTCCCTCTCTCTCTTTGTGTGTGTCCCTTGCCCCTTTCCACCCTTCCCATCTTTCTTTCTCTCCCCCTCTCTCTCCTTCCCCCTCCCCCCTCTCTCTGTGACTTTTGTTTTGAGACAAGGTCTCACTATGTAGCTCTGACTCCCCTGAAACTCACTCTGTAGACCAGGCTGGCCTTGAACTCACAAAGACTTGCCCACCTGTGCCTCCCAAGTGCTGGGATTAAAAGTGTGCACCATCACATCAGGTTTTTTTTTTTAAAGATAGGCTCTCAGGCTGGCTTGCAGCTCGCTATGGAGCCCAGGGCAGCTCTCCTGCCTTAGTCTCCCAAGTGCTGGGGTTCTAGGGTTGGCATTCCTGTCTTGTGAACGCTCTTGAGATCAGGCAAGTTTGCTCTTAGCAGCCTGAGCCCCAGAGTCAATGACTCTCAGAGCCTGGTAGCTCTGCCTGGCGTGGTAGCAGCTCCATTTCTGAGTTGCTGTTCGTAGGACACAAGCTCCAGGCAGGGCTGTGTCTTAGATACTCTGTGTGTGTGTGTGTGTGTGTGTGTGTGTGTGTGTGTGTGTGTGTGTGTGTGCGCGCGCGCGCGCGCGCCCTCTGGTGGTCCATGGCCTTCAGGACTCTGCTGTAGGAACTCGCCCATTACCCAGGCAGGGATTGCAGATGAGGTGTCTTGTCTGCTGGACGTGCTATGGCAGCAGGTGTAGAGATGTTGACAGGGAGGGAGCATCCCAGAAACCGGGTTTGCCCAGCTCTGTGCCTGGTCCCTGGTCCACCTGCCAGGCCTGCCTGACCGTGTGAGCAGTGTTCCCTGACTGAGCCTCATCCACAGGCCTGTCAGCTGAAGACGGAGACCATCACCTATGAAGAAAAGGAGCAGCAGCTGGTGAACGACTGCGTGAAGGAGCTGAGTAAGTCTTGCCACCCCTCCCCCCCCTCCTCAGACTCCCATCACCTTCCCTACCCGCCCATAGCTCAGTGGCATTTTTTCTGAAAGCAGCAGGCCTCTGCCAGACTGCATGGCAACTTTCGCCTGATTTGTGTATCAAGAGCCATGCGAAAGCCAGGTGGAGTTTAATTTTAATGTGAACTTTGTATTGGAATATTGGAATTATTGGTGCAGGCTAGACCCAGATCAAAGGCCGGAGCTCTCAGCTTTGTTATTCAGATCAATGACTTTCCCCATGCCCTCTGTAACAAGTTTCCAGGTAAGATAAGAGAAAGGGCATTTCGGTGAAAAGAAACGGTTCATCTTCTCATCGGGTAAGATGGGCTTCCGCTCCAAATACAATGGAAAGCCATGGGGAAATTGCACCGTGAGCAGTTTCTGTCATGGTGTGCATCTGTTCATGGTGGGACGCTGGAGCCCGGCCAAGTGCAGTCATACTTGGCGGGTGTCACTTCCAGCTCTGTCTCTGGGGCCCGCCTGACCTGCCTTGGGGACAGCCTTCGTGGTTTAGAGTCAGCCCTGCTAGGAGGGATAGCCCAGGAGAAGGCCTGAAGGACCACATCACCATTTGAAAAGATGTCCACACCGTGACTCCCTTCACGCCCATCTCCATCTCCACTCCTCCCCGTGAAGACTGTATTCACTTTGGACTGTGTGCGCTTTCCAGCTCAGCCACTTCCTGTCGTTACTTTGTCGCAGGGGATGCCAATGTCCAGATTGCGAGCATCTCAGAGGAGCTGGCCAAGAAGACAGAAGATGCTGCCCGACAGCAGGAGGAGATCACGCACCTGCTGTCGCAGATCGTGGACTTACAGAAGAAGGCGAAATCTGTAAGACTTCTGTTTCTTCAGCTGCCATGGCGGCGGCCACGCCGAGCTGGCGATGGTGGCTACTAGAGAGGATGGCTCCCTACCTGAGCCAGGCATACCGTTCTTCTGGCTTAGCAAGCTCAGGGGCCAACCCCGCTGCCCTCTGTCAGCAGAGGGGTCATGATCTTTGCGGCCTTATGGCTTCTCGGGGTGATCTGTAAATTATTGGCATGCAGGGCACACAGGAAACAGTGCTGTGTGGGGTCCTGGGCGCTACCTCACCAATCGCGGGGCCAGTGAGATGACTCAGTGGATAAAGGGGTCTGCTGCCAAGCCTGATGACCAGAGTTCCAACCCCAGAGAGAACCAGTTGTTCCCTGGCCCCCACACTGCGGGCAGATACACACACACACACTCACGCATGTGCACACACACATTTGAAAACATTTTTTAAAAGAACGTTTTTTTGTTTGTTTGTTTTTTAATTATATGAAAGGTCGTGTTCTGTTCCAGCATCAGGTGCACGCTCCTCTGACAGGTGCTGAGGTCCTCACAGGAGGGGCTGTGACAGGAAACTGGAGGGGGAAGTTGGGCTTCTCTGGGTGTCTAACAGAGGCGACTTGTTTTCACCGTGTTTAGTGTGCAGTGGAAAATGAAGAGCTTGTCCAGCACCTGGGTGCAGCCAAGGACGCCCAGCGGCAACTCACAGCAGAGGTGCGTGTGTGTTCCTGCCTGCCGGTTCTCCAGGGCTACAGGTTCCAGTGGAGGCAACCCTTCCCCCCCCCCCCCCAACGCACATAACAGTGAAGACAACCACACACACACAACAGTGAAGACAACCACACACACACACACACACAACAGGCCTTGGTCTTTCCCCTCATAACCAACATTTTAATATCGAAGTAGCTTAATACTGCGTTACCTGGGTCCTGTGCCTACGGCCTCTGTGGGTGTTCCCAGTACAAGGAGGCTGAATTCAGTACCAGCTCAGGGCTTGGCATATTCTACTATCCCACAGATACCAAATAGGTGAACAAACTACGCCACAGGCATGTGTAAAAGAGCTGTTCAAAGATATGGCTTGAGTCTGGTACATGCCACAATCCCAGTCCATGAGTTGCTGAGGCAGGAGGATTGCTATGAGTTTAGGCCAGCCCGAGGCTACATAGAAAGCCCCCCTCCCCCTGTATCAAACAGAAATGAAACATGAGCCCAGAAGTAGGGTAACCGATTTGCCCTTTCCCGGTTAGTGTCTAGCCAGCTTGCCCGCTGTGAACATTTGAGCAGGTTTCTTGTGTGCAGGCCTTCCCCGAGTGAAAGGAGAAGCCTGCCTTGTGGGTCCAGCCCTCTTTGCTGTGGGCCCACAGGTGCCGGGGATTGGGTTAGATGGTTGTGTCACTCTGCCTGTCAGGCAGGAGGGCTGGTGGCCGTGCCGGCACCTGGGCGCTCTCTGGTACCTTCAGGCCTGAGCCTCCTCCTCTGCCTGCAGCTTCGTGAGCTGGAGGACAAGTACGCCGAGTGCATGGAAATGCTCCACGAGGCGCAGGAGGAGCTGAAGAACCTGCGCAACAAGACGATGCCCAACACCACGTCCCGGCGATACCACTCCCTGGGCCTGTTCCCCATGGTGAGAGAGTGCTCCCGTCCCCGTGGTGAGAGAGTGCTCCTGCCCCTGCCCCCGTGGTGAGAGAGTGCTCCCGTCCCCGTGGTGAGAGAGTGCTCCTGCCCCTGCCCCCATGGTGAGAGAGTGCTCCTGCCCCTGCCCCCATGGTGAGAGAGTGCTCCTGTCCCCATGGTGAGAGGGTGCTCCTGTCCCCATGGTGAGAGAGTGCTCCTGTCCCCATGGTGAGAGGGTGCTCCTGCCCATGTCCCCATGGTGAGAGAGTGCTCCCGTCCCCGTGGTGAGAGAGTGCTCCTGCCCCTGCCCCCGTGGTGAGAGAGTGCTCCTGTCCCCATGGTGAGAGGGTGCTCCTGCCCCCATGGTGAGAGGGTGCTCCTGTCCCCATGGTGAGAGAGTGCTCCTGCCCCTGCCCCCGTGGTGAGAGAGTGCTCCCGTCCCCATGGTGAGAGAGTGCTCCTACCCCTGCCCCGTGGTGAGAGGGTGCTCCTGTCCCCATGGTGAGAGGGTGCTCCTGCCCCCATGGTGAGAGGGTGCTCCTGTCCCCATGGTGAGAGAGTGCTCCTGCCCCCGTGGTGAGAGGGTGCTCCTGCCCCTGCCCCCATGGTGAGAGAGTGCTCCTGTCCCCATGGTGAGAGAGTGCCCCTGCCCCCATGGTGAGAGAGTGCTCCTGTCCCCATGGTGAGAGGGTGCCCTAGACCATTGCTTCCTGTCCTGTTCTGACCACTGGGCCTGGACCTGCCCATCTGTCCTTTCTATTCCTGCCGTTAAGAGATGATTTTATGGGAACTTGGTCCAGTTAGATGTTACTTATGGCTGCTGTTGCTCTGTGTGCTATTTTGCCCTGAAGCACCTCCCCCGTGTCTTAAAGAGCCCACAGTTCCCCTGGTTCTTTATTAACCCTTCTCTTGGTATCTTTTAGAGTCTGGGATCTGAATCAGCATTTTAAAAAAAACAGTATTTCCTCACGACCTACTTTCTTCCTTTCTTTTTGTTTTATTTCGAGGCAGGGTTTCTCTGTGGCTTTGGAGTTTGTCCTGGAACTAGCTCTTGTAGACCAGGCTGGTCTCAAACTCACAGAGATCCGCCTGCCTCTGAGTGCTGGGATTAAAGGCGTGCGCCACCACCGCCCGGGACCTTATTTCTTTAGTCCTGGCCTGGCTTCTTCAGTTTCCAGGCTTTGAGGGGACATGGAGAACAAAGGGGGTTTCCAGTTTAATCTCCGTGGACTCTGGGCTACACGAGGGCTGAGCCTTTTAGCCAGGTGTTTCCCCATGACATCTGCTTACGTGGAAGTGACCTTGCTCACTCCTAGCAGACCATAGCGTCTCAAAGGTGGGGTCATGCGTTAGCCGCACCCCACAGCGCTATGCATGTTAGTGCGTGGCTGTGTAGAGCTGCAGCCTCCCAGCAGGGACTGATGGTGGATGACAGCCGGATGGCCCGAGAACAGGCTTCCCAGAGTGCCTGGATGAATATTCAGGCTTTGTTCCAGTGGTCTGGCAGAATAATGAATTCTGAGAATTCTGAGGGGAGAACAGGGTTTGTTGTGTATGTGTGTGTGTGTGTGTGTGTGTGTGTGTGTGTGTGTGTCCCAGTTTTCAGAATGCTTATTTATTATTGCTGTGTTTGTGTGTGATGGTGGGAGAGGACACACACTATACACTGCATGTGTGGAGGTCAGAGGACAGCTGTGTGTGTGGAGGAGATCCTCTCCTTCCACGTTGGCGTGGGCCCCGGGATTAACCCTCACTGAGGCATCTTGCCAGCCCAGAAGGGCTTCAGGGAGGAACCTCTCGCTGTGATAGTTTTCCTGGATGTCTGTTCACCTCGGACAAAGAGGATAGTCCAGCTCCGTGAGCCAAAGGCTTTACTGCTGAGGTATTATAACTCTTGCAAAACCAGGGGTGGAGAGATGGCCCAGCACCTATAAACACTAGCCGTGCAAGCCTGCTCAACCGAGTTTGATCCCCAGAAACCACACGGAAACCGGGTCTGGTGGTGTCCATCCGGCTGCCGTTCTCATCCGCGTTAAGAGATGGGAGGTGGCAACAGGATGATTGGCTACAAGTTTACAGACTAGCTAGCCTGGGACACACCGAGGAGAGGCAGAAGGAAAGAACAAGTCCCAAAGGTTGTCCTTTGACCTCGGAGGGCGGGTGTACCCTGCCGCACAAGCACCCACGCATGACCCTATGCGCTCACACACTCACACAGGATACATAGCAAGTACAATTTTAAAAAGGAGGAAATTAAACCACTGCGCGAGGGAAGCTGAAGAGCGCACGCGCTTCCGGAAGGATCCTCAGTTTTCAGTTCCCGAAAGCTTCTGTTTGCCCTTTGTTTTCTTTGAAGTTCGTGCAAGCCCAGGTTTTGAGGGCAGTGTTGAAAGGGTGCCATGCGTAGGAGGCGGTTAAAGCCGTCTAAAGGCCGCCGCATGCCCGTGTTCCTGGAGCTGAGCCTCCTGCTCTCGGCCGTAACGACTGTCAGTGGCGGGAGTTTTTAATCTGTAATCCATGGATAGACTCTGGGGACCCGTGGACATTGGTGGGGGAACTGTGTCTTCTCAATTGATAAATCTTCCTCAAGTTGGAGGGCTGGGCGGGGCGCATGTGGGAGTCAACCTTCTGGGTACACCTTGGAAGTCAGTAGCATTCAAGAGCCAGCCTTCCCCTGACCCTAAAGCTCACGCCACCCTCCCCAGCCCCTCAAAAGGGCAGCGGTATACTTGGAGAAAACTAGTAGGAATTAAGGGGTTGGGAGGTACATGTGTGCAAAGAATGGGCTGCCATGGGGTCAGGAGTGGGACTGGGCAGGGGGTGTTTACAAAGGAGGGATGCCTGGGAATAACAGTTCCCATTTCCCAAGCACATGATGAGCGTGGGTGTCGAGGCTAGCTGGTGGGGTGTCGAGGCTAGCTGGTGGGGTGTCGTGGCTAGCTGGTGGGGTGAGGAGCTTCCAGAGAAAGCAGAGGTAACAATGTGCATGACTCAGTTTACCCAGGCAGGGACCTCTCCCCAGCAGAGCCACAGACCCTTTGGCAGGCAGGTACCTGGCTAGGAGTCAAAGGTGCAGCCTCGGCCTCCCGGGTGTCGTTTGCCAGACTTGGTGGCCTGGAAGGACAGTAGCTTAGTGTGGCCAGCGAGGGCTGAGGCCACGTAGGACCTTTCAGAAGCCTCCGATATTTGGAGAGACTTTCCTATGCCCCCATTGCGTTCCCCGACCCGCGTCGTAGCCACAATTTTAGCTCTGTAGTTTGGGCCAACGGAGCCTGGAACTGACTGTCTTACAGACACAAGTCCATGTGTGTTAGGGACTGTTCACTCTCAGCCAGGGCTGCTGTGTGCTCAGAACCTGCCTTGACCGTGTTGCCTTGTGTGGTGTGGCAAGAAGTCTGGGATTCCTGGACCCCCTGTTTCTTCTCTTGCAGCCTCAGACTTTATGTAGAAATGGATGCCCCTGCTCACCTAACACATCTCTGTCTTTCCCCAGGACTCGTTGGCGGCGGAAATCGAGGGAACCATGCGTAAGGAGCTGCAGCTGGAAGAGCCGGAGTCCCCGGACATCACGTAAGGCTGCATGGTTTTTAAACCTCAAGTTCCCACAAACTGACTCAGGACCGATTCAGTGTTGACCTCTAGTGCGTGACCTCAGACACCACTAGCCACAGTGTGCCCCTCCCCGGTCCGGTTAAGGGAAACTATGTGACACGTCAGACTGACCCTTCCCTCTGCTCTTTCCTCATGACGATGGCTTGGGCTATAGCTCAGCTGGTAGAGGGCTTACCTAGCATGCATGAGAGCCCTCCCTGAGCCCTGTGCCCAGCACCGCTAACCATCTGGTAAAATAGAGGTGGGAGGCTCAGGAGTCCAAGGCTGCCTCTAACTACAGCCTGTGTGAGCGCGTCTCTGTCTCAAGAAACAAAGCAAACCACCCAAAGAAATCACTCGATGAGCTTCCAGGGAGGTGGGAAGGGTGCGGCATTGCCCCTGCCCCTGCCAACTTCCACGTCCCCCTTAATGGAAAGCTTTCCTCTCTGAGGAGGGAAGTGTCGATGGTAAGGAGACGGGCTCCTCAGTGGTGTGAGCCAGGCCTCTGTTCCCTTCTGAGGACTCCGGGGGGTCCCTGTCCCTAAAGTTCCCCCTGCTAACTCCAGATTCAGGCTTGAGCTCCTTGGAGCATCTAGAAGGAATCTGGGGACTGTCGTTTCTCTCTCCCCAAACTCCTCGGGCAGAATTTATGTGAGACCCAGTGACTAGTGTCCTCACGGCTTTGGTATGAGTGCGTGCCTGACACCCCGGTCCAGAGATGTGCCTGCCCTTTTCCTTAAAAGGAGCCCCGTGCAGGTGAAACCGTGGGCTCTGCACTTACAAACGGCCGCTTCTGAAAATAGCCTTGTGAGGTGTTTATCATCTCAAGGTAGAAACTTGAGCCTGGCTTGGAGTTTCGCCTTTTTGTTTCCCGTGGATGGTGACGCACACTCACTCTGCAGATGTCTGTGCCTTAGGTACTGCCCTCACGGAGCTTGCATTCCAGTGCAGAGCGTACTAAAGACAAAAGCCACACGTCAGGGCAGGCTTTGGGTCTTTGACGGTCGGTGTCGTCTGGGCTAGCGTCTTTCTCCCCAGGGCACGCTATGATGAGGTGCCCACACCCTCAGGAGCCTGTGGAGCCTATGTCAGCAGGCCCCCTAAGGTGCCTCTGTGGAGGGGGAAGCTCCGGGGTTCTTCCTGGACATGCCTTCTCAAGGCCGCCATGTCCTCCCCAGCCACCAGAAGCGTGTCTTTGAGACCGTGAGAAACATCAACCAAGTGGTCAAGCAGAGATCATTGACCCCTTCCCCTATGAACATCCCCGGCTCCAACCAGTCCTCAGCCATGAACTCCCTCCTGTCCAGCTGCGTCAGCACGCCCCGCTCCAGCTTCTACGGCAGCGACGTTGGCAACGTGGTCCTTGACAACAAGACCAACAGCATCCTCCTGGAAACAGAGGCAGCGGAGCTGGGGTGAGCAGCGGGCTCTTCTCCTTGTGTTACAGGGAGGGGACGGGGTGAGGGCGAGACTTCTCTGCAGTGACCCACCTTAGCCACGGCACCACTGTTTTCTGAGGGGACGTCTCCCATGAGTCAGCGCTGTGACCCCCGGGGAGCTTGGATGCTGGAAAGGGTGACGAGGACTCAGGCTCTCTGGTTTGCTTCAGAGGGTCGGGTAAAGAGGGCCGCCCTTAGTCACGGTCAGTTCCTCTCCGCCCTCAAGCCCTATAGAACACAATCCCCATCCCATCATTCCATCTGTGTACTCTGGTCCCTCTGACTGACTAAAACAGCTGCTATGGGCCAGTTGAGCCGAGCTGGTTTCACTCAGAACTGAGCCCAGGCCCTTTGATCTAAGAGGCAGAAGGGGGTCCCCCTGAATCAGCTCCCACCCAGGAATAGCCTCCCGCAAAAGGTCTTCCGAAATAACCAGGAGGGAGATTCTTACGAAAACACACATTTGCAGTGTGCAACCGTCTGTCTCTAAGAAAGTCAGCTCAGAGCCACAGAAGGGACTCCTCCAGGTGTCTGCCCCAACCTTGGCTCCTCGGGTGTCCTTACAGACCATCTCCAGGCAGAGCAGTGGCCTTGCCCTAGGGGGTCCTCGGTGCCCTTTGCTGGCCTTAGGTACTTATCCCCCGTCTTCCGCAGGAATGAGGAACGCAATAAGAAGCCAGGCACCCCAGGCACCCCAGGCTCGCACGACCTGGAGACAGCGCTTAGGCGGCTGTCCCTGCGCCGGGAGAACTACCTGTCTGAGCGGAGGTTCTTCGAGGAGGAGCAGGAGAGGAAGCTGCGTGAGCTGGCTGAGAAAGGCGAGCTGCACAGTGGCTCGCTCACGCCCACCGAGAGCATCATGTCCCTGGGCACACATTCGCGCTTCTCCGAGTTCACGGGCTTCTCCGGGATGTCCTTCAGCAGTCGCTCCTACCTGCCCGAGAAGCTGCAGATTGTGAAGCCGCTTGAAGGTGACCACCAGGGGCCTCGGCCCCTCTCTGTCCTCCTCTGTGACTCGCTCTGGGCCCTGATCCACCATGGGAAAGCCAGCCACCTCTGTCACACCTACTCGTTTTTCTTTCGAGATAGCCACCCACGCTGCTGGTTTGAGTTCCTCTGAGGTGGTCTGTTGTGGCTTTTGGTTTTAGTGCCTTAGGGGCCTAGCCTAGTGGCAGGTGCACAGCTTCATTCAGACCCTTCCCTGATGGCTGCCGTGGCCATTTTCCCTCCCTACAGCAAACTACTTCCCGATCAACCCAAGGGTCTGAGGCAGGTAGAGGAGGAGGGAGGCAGAGGATGAACGCTTAGGGTTCTCAGGATTTTCACTGTCAAACAGCACAAGCCAACGGAGCCTCGGGAGTACCGCCCCCAGCCACGCGGAGGTGGTGTGTGTTCACGTGTTCTGAGTTGCGGCTTTCTGTAGGTGTGCTCTGTTGGGAGGGAGCCAGGCCCCATGCAACATGCAGCGTGGAGGCAGGAAGGAGGTAGATAGAGGTGGAGGTCAGCCTGTCTAGACCCCAGTAAGCCTCCTGTGTGGGTAGTGCTGGGCTCCTCAGACACAGAGTTCCTAGAAAACCTCATCGTTTTCTTTCTTCTTTTTTTGGTTTGCATGTCACAGATGCCCCCCCCCCAGTCCCGTTGCTTTGTAGGAGCCACCGAGTGTGTGCTGCTTTTGCTTTCCCTTCTTTAGTCTGAAGCCCGTGTGAGTTGGGAGACTGCTTCAGAACCGCGTATCGCGGTGTTTTGGTGTAAAGCCCAGATGTCTGCACATCTGCTTTTTTTCCCTTGGCTTTTGTCATTATCCCCTCTAAGGAGCATCTCTGGATGCATTACTCTAATTAAGCCCCACACCATAACGACAGATAGTTTCTGTCACACAGGTGCCGACTTGTGCCTTAGAGAAAGACAGTTGTTTTCCTCTCCGGAGCCTCTGTGCTTACTGCCTCGGGGACGGTGCTAGCCTTACAGAACAGGAGCAGACAGCCTGCGAGCCGCGGCCGTGGTTAGTAAAGACATGCCATGTGCCACAGTCCCAAAGAAAGAGGATGTGCTATTTTTTGGGTTTTCATTTTGCCATGACGGATTGTTGTGCAGAAGGTCCTTCCTACCTTCCAGGAAAGGGACAGCTCACTGCTTTTTAATTGCTTGTTCAGTTGTGAGCTTGGTGACTGTTTGCCGACCTTCAATTATGTCTGGTTTCCTTTCAATAAAACCTTCCATTTCTGCAATTTTCTTCCCGCCTTCCTGTCCTTTTCTTCTTTTGTCTCTGGAAGTTCATTGGACACTGACCATCTCTCTCTCTGCCCCCCATACCTGGCTATGTTTCACTGGGTGGGTGACCTATGATTCGTTTTGGGTTCGTTTTTTTCAAGTGCGCTGCAGGGTGAGATTTTGAAAGCTTTATTTTGACCACTTCATCATTATTTCTTTATCTGTGCCCTTACTTTTCTGACAACGTTTGTAAGATGAATTCCACCTGTGGCATCAGTACTCCCCAGGAAGTTCAAGTCCTCCCATTAAAAAGTCATGTCTTACCGACGTGTTCTGTAACACACCCTGTGATACGGATCCCTTGGCTTCATTTTGTGTGTCTCAGACTTCTTTCTTGGATGTTTAGCAGACAACCAATATGTTCTTTCCTTCTTTCCCTCTACAGTCAATATTTGCATCTCCGTGTTTGCTCTAAGATGGGACTTTAGCGGGCTTGTGTCCCCAATTACAACTTCTGTACTTGTATTGGGTGAGGTAGCCCTCCTTTTGAGCTGTCTCCCGATAGCTGTCCAACAAGCATATCAAATTCGTCCCAGATTCAGCCCCCTGGGTCTAAAGGGCCCAGTTACGGCAGGCAGTTGACACCTAGACCCTTCATTATGCTGGGGTCATGTTCTAACATGTGCTTCCATTGGCCCGGTGAGACCCCGATAGAATATCCTTGATCTCTAGGCGTCCAGGTAAAGGCACCTGGGGTGAGGTCCCTGGAGACCATTGTCGGGGCCAATCACAGAGGCCAATCAGCATTCTCCATCTACTACCCCCTTTCTGCTTTCAACCACCTTGCCAGCAAAGAACAGGATATTCAAGAAAGATACCCGTCTGAAAAAGACTGGGCGGGCAGTAGGGCCTCTCCACATTCTGCCTGTCCCAGCCTGCTGTCACGTGGGAGGAGGGTCTCAGATGGATGGTAGCCAGCAGCACAGTGCTTTTCCTGCTGGGTAAGGAAAAGAAGCCAGGTTGGGGAGGGAGGCAGGGATAAAGGAGAGGGAGAGGTGGCTTGTGCTCGCCTCTGGGTAAGGTGTGCTTCTGGGTAAGGGTAACTTTCCACCCTGCTCCCTATGTCAAAGGAAAGATTTCATATATGACTGACAGAGCTGGGAGGGGAGGGGGAAGGGGAGGGGGAGGAAATGTTCCTCCTCTCGGGTCCTGGGCTCCTTCAATACCTGGGGCCTCAGGACCAGCCAGGGAGAGAAAGTACCGTTACCATAACTAAAATCACAGCTGAGGCTGACATCACAGCCACCACCTGGGCTTGCTATTGCCTGGACTTGTGGGGGTTCGGGGGGGGGGTGTCTCTCTGCCGAGAGCTTCAGGGAATGGCGCCAGAGGACTTCATTTTAATCCCAGATGGGCTGCTTGCTGCATACTACGACCTCTGGCGAGTGTCCCTCTCTTTCCCCGTGCTCACCGGAGATAGCAGGGTGGTCCTGAAAACTGGAGGGGCTGGGTTGGGCATATAGAGCAGCCGGCACTCAGTAAGCGCCTGATCAAACGGTACGCTGATGCTGATGTAGGGGATGCCATGATGATGGCTTGTAGAGGGCTCTCCCCCTGACCTGTGAGGACGCACACGGACATTGTGATGAGGATTGCCAGAGGTAGCAGAGTTGAGATAGGCTCACCCTGCTGGAAGTTCTGCTGTGGGTCACTGACACCACCTGTACAGCTAGCTGGTGGCCAGCCCCTCCCCGCTGCCACCCAGGCACATTCCCGGTCCACACGCTCATGTTCTGACTCTCACACAGCACTAGTCAAGTCACTCAGCTTCAGGAACCTCATTTGTACAGTGAGCGAGAGCCCCTGCTGGGGAGTTGGAGGCATGCACTCCTCTGCCTCCGTGTAGAGCTCGGTGAGCGTTTGTTGGAATGTGGAGTTCGCACTGCCATCATGTCAATCAAATGCCAGTGAGCAGAGGCAGGAGCAGAGGCTTCAAGCTGTCATTATTCAGAGAGCCTAAAGTAGAGAGGACAGCAGATTAACCCACCAGGGATTTGTCGTCCACCTCATCTCCAGCCAGCAAGTTATACAAGGAGGGCAAACTGAGGCAGCCAATCATTCTGGTGCCTTGGCTCCTCTGGCCAGAGAGTCGGCTTTGTCTCTGTGTTTCGCAGTGCTGGTGTGTTCCCGTTGCTAGTGATGCTCTTCCTACGTTATATCTGTGTAGTGAGGGTCTTTGCAGCTAGGCCGAAGAAACCCTTACAGTGTGTGTGTGCGCGTGCGTGTGTGCGTGAGTGTGTGCACGCAGGGCTGCTTACAATGTACCCTGCAGATAATGCTACAATATAAAGTTGGGATGCGACTTTCACGGGTTCGGGAGGCAGAGGCGGGTGGATCTGAATTAGAGGCCAGCCTGGTCTACAGAATGATTTACAGGATAGCCAGGGCTGTTACACGGAGAAACAATAAACAGAAGAGTATAGACAGTAAACGTGCCTCTGTTCTGCCATCCTCTGTCAACACCGCACATGTAAGTCAGGCAGGCACACCACACTGCACTTCTGGTGTAAGTTAGATTTATGACACAGTAGCACCTTGGGACTCCACAAGTCCTGTGTGCCCCTGGCACAAGCATTTCCCTTTATGGTCAGCGGCTTCCCTCAGGTCCTCAACAGATGTGGTCCTTAAGGATGGTTTTCGGGTCTCAGCATCAGATGACATTGGAACCTGCATCTTCTGCCTTTGGGGACTCTGAGCATCACTGGAATATTTAAGTGCACACCCTCATTCCTGCCACTAGATGGCAATAGCATCCTTGTCTTCTCCCATACTTGTATTTTTGTCCCAAGCTGAGGATTTCTGAAGTTCTTACAGGTTCGAATACCATTTTGTTTTGTTTAAACCGCTTGTTGTTTTGTTTTGGGTTTTTTTGTTTGTTTGATTGGTTGGTTGGTTTTTTGAGAATAGGATTTCTCTGTGTAACAGCCTTGGCTGTCCTGGAACTTGCGTTGTAAACCAGGCTGGCCTCGAACTCACAGAGATCTGCTGCCTTTACCTCCTGAGTGCTGGGATTAAAGGCATGTGCCACCAGTGCCTGGCCTGTTGGCTTTTTGTTTGTTTGTTTTGTTTTTGTTTTTGTTTTCTCTGTTCAGTAGGCCCAAGTCTGTTAAGGAGAATGTAGTCTGTGTCCTTAAAGCTGGTCTGGACCTTGAAGGGTTGTTGAGGATTGGGCTCGTGATGTGTTCTTTTCGTTTTCAATTTAAATGGGACTGAAATTGTCCATTTTCAGAACCCTCCTAAGACCTCCCTGGCAAGTTGTCTCCACCCAGGTTCACGGAAGCCTCAGCTGCCCCTCACCCACTCCAGTTTTCTGTCAGAGATGTCACTTAGCTAATCTTCACCCACATTTCCAGACACTCCTGCACACCTTCTTGGTAAAAAACCGCCTAGGACACCTGAGGTCATCAGATGCACACTCTGGTGTTATCACAAACCTCACGGGCTGTCTGTCACCTGAGTCCTAGGGTCTGGTGTCACCTTGGAGATGGCTCCACTGCTTTAGGCCTCTGTGGCGCCTCACCTGGTTCTTGAACCCCTGTCCTTGCCTACCTCCCTTCCTGGTTCTCTCCTCCTCTTATGTAACATTCTGTTCACAGGTGTGTCTGCTGTGGGGGTCTGCAGGCTTGTACCCGAGGATCCCATGGCTTTCTGGTTCCGTGCTGTTGTTACAAGATTCCCGTGACTCTTGTCTGACCCTTCTCGCCCTCCTCTGTCAGAGAAATGATAATGTGTTAAGTTTGGCATTGGGTGCTTTAGAACACTCTGTAAGCAAGCATCACTGACACGCCGTGTATGGCATGTATTCCTTCCTGCAAGCTCAGGTGTGAGTGTGGGAAGCTTGTACTGTAGCTGGTACCCTAACCTTCCTTCTCCCCTTCTCTTCTCTCTTTCTTTTCTCCCACAAGGTTCAGCCACACTTCACCACTGGCAGCAGCTGGCCCAGCCTCATCTCGGGGGCATCCTGGACCCTCGTCCTGGTGTAGTCACCAAGGGCTTCCGCACGCTGGACGTTGACGTGGATGAAGTGTACTGCCTTAACGACTTTGAGGAAGACGACACAGGTGACCACATTTCTCTCACCGGCCTAGCTACCTCCACGCCAATTCAGCACCCGGAGACCTCAGGTGAGAGGTCTCGAGCACGTGTGACTGTCTCAGGCAGCAGAAGTTACTCCAGCCAGCCTCAGGCTTCCCCAGAGGAGATGCACAAGCCGCCAGCGCCAGCGGGCCTGGAGGAGGAGGAGGAGGGGTCTGGTGAGGGCACCTCAATTAGTCCTGTAAACCTGACACCTTTACCGGAGACAGAGCTCTGGGCCTTGCTCACCTCTGTTCCTGGCACCATCCGTAGTAACTCTGTGTCTGTAGCTTCCGCTCGTCTGTGTGGGTGATAGCAAAAAGCCTTTCCCATCGCCAGGTTCTGCTTCTAAAGTAGAGACCAAACCCTCCACTTTGTGACGGGTGGGCACCTGTGTCCATCCTGGAGGTGCAGGACCCGCTAGGGCCCTGCGTGTGGGAGCAGGAGAGGCTGCTAAAAAGTAATCCATGGGTCCCCGAGAACAGGTGCTCCTGGGATCTGCGCCTGCCCCGACCCTCTCTGATGGGCCATTTCCCTATCACCTTGGGATTTCCAAAGTGAGCAAGCTGGGCAGTTTCAGGGAGATGATGGTGCAGTAGGATGTGAGGAAATCAGGCTGAAGTCTGGGGACTGGGTAGATGGTGCCTGGAAGGTCACGTCAACTTCAGTGAAGGGGCGTGTGCTCTTTCATGTATTCAAAATGGAGTTTTTTATAAGTGTTTAGCGACGCTCTTTAACCAGTTACACCCTGAGAGATGGCATCAACTTCTTACAAAGAGGAAGCTAAGTGCTCTGGCTAGACAAGTCCCACCACCAGGTGTCAGAAGTGTGACCTCGGGTTACCGGGTAACCCACAGACCTCCCGCACTGGGATGGGAAGTTTATGCTCAGGGCTCCTGGGACCTCTGGGGTGTTAGGTGGTTACTGCTAATCCATGTGCTCCGTTAGCTGGGAAGACAAAGAACTCAGGGTGTGAGAGGAGAGATGAATGGTCCCAGCGCCATCAACCTTGTGACATCCCCAGATCACTAAATGCAAAGCAAGGATAGTCTTCTTTCTGGTTCATAATTATAATTGTAGAGGACACACATTTGCCATGAAATCCAAGCCAAGGCCGGGGTTTCGGTAATGTTGCCTGTACATAGGTTTAATTGTAGACAGCGGTGGTCAAGGGGCTTGACCTGATCCGGTTGTTTCTTTAAATTGTCAACTTTAGAGGCGCCATCACAAAAATTTTGTTTTGAGTTTTTAAAAGGGAATGAAACCGTTCATCCGGTGAGATCTGCACACTCAGTTAGGCCTGGTGGTGCATATTTACCATCCAGGCACTTATATCCCAGGAAGCTGAGGCAGGAGGGTCTCAAGTTCAAATCCAGCCTGGGCTACAGAGTGAGACTCTGTTTCAACAAAACAAAGAAGGGACAGCAAGCTACAGCACCAGCGTCTGGCTAACCACCATGGGAAAGTATTGAAGGGAGAGGTCATGTAGGTGCTCCCTGTAGCCGGAATGCCCATCCTGGGAGGTGAAAGGCACACCCCAGAAAGAGTAAAATCATTGCACCAAGAGCTGTGTGAGAGGTCAGAGGGTAAAAGCCCTGGTTATGAGGACCAGAGGCCCAGCCTCTGCCCTTCCGTGACAATGACCTCTGCCCTTCCGTAACAGTGACCTCTGCCCTTCCTGTGACAGTGACCTCTGCCCTTCTGTGACAGTGACCTCTGCCCTTCCTGTGACAGAGACCTCTGCCCTTCCTGTGACAGAGACCTCTGCCCTTCCTGTGACAGAGACCTCTGCCCTTCTGTGACAGTGACCTCTGCCCTTCTGTGACAGTGACCTCTGCCCTTCCTTCCTGTGACAGTGACCTCTGCCCTTCCATGACAGTGGCCTTTCTGGCCTTGCTGAACCTTAACATACGTTCACTCAGCAACTTGATCTGGGGTAGCCAAACACATGTAGAGAAGAAACAATAGAAAGTTGGGTCTCAGTGTGTGTCCCCAGGAATCGATAGTTTCTCGGGGTCATTCAGGAAAGGTGTCTCATTTGGGGGCGAGTTCTCTAGAGCTTGCTTCCTCCGTGGGAATCTCTTCTCTGGAAGCAGGGTGCAGAGGGAAGGTGTGCAGAGCCGCGCAGGCCGTGGCTGCTTTCCTCCACTGAAATGGCAGGACTGCTCTGCTGCAGGAGTGGAGTTTGGGACTCTGCCACCCCGAGTCACACTGGGCGCCCCAAATGCTCCTGGTGCACAGCGGGCGAGGGTGGGTAAAGGCTGATGGGTCTCCATGAGAAGGCCTGGGTTCCACGCTGTCGGGATTTATATCCCACCGGCCTGGTCCCTGCTGGCCCAGCGCTGACACCTGAGCTCCCAAAGCGGCTGTGTGCCTGGGGACATCTCAGAGGGCAGAGGGCAGACGTGTGAAGCAGGAGGCAGGCGGCAGCAGGACTGAAGAGTGGAGAGACTCACCTGGTAGACATTTTTATTAGTGCATTTTAACGTGTCTCTTGAAGCACCCTTTGACTCCTCCCCCCCTTAATCCCATGTCTTAAAGGCGGGTTCCATGTTGTTGTGTTGTAAATGGTCTAGAGATTAAAATGGACTATTGAAAACAACCTTTAGGTCATAGTTTTACTTCATTTTAATGAGTATTTGATGTCCCGAATTAACAGAGGAAGCACATTTTTTTTTTCCAGGATAGTCAACGCCTAGTCCTACCAGGACTCTGTTTTAGTTTGTGGTTGAGGACGACCTGCATAGGGAAGGGTTAATTAAGCCCACTTGTCAGCTGGTCCGGTGGACCGAGCTGCAGGACTGCTCAGGCTCAGTTGCATTCCCCTGAAGACCCAAAGGGTAGGAAAAGATGGGATTAAACCAACACCAGAGACGAAGTCAAAAGTCAGTTTTTTATCAGTCTGTCACTCACATACATGGAGATAATGCCCTGAGGCTGGCTCATGCCTTATCTACCCGTGTCCACCGGAAGTGCACATGACTCGCCAGGGCCCCCAGATCCTGGCATCAGTGTAGACCGTTAAAATCACACTCATTTAAAACAGATGCCCTACATCCCAAAGCCCCAGGGCCACCAGAGGCAGACATCAGGAAACACCCTTTTTGCGGCTTCCTTATCTAGAACAGAGACCCAAGCTATCCCTGGAGCTCTGCAGAGCGAAGGAATGAAAATAATAGCCCCCCACGGAGAGGAGGAAGTGTGGTCAGTGAAGCATTCCCTCAGCTCAGTCACAGAGCGGGAACCCATTCGAGCAAGTCTGTCCCACCTCTGCCCACACAAGAGGGTCCGCATAGCTTGTATGAAGAAGCTGGGCCCCGTGGCCCAGGGTCTGGAAGGGAATGCCGGCACTATTGGCTCACAGACCTTCCGGTATCTCTGGCAGAGGGAAGTGCCTTCCGTGTTCCCCGTGGGAAGGGGACATTTCCCCAGTCCTGGCTCTCACCCTTGAGTCCTTGAATGAATGGTCTGTTCACAGCCACCTGGGTCAGGACATGCTAAGAAAAGACCTAGAACCCTTTCTAAGAGCGTCTGGTGAACTGAGCAGGACAGGTCAGCTGCAGCCCAGAAGCAGCTGACCGAATGGAAGGGCCGATTCCTCAAAAATGGACAGGCAGCCATGGCCCTGCCTAAAACATTCAGAGCAGAGCCTACTGCGGAACGCCTTCTCTCTGGCATCCATTCCTCCAGGACACCGGAGCTGCCGTGTGGCCTGCCCAGGCATCTGTGTGAGTCTGCTCATGTGGAGAGGCCTTCATGAGCACACAGGGATGTTCAGACAAGGCAGCCGCCCCCCCACCCCAGGGAGAATGGGGGACTACCCTCCAACCTGCCCGAGCAGGCAAGGGTTCTTCCTGGCCTCTCTGTGTGAGCCCCAGAAGGGAGGATGAGCCAGTGGCATGGGGTCTGGGCCTTGTTGTAGAAAGAGATCCGGAGAGAGTTTTGCATTTACTCCCTTTGATAGTTTATGTTATTCCAAAGTTGCCTTTTCCTCCAGAGGGTACCTCAGAGGCACTCAAACTGACCCTGCCCTCTCTGCAGGATGCTGTAAAGTAGTTAATCTCCTAATTCATGCATACTTTTTTGACGAAACAGACAACAGACAGTTTGCCATGGTGAGAATAAAATTTTTAAGTTCTCAAGAACTAAATGTCCATTGTATAGAATCAGAAAAAGATCTTATGATTCTCTTCTGTCTCCACAATGGAACCTTCCAGAAAACCTACCAGACCGGGGTATAATGGACTGGGAGCCAGGGGCCTTCAGAGTTACGAGACCAAGACTAGGGCTGTGTAAGCAGAGGAACATGAGAAGGAAGGGAAGCCAGAAGCTACTCGCTTAGATAGAAAGTTTTGGCAAAAGAACAGCAATTAATGGTCTAAAACCACTTTTATCTTGGAGGGGGGAGTGGGGGTAGACATCTGGTATCCCATCACTCAGGTGGCTGAGACAGGGGGATTATGAATTCAGAGGCTAGTCTGAGCTACATAAATAGACTGTTAAAACAACACGTTTTGCATAGCCTCATTTAAAACAGTGTGGCGATGACCTCCTGTGGAGGGAAGTGCAGGTTAACAATGCAACATCCTTTGCTCCGTGTTGTATGAATATGGCAGTTGGGCACATGATTTCATACATGATCTTTCCCAGGCACTGTTGTGCTATGAAGCGTTTTCGAACCCCTGCCCTGATGTTCGCCTTTGTAGGAAGAGCTCTAAAACATTGCTTTCATGTCCTTTTTTTTTTTTGGCTCATGAAAAGGAGCCTCGTGGCAAGGCAGCCTCTCCATCCCAGGCAGGACAGTGCCGTACAAGATGGGCGCTCTGTAAAAGCAAAACCTGGCCCATGTGCTTAGGCTCAGCTCACGCCAGGCAGGCCGTTTTTGAAGATGACAACTTTTATTTTCAGCAAGTTTGTTTGGTTTGGTAGGAAAGGCCCCTGGGTGCTACTGTTCGTTGATGTGGTGGCCACTCCTCTGTGTGTGTGTGTGTGAGAGAGAGAGAGAGAGAGAGAGAGAGAGAGAGAGAGAGACTGTGTGTCTGTGTGTGTGTGAGAGAGAGACTGTGTGTGTGAGAGAGACTGTGTGTGTCTGTGTGTCTGTGTGTGAGAGAGAGACTACTGTGTGTGTGTGTGAGAGAGAGAGAGAGACTGTGTGTGTGTGTGAGAGAGAGAGAGACTGTGTGTGTATTTGTGGTGTGGTGTGTGTGTGAGAGAGAGACTGTGTGTGAGAGAGAGACTGTGTGTCTGTGTGTGTGAGAGAGAGAGACTGTGTGTGTGAGAGAGAGACTGTATGTGTGTGTGTATTTGTGGTGTGGTGTGTATGTGTGATAAAGAGAGACTGTGTGTCTGTGTGTCTTTCTGTGTGTGTGTGAGAAAGAGAGAGACTGTGTGTCTGTGTGTGTGTGTGTGTGAGAAAGAGAGAGAGACTGTGTGTCTGTGGTGTGTGTGTATGTGTGCGTGTGTGTAGAAGGCGTTCATAGAGAGTGCACAGCAGGTTGGAATCACATGCCAGCAGCCTCACACCCACATGGCCAAGTCAAGAAAGGGGGCAGGTACACTTAGGTCCATCCTTCACCCAAGTTGCCCACTCCCCACAGGGGGAGCGTAGCAGGCGCTCTGTGCCCTGTGAAGATGGGGTCCCTTTCTCAAGATTTTCAGATACACTTGAAAAAAAGGTTTTTTGACATTTTTAGGAGTTATTTATGCAATCTTTGACAGACATGCCTTGGAGCTGAAGACAAGGGTCAGTGGGTAGAGCACAAAGCCCTGGGTCCCATCCCCAGCTCCGTAAAACTAGGGGAGGTGATGTACACCTGTAGTCTCAGCCCTTAGGAGGTGGAGTCAGGAGCATCAAGGTCAGGGTCATCATCCTAGGCTATCTAGTGAGCTCCAGGCAGCCTGGGACACGTGAGCCCCTATCTCAAAATAAAAGAAGGTATAGATGAGTGTTTGGCCTAGCCAGCGTTCCCCATTCTCGAAGGTCTGTGCAGTAGCTTAGGTTTGTATCAGCAACTCAAGACTGCAGTTGCAGCCACAGGCTTCAGCGCCTCTGCGTGTGCCCGATGGCTTCTAGGGTGCTGTTCAGAGAGGAAACCTGTTAGTCCGGTGCATTGCCAGCTTGGACTGGCCCCTCCCCAGAGGACGCACGGAAGGAAGGGCCGAATGTGTCTGCCAGGATGGGCAGAATCCCAGTCATCTTTAAGTCTCTGTAGGACCCCTGAGAGCAGCAGAGCGTCTGGCCATGGTCCTCTCTTCTCGGCACTTGGGGCTGTGGGGAAGCAGCCGTGCTGGGAGGCTAGGCACTCTGCAGGGCAACAGCCACCCTGGTTTATGTAGCACCGCTCACCACCACCCAGCTCTGTGGAGACCCAGAACTGTGTCCGGGATGACCCATCATGGGTCCTTAGCCATAGGCAAGCAGGTAGGGTCATTTCCTAAGCACCTCCACTCCAAGCAGAAGCTCACAGGCCACGTCAGCAAACAGGAGCAGAGTGGGCTTTGCCCTTCCCACACGCTCCAACACAGCATAGAGTGGGTGCCTGTGGTGTGCCAGTCATCTGTAGTTCACCCCTGTGGGTCTCTCGCAGCTATGGTTGAGTTGATTTTAAACCTTACCAGTCAGCATCAAAATCTCTAGCAAGAGACCAGCTAGACAATAAGGATTAGGATTGTAAAATATAAGATGTGGTCAGAAAACCAGAGTGGGCTATCATCTTAGTGAGCACAAAGCCCAAATCAGCACAGGAATCTACCCCTGAGAGTGCCTGGCTCGCTTGGATAGGAGCAGTAACCTTGAACCTGCTTGCAACCTGCCACTCAGCCTTTGGCTGCAATAAATGAGTCATCTGTCCATGCCCCATGATGCTTGAAACCCTCCCGTGTGGCTAAGATGAGAATAAGGATTGCACCAGGAGCCATTCCAAGAAACCCCGCCCTTTGCACCCCCAAGTGAGGCCCATGAGGCAAACGAGCAGACTTGCAGTTCAGCTGGGCATTGGGCTGTGGCGTGCAGCGTGTGGTCTTGGCAACTCCGGTTTGAACCCAAGCTCCCGCTCAGCAAAGTGTGTTTTCATGTCTAGCTTGTTTGTATCCTGAAGCCAACAATCAGGGCTCAATGTTTGCTTCTCTGGGACGGACAGGAGGGGCTACTGGAGAGCCCCTTCGTAGAGAAACTCACTGTCTCTGTATTGTGTCCCAAGGAAGGGAGGCGCAGCTGCGTCCCGGCAGTCCGTGGTGACACCGAGAGCCCGAGAGCCCAGGCATCCCAGTGGTATTGTGGAGGAGCCCAATCTCTGGCTTTGGCTCTTCAGATAATCAGTCTCCTTGGTCTTCACAGCCGCCCATTGCTCCCGGGGAGTGGGGGACGTGAATTTTTAGCAGCCTTTTCTTATCTCCCAATCTCATTTGGATGTGATGGGTTTTGCTTCTGATGATTTGACTCCCTCTCTAAAATGTTCTTGGTAACTGCACACCTAATGGGCTGGGGAGGGGCAGTTGCACACTCTGACCATTTGCTCAAATGGGGATGCACTTCTAAATTTAATCCCTCCTTGACTCCTTTATTTTTTTTTAAATGTTATCTCCTACTACCATGTTGTCTTAATGATCTATTTACCCCTTTCCCTCTCTGTCTTTCCTCAATAACCCTCTTCTCAGACTTCCTGTTCTTCTTTTTCCTGAACTTTGTTGCTGTCCAAGACTTGTGATTGTTTGGTTGCCTCCTCTTTATAGCTCGGTCCATTTTTGTTGGCGCTCTGTAGCACGTTCTCGGCTACCTGAACTCGGGAACCTCTGCTTGCACCCAACGCTAAAGCCATTGTTCCTTTCTTTTTTTTAATTTAAATTTATGTGCATTGGCATTTTGCCTGCATGACGGTGTCAGGTCCCCTGGGATTGGAGTCACCGTTGCCACTGTTGTGGGTCCTGGGAATTGAACCCAAGTCCTCTGGGAGAGCAGCCAGTGCTCTTAACCACCGAGCCATCTCTCCAGCTCCCACGAAGGCCGTGTCTGTGTCTTAGTTGCTATGTTCCCTTCTGTGCCTTCCACTGAAGCTCTGCTCAAAGTTGGCTGCCACCCTAGAGTCACTGGGCCCTCGTGGACACAGAGCTGGGACATGCTTCCAACAGAAACTACATTTACCCTATTCTTGTAGCCATCATCTATATATTTGTGCACTGGATTTGTCCGTCCCGCCTCAATCTGTGTCTCCAACCCATTCTCACCTATTTTTTATTATTACTATTATTATTATTATTATTAATTTTCTTATGTTTGATTCACTTGGTTTCTGGTTTTCTTTTAAGACAAAGCCAGATTGCCCCCTCCCCCCTTTTTCAAATCCAAGAGAACCCTTGTTGCAAGAAGATTCTAGTAGTTCGAATCTTCACACACAGTCTTTGGGTTTCTTGGTCTCTGAAGTCTGGAGTCTTTTCCCAGGAGGCCTCTGGGGGCTGCGCTGCCGCAGGGCTGAGCAATGGGGTGGGTGACCTCTCATGAGTCCATCATGCATGTGTTTGATGCTCCCCTCCACAGACACACACTTGGTTTTGGGGGTTTTTGTTTTTGTTTTTGTCTTCCCCCCTGACGCTCAGGTTATGAGCTAGGACGACCTTGACAATCATGACGTCTTTGGTAGACTCCCAACCCATTCCTTCGCTGGCTTCTGGTGCATGGTCCTTACACTCACATGATTTGCTTTGCTGCAGCCTTGGTCATCAGCTGCCCTAACAACAACGCTTAGAGACATCAAAGGAGACCACCCTTGTCTCAGTTCTGGTAAAAAGGGGGCTCGTAGCGACCATGGGGAAGGAGCGTAGGGCAGCAGTGGCGGGTATGTCAGACCAGCCTGGGTTCTGGATCTCTCCTGGACGGTGTTGTTGGGGCTGCTAAGGCCACCTCCCACCTTGACCATGGCACGGGGTCAGTAGTGGAGCCAGCTTCCCTGAGACCCTTTCTGTATGAACAGAAAAGGGAGCTTCGTGAACCGCACCCTGATCCCAGGCACCAAGCACCTCTACCTGCCCACTCCACCCCTCCCTCCGGGCAGGGCATTGGCAGCTACTTGTCAGTGAAAAGACATGCGCAGCAAATGATGCTGGATGAAAAAGCAGGCCCGAGCCCTGAAGTGGAAATCTAAATTAACCCATGAAGGCCCATTGGCCCCCCCCCCCCCCCCCCGTCCCCTGGGACCTGGATTCACTACTGGCCCAAGAACTCTGATGAGGAACCCTGTCTGGATTGGGCCGGAAGCTGGGATTCGATGCTCTGCAGACCAGTGCTCAAAAACATGGTTATTTCTGAGGAACCACCTTCAGTCCAGAACATCGTGTCTTGACTTCCTCGCCCAGATCCAGTTCACAAGGTAGCCCATCGCCTCTCACGTCTGTGGAGGGTCGTGCTGGATTCTAACATCTATTGTGGTTTATCTGGGTGCGAGGAATGTGTTTGTTCTTCCTCTCCTGATCTAGCGCACTACCCTGGGAAGTGCATGTCCCAGACCAACTCCACCTTCACCTTCACCACCTGCCGAATCCTCCACCCTTCAGACGAGCTCACGCGGGTCACGCCGAGGTAAGGGACTATGGCTCTGGGGTGGGTGGGAGCAATACAAGTTGGAGAATGGCCTTTCTCACAAGGTGTGATGGTGGAAGTTAAGAGGTTCGTGCGAAGGCCAGCTCCAAGCCAGGTATGGTGTTGCGCACCTTTAATCCCAGTATCCCAGCAGGCAGAGGCAGGTGGGTCTTTTGTGAGTTTGAAGACAGTCTGATCTACTTTGTAAGTTCCAAGTGAGCCAGAGGTATATAGTAAGACCCTGTCAAGGAGAAACAATTAAGAAAAAGGGGGAGGGGCTGAGTTTGATCTCCATCACCTACATGCTTCTAATCCTAGGTGGATGGCCCCTTGGGGTTTACTGGCCAGCCAGCCTAGCCCACTTGATGAGGCTTTGGCCAGAGAGACTTACCCTGTCTCAAACACAAGGTAGATGGTACCTGAGGGGCAGTAGCTAAGAAACAGTAGCTCTGGCCTCTGTGCATGCTCCTGCACCCACACTCAGATACTCGCATGCATAAGCACGCTCAGGGAGACCCAGCCCAGCAGGTGTAAGCACATGGAGCCACTCATTCTAGGTCCTGTCTTTCTTTCTGAGCCTTTGTTTGTTCAGATCCAGAGTGGGGGTGGGGGGCAGTGCCTAGGAAAGCCACTGCCACTGTCCCCTGTGGATGCTACTCCCCTTTCCTGGCTGAAGCCAGAATTTGGGCAAGCACCGGGGATGTCCCGGCATGGTGTTGACCCAAAGCTTGCCAATGGAGCATGGGCTTTTGTCACGGTAGAGTTGCTGAGCTCTGTGGAAACCCTCACCCCCTGGAGCAGACTCCAGGAAACAGTCGTCACAGCCAAACTCTAATGGCCAGTATGGGAAAAACTCTGTGGTGGAGTCACATGTCCACTCTGGCTTGTATCCCTCGCTCGGGCACACCATCTGGAGAGATGTCTGACTAGATTGCAGTCATGTGGCCTTACAGGGGGAAAAAAAAAAAAACCAGGAGAATGGCCTCTCACAGCAGAGGAGAGCAACCTCCCCCATTACCCCTTCGTGCATGACACAGCCAAACAAGACCACAGAGTTAGTGTATGGTGTAGGGAGGGAGGTGAGAGCAGCCACCCCAAGGAGCACCTTAAACCGTGAATAATTCTCCACAGGTCTTGTGAGGATGCCGACGAAGCAGCCATATGCCCCGTTGATCTGAGAGATGTAGGGCAGAGAGTCTGAGCCCACGGGAAAGGCAGGGGGTGAGCACACGGCCAGTAGACCCTGCTCCTGCAGGGCCACACCCAAGGAGCTGTGTGTGCAACTGTGGCTGCCACTAACCCGGGGACAAAGGCTTTGATGTGTCTCTGTGGTTGTGCCTGGTTAACTTGGCCTTGACTATCATTCCTCCTAACCCAGCTGAGTGCCCACACTAACGAAGGCCTAACCAAGGTCTCACCCGTCCGTCGGGATCCCTGGATTTCTGCTTTGTTTCCATCCCCCCCTCCCCTTGCTGTCCAGGGAGATGCTGGCTTCCAGGCCTGACTTTGTTTATAAAAGGTTATTCTTAAAGTCACAGGATGTCCCTCGTTAAAAGCTGTGAGTAACTGTAGTTTTGGCTGAAGCTATCGGCCTCAGAGTGCCCCCCCCCCCCCGAGTATGTCTTCCCCCACAAGTCCCATGTGGCCGCACTGGGGACCAAAAGGTGAGGAGTAAGAGGGGGCTGTCTTGCCTGAGTTGGGAAAAAACACAGCAGGACAAAAACCCTGAAGGCCCTTCTGGGGATGGCTGTGTTAATAAGCCTTCTAGTCTAGAGCACGCTTACCTTCAAGCAACCATCAACATTTGTTTAAAAAAAAAAAAAAAAAAAAAACCACCCTCCCTGTGCTTTCTGCAAACCTCACCTCTCCCATCCCAGGAGCTGCTGTGGTCTCTGCAAGTGCAGAGTCTCCCCCTGCTGAGCCAGTGTGAGATGAACTTTCCCCTGACTCCCACCCTGTGCCCACCGACCCGCTGGGGAGACCAGCCACAGGTGTGGCCTCCTGCACCTGCCCTTGAGCTGCCTGTGTCTAGGGAGGAGGACCTTCTCCAGAATGGGCGCCCTGTTCCTTCCCTTCTGCCAGCTGGTGCCTGCCCAGAGTACCTGGGCCTCCTAGGGAGAGTCTTGGGGACCACTCAGCTGGCCTGTTACCAGGGGAAGCTGGCCACTGCACCTGAAGCCTGGAACAGGCAGCCACTGGCATGGGTCCCACGAAGTGATGGCAGCATGTCCTCTGTGCCCCTGTGCTCCCCTGAGAGTCTTCTTCGTCAGCGCAGCCTGTTGCTTCTTCCTGTCCCCGTGGCCTGCTCGGCTGGAGGACAGGTGCTGAGACCTCAGAGGCCCTGGTCAGCAGGGCACGGTGGATGAGCTTCGAGCATTACAGACAAATTGATTGTGGGAGGTGTTGCTCCACCATATCCCGAGCAGTTTGGGCAACAGGAAAGAGGAGCTGGAACAGTGGCGGGTCGGGGGGTGAGTGCTGTGCCGTGGGTGGCCATTTCTGCTGGTCCTGTAGCGGGCTCTCATGCTCAGAGCTCTGGCTCATGTCTCGGGAAGATCGAGATGTCTGGGAAAAGAACTGTTTGGGGTGATTTAGCTGTTGAAGGGTCCGCCTCCCGCCCTGACGATAGTGGGGTCAAATCCAGGACTGTCCACTTCCTGGCCCAGTGTGACACACTGAGTGAGCCCACAGCTGACCTTGGAGCCCAGGTCACCCAGGTCACTATGTACAGAGAGAGGGAGCAGCTCAAGCACCAGCCAAGGCTAAACAGAGGGGACCACGGCAGTTTCCTGTTAACTTGGAGCACAATCGTATGTAAGGGGATACCCCCCATAAGAAATGAGTGGCAGATGCAGACAGAGAGTCCCTGAGGGCACGGGGTGCCTTCTCCCACCCCAAGCTCCTTCTGCACACTCTGCCCTAGGCAGGGCCGCTGATCCTCCCAAAGAAGCCTGTGACCTTTCTGATGAGTAACCAGCCCTTTCTCTTGCAGCCTTAACTCAGTCCCAGCTCCGGCTTGTAGCAGCACTAGCCACTTGAAGTCTACGCCAGTGGCCACTCCATGCACCCCCCGGAGACTGAGCCTGGCCGAGTCCTTCACAAACATCCGAGAGTCCACAACCACCATGAGCACATCCCTCGGACTGGTATGGTTGCTGAAGGAACGAGGCATCTCAGCGGCTGTGTACGACCCCCAGAGTTGGGACAGAGCCGGCAGGGGCTCCCTCCTCCACTCCTGCACCCCTAGGATGGCTGTGATCCCATCCACCCCACCAAACTCCCCTATGCAGACACCTGTGGCCTCGCCACCCTCCTTCGAGTTCAAGTGCACGAGCCCTCCCTACAACAACTTCCTGGCTTCCAAGCCCGCCAGCTCCATCCTGAGGGAGGTGAGGGAAAAGAAACCGGTGAGGAGCAGCGAGAGCCAGACGGACGTGTCTGTCTCCAACCTCAACCTTGTGGACAAAGTCAGGAGGTTTGGGGTGGCCAGAGCGGTGAACTTGGGACGACCACATATCCCCACCTTGACTGAGGATCAGGGACCTCTCCTCTGTGGAGCCACAGGACCAGCACAGGCTTTTGTCCCTGGGGGCCTGGTCCCTGAGGGCCTGCCTCTGGGGTGCCCCAGTGGCATCCGGCGGAATCGAAGTTTCCCCACCATGGTCGGGTCCAGTGTGCAGATGAGAGCCCCCGTGATCCTCACCTCTGGCATCTTGATGGGTGCTAAGCTCCCCAAACAGACTAGCTTGCGGTGAGCCCAGGGATGGCCGCCATGCAGGAGAGCAGCTCCAAGCCTCCTGTCCCGCACAGAGCACCCACAGCCGTTTCCCCTCTGAGGTCTACTTCTCCCGAGCTAGACAAATCAACCGTGTGCCTCGTGGGGGGGGGGGGAGGAGAACTCCACACGGTGTGTACGCGGGCCTTGGGGACCTTGCATCTGCTCTCTTCCAATCTGCAGGAAGTGATACAGCCCTACGAGGTCACACTCTCGTGATGCCACCCGAGCTCACCGGGAGGGGGGAAGGTGGCGTCCTTTCTTCTTTACTTTTAAGAAGCACTGAAATTCCCAGGGGTGTTCTTATCCCATGGATAGGAATCTGGTGAATTCTGCAAAAGACTGCCCTGTCGCACGCCACAGCTGCCACATGGCACGGGTCACAGTGCATCAACAGCCTGGGTGTCACTGGGCCTTCTTGCCCTCCAGTGACAGCGACAGGGCCGCTCACCATCTCCTGGTGTGGGTGGTCCAACTCCTTCAAGACCTGCACTGTTCTGGCCTGACGGACTGTCCACTCTTGGGATGTCGTCAGCTGCCGGGCTCAGAGCCTGACCTGAGAAGAATGTATTTACACTCAGATGCACCATCAGGCAGCCCCTCTGTGTTCTGTGTGATCGTTTTATTTTTATCTTTTCCATTTTTAAGAATTTTATTAGCAGGGAAGTCTCAGTACTGGCAGTTTCTCTTGGTGGTTCTCTGATGCCAAAATGGCGTGCGCGCGCACACACACACTAATTTGCTAATAACATAGCTTATTTCTGGGACCCAGTGTCACAGCCAGGTTGATGTATGACCAGTTATCACTGTGTCAAAGGATCAAGGGGACAAGATGGTTAAATCTACACACGGTAGAGGAAAGGGGAGAGCCCAGAGCACACCTCATTGCACCCTGGGTCAAGATTGATCAGGTTTGCTGTCTGCTAGCCCCTCTCCAATCTGATGGGAGCTCAGGCAGCGTGTGTGATGGGCTCTGATGCCATTCAGGGGCTACATCTTCCTTTTTTTTTTTTGTTTTTTTGTTTTGTTTTGTTTGGTTTTTTGAGACAGGGTTTCTCTGTGTATCCTTTGCTGTCCTGTAACCCCCTCTGTAGACCAGGCTGTCTTGAACTCACAGAGACCTGTCTGCCTCTGCCTCCCTAGTGCTGGGATTAAAGGCACGGGCCACATTTTCTTATCCTCTCCTTTCAAAGCAGGAGTAAGTTTCCTCCCCGTCCCCCAAGGCCTTTGTCTCCTCATCCTGTTTCTGCCCATAGGAAAAGAAAAAAAAAATCAGAGGTGCTTATGAATGGAAAAGGCGTGAGGAATGGCCTAGGCCTGTTGCTGTTACTTACTCAGTTGTGGGCTTTTATTTATTATCTGTGTCTGATGTCTGATGTATTTTAATCAGACGACTCCTCCCCTTCCAGCTCCAGCCAGTGTGTGTGTGTGTGTGTGTGTGTGTGTGTGAGAGAGAGAGAGAGAGAGAGAGAGAGAGATCTCACCCCAGGCATAATATTTATTTCCTTTTGTCTGAATATGACTGTAGACCTGTGTGTCACCTGCCCCAGACATCTGTGGAAGGATAGCATCCTGTGTACAAGAAATTGTCACATGGACCCTCCCCTCCCCCCAGCAAAAGGTGTGTCCTTGGACAGAGTGACAGACACTCACTTCACGTCCACTGAGGATGCATCAAGAAGGTCCCCCAAACAGCAAGCTGTAGTCCTGCTATTTCAAACCATTTATTCTCGGAACACAAGGGTGCTGGTTGGTCAGGCTCCCGGCTGTTGTGGGTGTGCAGTCACTCCGAGCGATGTACCTTTCTTATCTGAATGTATTTTAAAGCAGTAGGTAGAACAGCAAAGGAGGATGACAAACACGCCTTTGAACAGATGTGTCCAGAGGAGCCACCCACCTGCACTGGAAACACCCGTGTGAAAACCGGCACGCCAGAGGTGATGCTTAGTGTAGTTAATAAACCAGTGATCAACATTAAGCAACCACTACCAAAAACTATGTTGTAATGCATCAAGATCAACAACAAAATTTTATTCGCTAATGGGTATCAATAAAACAAGCTCAAAGCTGGAGACTTTGTCTTTTCACTTAGCCTGTGTGTGGGTCTGTGCACAGGCAGAGTGCAGTTGCCCTTAGAGGCCAGAAGAGGGCAGTGGATCCCCTGGAGCTGGAGTGACTGGTGGTTGTGAGCTGGGACCCAAACTCAGGGCCTCTCCAAGAGCAGTATGAGTTCTTCACGCTGCCTTGACACCACCTTTTCACTCAGGAGATTGGCCTCTTTGAGAGCTGCAGATGTCTCTCTATTTGGGGACAGTAAGTGAAAGGCATGTCCTTTACATACTATCCCCCTTCCATCTTTTCCCAGCCAGACCCTGATGCACTTTTTAGGGCTGCACGCTGCTCCGTGGAATATACATTGCGAACACACAGGGAATGACATCATGAGTGTTAGAGTCTGGGGGCATAGCATCATGGGTGTCAGGGACATTGTGGGGTGTGACGTCATGAGTGGTAGTCAGGGACGGGGGGGGGGGCAAGCGTCATGGGTGCGAGGTCCAACCATTTGGTAGTGATGGCCTTAGGAAAACCACTTAGCTGTCTTTGCAGGCCTTTACCTTTTTAATCTGCGAGGAGGGACAACGGATGTCCTGGGGTCGGTTTTTGAGCACTTACTGTTGGGCAATGAGCTGGACTGTTTTATGTCAGTTTCACACAAGCTGACCTGAGAGGAGCCAGCCTCATTAAGAAAAATGGCCCCATAAGATGTGGCTGTAGGCAAGCCTGTAGGGCATTTTCTTAATTAGTGGTTAATGGGGAGGGCCCAACCCATTTGTAGGTGGTGCCATCTCTGGGCAGGTGGTCCTGGGTTCTACAAGAAGGCAGGCTGAGCAAACCATGAGGAGCAAACCAGTAAGCAGCTCCCCATGGCCCCTGCATCAGCCCCTGCCCCCAGGATCCTGCCCTGCTTGAGTTCCCGTCCTGACTTCCTTTGGTGATGAACAGTGATGTGGACGAGTGAGCCACATAAACCCTGTCCTCCCCATGGTATTGGTCATGGTGTTTTAGTCTAGCAATAGATGCCCTAGCTGAGACAGGCAACATCTTTGGTGCTGGTGAGGAACATCTCTGTTCTCTTAGGACTGATCTGCTTAGGAAAGGATGCACAGAGCACAAGGAGCCTAGGGGAGGGTTGGGGTGAGGGCTGCTCCACACTAGCAGGAGGGTTGGGGTGAGGGCTGCTCCACACTAGCAGGAGGGTTGGGGTGAGGGCTGCTCCACACTAGCAGGAGGGTTGGGGTGAGGGCTGCTCCACACTAGCAGTTCCCAAAAGCCCTCCAGGGAGGGACATTGTCTTTACGGGTGAGATCTGTGGCCCGAGGCTTATTTGAGCAGAAGGAGCAGCTAGGGAGGGGCAGCCTGTGTGTGTGTGTGTGTGTGTGTGTGTGTGTGTGTGTGTGTGTGTGTGAGTAGAGACAGGAAGCAGCTTAAGGTGGGTCAGCTTGTAGCTTGCACCTCAAGAGAATACAATCCATCTATCACAGCAGGGGGGGGCAGGACTGTGGGGGACATTTGGTCACATGTCAGGCTGGGCTAGCAAGCCACAGGGTCAGTCCCCATCTCCCCGTTGACATACTTCCTCCAGCAAGGCCTCACGTGCTAAAAGGCTCCTCTGCAACCTCCCCACACAGCTACAACCTGGGGACCAAGAGTTCAAACACAGACGGATGGATGGGGGACAGCTCACATTTAAACCACGCAGAGAGCCGCCATGGGAAGGATGGCAAGGGCCCTGATGCCCCCCGGGTGCCGCCTCACATTAAGCACCCCTCACATTAAGCACCAAGCCCCATGCTGATGTAGGAATAGGGGCTTATTATCAGAGCGTAATAGTAAAGCAGACTGAGGAAGCCAAGGGGAGCTTGCTCAGCTTCTCAAGTGTGGAGCAGGAACCCTCTGCACCTGCAACCTGGAGGGAACAGAAATGCTCATGTTAAGTCAGTATGGTTTCTGGATAGCACAGGGGACACTCTGAGTTGGGCCCACATGTCTGTATCAAAACAGAAAAAGAAAAAAAAAATCTTGGTCTTTTGAGAATTCCATACAGTATATTTTAATCATATTCACTGGCAACGTCACAACTTCTCCCATGCCCACACCCACCTCCCAAATCATGCCCTACCCCCAGCCCAGATTGTTCAGCCCGAGGACAAATGACCCCGAAGAAGCCAAGGCAAGAACCAGGAAAGAAAGACAAGTTCAAGGTTTTCATCTACCAGGAAAGAAAAGGCTGAGCACGGTTGCTGTGGAACCAGACGTGGAGGGGAAGCTCGCTGGGCCATGTTTGGTTTTGTTTTGTTTTGTGTATCTCTCTGCTGGTCCCTTACATACCCCACCCTCTCCCTCCCAGGCTCACTAGCCAATCACCCATGTCAGGAGCTGAGCAGAGGTGTGTGTGGCAGACAAGGAATGGAAGAGGGTAGGAAAGGACCCAATACATATTATGCATTGGATACTGACACACCCATCTTTTCGAGGCGTCTGAGTTCCAGCTTACGGGAAAAGCCTGGGCTCCAGGGACAGATGATCTGGTTTAACAGGGGCTGGTAAGGCTGTTACACAGTCCCACCCGGGATTCACCTCCCTCACAGGCCAGGGCTCCACTGCGCAATGGGGAAGGAGAGATGACAGCAGATGAATCCCAGGAGGGAAGTGTCCAGTCTCATGTAGACCTGAGGACTCACTACCACACACTGCCTGGGAGCCGGGATGAGACCAAAGGAAGTATGCACAGGGCTCCCTTACAGTTCTAACAGTGACACTCAGAACCTAGACACCATCTGGGGAAGACTGACAGATGGATGCGCCAACAGGAATTCCTGGGAGGGTGTAGGAGGGATTCATTTAAGACAAGGGGTTGGAGGAGAAACAGATGTGTATATCTGAGCTCTTGGGTGACATCATGGGCCAAGTGCACTTTGTTGCTCTTGCCAGTAGAGGGCACTCGGGGACAAAAGAAGACCCACGGGCATTGGCTGGAGCCCAAAATCAGATGTTTGCAATCAAGAAGGGCAGGTGCCTGTTCTCCCGCTTCAAGTCATCACCTGCAAATTGGCTTTGCCTGGGTTCGTTCAGGGTTGGGAGGAACTGCTCAGGGAGAGGACTGGCCTCTTCCTCAGCTCTTTCGGGATGTTCTGAAGCTCCATGCACCTAGCTCTCAGTCCCAGGCTGCTCTGGGGATCCAGGTGACTCCTAGCGGAGGGTGGTTAGGAGTACAGCTAAGTGAATCCCCATGGGTGGGGCACCAGGAACTCACGAAACCAGTGTAAATTTACCCAAGTGAGCTTGAGAGAGGCACCTAAGAAGCGGAAAATATCACAGCAGCATCCAGTGGGAGGAAGCGCCTCACACACCCTCCTGCCACACCTGGATCACCCAGAAGACACCTTAAAAATAGTTACGAGAATGTTACATGATATTAAGGTGTCACCCACCCTGGGGCATGATCCTAGCTAAAGTCGGCTTCAATTGTCAACTTGACACCACCTGGAATCACCCAGGACTACAATCTCGTTGAGGCGATTGTCTCCATTTGGTAGGCCTAGGGGCGTGTGTGTGCGTGCGTGTGTGTGTGTGTGTGTGTGTGTGTGTGTGTGTGTGTGTGTTGGGGGCGTGGCTGTGTGTGAAGAGACGGTGTCTTAATTAAGCTAATCTATATGGAAGGACCCACCCCAT
The DNA here is from genome assembly GCF_943737965.1 of Phodopus roborovskii. NCBI lineage: Eukaryota > Metazoa > Chordata > Mammalia > Rodentia > Cricetidae > Phodopus > Phodopus roborovskii. The sequence goes on from NW_026125295.1 coordinate 9,403,869, forward strand.
TGTGGGCGGTGCCATCCACCACGCTGGGGTCCCGGAGGTTCTCCACCCGTCCGGATTCTGACCCGTTTCTGCATGAATTCTGTGGATTTCTTCTTGCTTCACCTATTTTACCTTTACTTCCCTGCACTTACAAAAAAAAAAAAATATCTTCATGAAGCATTTAAAGTTTAAGATGAGACTACAACAACAGACGGGACAGGACGTCCTTGCCATTTACGTGAGCGAGGCCTCACAGTTGCAAATGTAAGCGCTCCCCTGAGGATGGGTTGCAGATTTTTAAAAGGGCCTATTGTGGGATAATGGTTACACGGAAGAGTCTCCCTGAAGACAGAATCAGACTTGGTGGCCAGGGAGGAAGGAACAGGGCAAAGGACGCCACCACCGGGAGCCCACAGCCTTGCAGCCCACACTGTTAACGGAGTCCAACACCATGAGCTGGGGAGGGGTGGCATTTAATAAACCCATGGCTCAGCCGCAAGAGAAGGGGTGGGTGGGGGAGTTTTACCTCCAACAAAACTGCATGTGTGACCTCCAAAGGGAAGTCCGGGGCACGTGGGAGATGCCCAGCCGGTGTTCCGGTCCTTCCGAAGCCTGTCTGGGTGCACAGCCACCCGTCGGGTCTTTGACCCACGCTGACACACCCAGTGTGGGAAGTTAGGGAATTCAGTCGCCTCTCGGCTACACATTTACCTTTTCTGCTTTGTAACAGCTGGGCGTCTGGGGACGCCTGGGGGGGGGTCACCTCTCCCTGCACGCCGATTTGTCCCATGAGCCCCATCCCGGCACCTTCAACCTCACTCTAGTGTGTAGATTTCCCTGAATCTTCACCACACGGTGTCACTGTTGCGACACTTCAGGCAAGGGAAGGGAGGCCAGGGTGTCTCAGCACCGGGTTAGGGTTAGGAGGAAAAGCAACAGGGTGTCCTGAACTTGATCCCAGCACTTGTCGGGCAGAGGCAGGGTCTCTGTGAGTTCAAAGCCAGCCTGGTCCACAGAGCAAGTTCCAGGACAGCCAGGGCTACACAGAGAAACCCTGTCTCGAAGAAAAAGAAAAAAAGAGTCACTCCCAGACAAGCTTAGCTGCCTGCAGAAGCCTCAGGCTGACTGAGCCACCCAGAAAGGACAATCTCCAACCCGCAGAGCTGCCTGTAGACTGTGCAGTGTGCTCCAGGCTCCCAGCCCATGCTGGGTGGGCTTTGGAGACACAGCTGTCATTGACTCGTTTATGCTCCTGTAACTGACCCCATTAAAATCCACTGGCTCTCCAAGTTGCACTGTGGGTGCTATTTGGTCTGTTGGTGATTCCCTATCTCCTGTCGGAGGAGAGGGCACATTTGATCATGTCTCTCCAGGAGTAGTGCCTCAAAATAGCCACTACAGCCCTCGCTGCAGGAATAACATCCAGCAGGGCGCTCTCCTTACAACCCCAGGCTGCCCTTCTCAGTAGTGTCCATCACCCATATCTGTTTTATCAACTCCCTACCCGCTCCCTTTACTCCCCGAGCCCCACAGAAGAGGAGGTTCTGATTCCTGCCATTACTGTGCTATCCCAGAATTCCCTTTTCCTCATCAGTCTTACGATACCCATGTTCTCCAGCCTGGGGAGTCTCGCAGTGCTATGGAGCCCACCTAGCATGCATGAGGTCCTAGGTTCGATCCTCAGTAATAACCCACAGTTTTCTGTATCCCCTCCTTTGAAAAACAGAGCTTTGTTACTGGTTATGACTGTCACCCACTGCACACCACCTCAGCTGACCCAGGCTCTTCCCTGGTTGGGAGTATAGAGAGATACTCACTTTGTCCACACCTGTGGACTGACCACGCCCATTGGGGGTGAGGACGGGGCAGATGTGGCCTGGGGGACTAGGTCTTAGGAAAGCCCCCCCCCAGGAGTGCTCTCTTGTTTGCAGCACGGGGACAGGAGAGCATCTGGAGACATCCTTGGGACCAGGAACCTGCTGGTGTTCATCTGTCTCGGTTGTAAGTTATTTTTATTTCTCTCTGAATAAACATCTACTCAGCCTGTCTGTTTCTCCTGATGCTTATTAAACCAGGTTAGAGAAGTTTCCATTTCAGAAAGGCCCAAGCCCTGTGCACTTCCTGGCATGATGCAGATGCTTGGTGAAGCTAGGGGTCAGGACTGTGGGCTCCAGACCTCGTGCCGGGACCACAGGCATCCCAGGAAACAGCTGTGGGTTTGTATGTTTGTTTTGTTATGTGCTCCATGCTGGAGGGTGACCACATGCTCAGGAGGCCAGAGGTCAACCTCAGATGTCTTCTTTCCATCTTACCCTTCCGTCTCTTTACTCACTGTAAGGCTCACTGGTTCTGTATGATGACCAGAGCACTATGGGATCTGCCTGTCTCCACCCTCAGAGCACCGGGCTTACAGACTCATGCCGCCACGCTCAGCTTGCACATGGATGCTGGGGACTTGAACTCTGGTCCTTACACTTATGCAGCAGGTACAGTACCAAGGAGCCATCATCTCCCCAGTAAAGAGCATTTAAATAGATAATGGAAAAATAAACAACAGCCTCAGAAGGTTCTAGGGCAGGCCAAGGATCATGTTACCTGGCTTCCACAACCATGTTTCTTTCCCAAATAGAGGCAAACAATACCGATGTTGTCTGCTGTGGCCAGAGACCTGGTTTGCTCTTACATTAGCTGTAAATGAAATCTGTCTTCCTGGAAACAGAAAAGCTACAGAGACTCAGAAGGCTTACACCTTCCTGGACTCAGCTGTGGGCTTGTTCAGCTGAAAGATTAAAGACTTTAACACGGTCTGGGGGCCAGAAGGACTCCAGGACAGGTGTGCCTTCTCCTTTGTGTGTGGACATGGTATGCATGTTCACTTGCATGTGTGTATGTGCATTCATGTGCTGTGCATGTGTGAGTGTGTATGAATGCATGTGTGTGCACACGTGCATGCGTGTGTGACCTCCACCTCTTAGGGAATCTCGATTAGACTCTGCTGACTGAATTGCTCCCCAGGACATGCTTTGTTACCTTTTTTATAGATACCAGGACCACCTGCCCGGGGTGGCCACCAAGCACAGTGGGCTGGGCCCTCCCGCATCACTGAGAAGGGCCTCACAGACCTATCTGATCCTTGAGGGCCCCTCTCCCCAGGTGACTCTGGGTTGATGACACGTGGCCTCCTGAAACTGGTTCTAATGCAGCCCAGATTTGCCAGTTGCAGTTCTGGTATTTGCCACTTCTCCTCCTGCACCCTGACCCCTGGTGTCCCCTCTTCCAAGGAGACTGTAGAAGCCCCAGGTCCCGGTTAGGACTCCCTGTGGGGCAGGGAGAAGGAGCTCAGACTGCGAAGGTGAATCGGGAGCCATCTTGCCAGCAGCAAATTCTCTGCCCTGTTTTTATGCTTTAAACACGGGGTTATGAGCTCAACAGAACTTAACGTCGTCACTTTTTTGGAGTTGTTTTTCCTTTCACGTTTCCCCCTCTCGGATCTGGAAGGCAGGAGATACTGGTTCGCGCTAATTAGAGGTAACCATGGTTACCAAGTTGCCTTCAAAATATCTTGAAGAGTTGTTTGGGTAATTTTTTTTCCCCCTCTTGGTTCTAACTCTACAAAAAGCATTTTATTTGACAGCCATCTTTGTTTCCTTCCCAGCTATTGGGTGATCTCCCCAAATTCAGGGGTCTTTTAGCAATAGCAAACGTGTTAAATGCTCATAATTTAAAAAATTTTAAAAAATGACACAATGAAAATATAATTGCACATACTGGGTTGTCTAAGATGTTCAGTTGATTGGATAAGAGAGACCTCAGCACGGCCTCACCAGGACACCAGCAACCTGGGGAGTGTGGGTAAGGTTACTGCGTTCTTCTGCGGGAGTGGAGCCAGGTCCCTTTCTGGAGCTCCACTGACAGGGTCGTGAGTCACGGCAGAAGTTTCTGGATGCTGAATTGGTTACTTTCCTAACCGGTGTTTCACTGCTGTGCGGACGCCGTGACCACAGCAACTCTTATGAAGGAAACATTTAATCGGGGGCTGGCTTACAGCTCAGAGGTTCAGTCCCTGTCGTCATGGTGGGGATGTGGCGGCACACAGGCAGACATGGCAACTGAGAGTTCTACATCTGAATCTGCAGGCAGCAAGAAGGGGCAGGGCACTGGCTTGAGCTTTTGAAACCCCAAAGCGCCCCACCCCAGTGGTGCATTTCCTCCAGGAGGCCACCCCCTGATGACTAAGATTCCAATCTTCGAGCCCAAGGGGCCCTTCCTATTCAGACCATCTGGTACTTTCCTCAATACTGTAACCAAACCTGACAGCGTGCCCGATTTACAAGGAAGGATGTATTTCGGTGGCACAGTCTGTCACAGTGAAGAAAGAAAGAAAGCAAGGTGGTGGTGTGGTGTGGTGTGGTGTGGGGTGTGGTGTGGGGTGTGGTGTGTGGTGTGGTGTGGGGTGTGGGGTGTGGTGTGGTATGGTGGTGTGGTGTGTGGTGCTGTGGGGTGTGGTGTGCTGTGGTGTGGTGTGGTGTGGGGTGTGGTGTGTGGTGTGGTGTGGGGTGTGGTGTGGTATGGTGGTGTGGTGTGTGGTGCTGTGGGGTGTGGTGTGCTGTGGTGTGGGGTGGTGTGGGGTGTGGTGGTGTGTGGTGGTGGGGTGGGGTGTGGTGTGGTGTGTGGTGTGGTGCTGTGCTGTGGTGGGGTGGGGTGGTGTGGTGGTGTGGTGTGCTGTGGTGGTGTGGTGTGGTGGTGTGGTATGGTGTGGTGTGGCGGGGTGTGGTGTGCTGTGCTGTGGTGGTGCGGTGGTGTGGTGTGTGGTGTGGTGTGGTGTGGTGTGGTGTGGTGTGTGGTGTGGTGTGGTGTGGTATGGTGTGGTGTGGCGGGGTGTGGTGTGGGGTGGTGTGGTGGTGTGGTGTGGTGTGGTGTGGTGTGGTGTGGTGGTGTGGTGTGGTGTGGTGCTGTGGGGTGTGGTGTGCTGTGGTGGTGTGGTGTGGTGGTGTGGTATGGTGTGGTGTGGCGGGGTGTGGTGTGCTGTGCTGTGGTGGTGCGGTGGTGTGGTGTGGTGTGGTGTGGTGTGGTGGTGTGTGGTGTGGTGTGTGGTGTGGTGTGGTGTGGTATGGTGTGGTGTGGCGGGGTGTGGTGTGGTGTGGTGTGGTGTGGTGGTGTGGGGTGTGGTGTGGTGCTGTGCTGTGGTGGGGTGATGTGGTGTGGTGTGGTGTGGTGCTGTGTGGTGTGGTGGTGTGTGGTGCTGTGGTGTGGTGGTGTGGGGTGTGGTATGGTGTGGTGTGGTGGTGTGGTGTGGTGTGGTGGTGTGTGGTGGTGTGGTGTGGTGGTGTGGGGTGTGGTATGGTGTGGTGTGGTGGTGTGGTGTGTGGTGTGGTGTGGTGGTGTGTGGTGTGGTGTGTGGTGTGGTGTGGTGTGGCGGGGTGTGGTGTGGTGTGGTGGTGTGTGGTGTGGTGTGTGGTGTGGTGTGGTGGTGGGGTGGTGTGGGGTGGTGTGGTGGTGTGGTGGTGCTGTGGTGGTGTGGTGTGGTGTGGTGGGGTGTGGTATGTGGTGTGGTGTGGTGTGGTGTGGTGCTGTGCTGTGGTGTGGTGGTGTGGGGTGTGGTGTGGTGTGGTGGTGTGTGGTGTGGTGTGTGGTGTGGTGTGGTGTGGTATGGTGTGGTGTGGCGGGGTGTGGTGTGGTGTGGTGTGGTGGTGTGTGGTGTGGTGTGGTGTGGTGGTGTGTGGTGTGGTGTAGTGTGGTGGGGTGTGGTGTGGTGTGGTGTGGTGGTGTGTGGTGGTGTGGTGTGGTGTGGTGTGGTGCTGTGGGGTGTTGTGTGGTGTGGTGTGGTGCTGTGCTGTGGTGGGGTGGGTGGTAAGGGGGGTGACTGTGGCTCTTGTCTTTCCCTCCTATCCAGCCTGGACTCCCAGTGTGTGTGCTGTCACACACACAACATTCAAGCAGGGTCTCCCAAGTTAACGCCCTCTGGAAACGCTGAGCTTCACTAATGCCCTGGGCATCTCTCTTATTACCGCGTCACTTAAGTTTGTTTCTAGATCATTTTGGGTGCGTACACGATGTTTACCGACTCTCATTCCTCCACCAAAGCCCCTGATGATGGTGGCCTTGGATAAACCCTACCAGTCCCCTGGCTGGCCACTGCTGCACGAGCCAGAGCGCCAGGAAAGAGGCCAAGGAACAGCTTTGTTCTTTGCAAGCAGAATGATGTAGGAATGGACAAAAGAAGGCGGGTGGCAACTCTGGAGACTTCACCAGGCTGATAACTCACAAATACCAATGCGTTCTAAGATGTCATCAAGATTCAGGGCCTCGTAATGGGATGCTCATGCTGTTCCGGGCGCACACCATGTCCACAGCAGACAAAGTACCGTGAGACGTTCAGTTCTCCTTGGAAAAGACAATCAATAGACGCCGCCGCCAGATTTCACAGATGCCAGGACTCTCGAGGCCTTTAGAGAACTTTAAAGTGATGGCATGAGCAGATGGTCTCCTCGTGCTTATGCACGCACAGATGTGAGGGTGTGTGCCTGTGTGTGTTTGTGTGTGAGTGTCTGCATGAGCATGCGTCTCTGTGTGTGCTCATATATGTGAGGTGTGTGTGTGTGAGAGAGAGACAGGTGTGTGTGTGTGTGTGAGGGGTGTGTGTGTGTGTGAGGGGTGTGTGTGTGTGAGAGGGGTGTGTGTGTGTAAGGGGTGTGTGTGTATGTGTGAGGGGTGTGTGTGTGTGAGGGCTGTGTGTGTGAGGGGTGTGTGTGTGTAAGGGGTGTGTGTGTGTGAGGGTGTGTGTGTGTGAGGGGTGTGTGTGTGTGAGAGGGGTGTGTGTATGTGTGAGGGGTGTGTGTGTGTGAGGGGTGTGTGTGTGTGAGGGGTGTGTGTGTGTGAGGGGTGTGTATGTGTGAGGACTGTGTGTGTGTGAGGGGTGTGTGTGTGTGTGAGGGGTGTATGTGTGAGGACTGTGTGTGTGTGAGGGGTGTGTGTGTGTGTGAGGGGTGTGTGTGTGTGTGAGGGGTGTGTGTGTGTGTGTGAGGGGGGTGTGTGTGTGAGGGGTGTGTGTGTGTGAGGACTGTGTGTGTGTGAGGGGTGTGTGTATGTGTGAGGTGTGTGTGTGTGAGGTGTGTGTGAGGGGTGTGTGTGTGTGTGTGAGGGGTGTGTGTGTGTAAGGGGTGTGTGTGTATGTGTGAGGGGTGTGTGTGTGTGAGGGCTGTGTGTGTAAGGGGTGTGTGTGTGTGAGAGAGAGAGACAGGTGTGTGTGTGTATGTGTGAGGTGTGTGTGTGTGAGGTGTGTGTGAGGGGTGTGTGTGTGTGTGAGGGGTGTGTGTGTGTAAGGGGTGTGTGTGTGTAAGGGGTGTGTGTGTGTGAGGGGTGTGTGTGTGAGGGGTGTGTGTGTATGTGTGAGGTGTGTGTGTGTGTGTGTGAGGGGTGTGTGTGTGTGTGTGAGGGGTGTGTGTGTGTTGCTGAGGCTAGAACCCAGGGCCTCCCAGGCTAGGCAAATGCTCCATCACTTAACTACATCTCTGGCTGCCCCCCCCCCCCGCTCTCTAAATTTGAGACACAGCACTGACAAGTTGTCTTGGCTTCACAATCCTCCTGCCTCAGCTTCCCAAGTACCTAGGGTTTCAGACCTATGTCAGCAGTTAGACAGTTCCCACATCTCTAGTAGACCGAGTAAGCCCACTGAGAAAAATCACCAATGCATTCGTCTTCTGCCCTTGATATTATCAATACTTAGAACTTTAAAAAAATCAATTGAAAAATATTAATCCACTTGCTTATTTTGGGGGCGTGCACATGGCACAGAGTGTATGTGGAGACCAAATCATGAGAGCCGATTCTCTCTGCCCACCACGTGGGCTCCAGATACTGAACTCACGTCATCGGGTTTGGTGGTAAAAGCACCCTTCCTCCCTGAGCCGCCTCACCACCAACCCGCTCTGAGTTTTGACTGGAATAAAAGAAACAAGGCTGGATGTGTGAGAGGGAGGGGGAGGGGGAGGGGAAGAGGGGAGGGGGAGGGGAGGGGAGGGGGGAGGGGAGGGGGAGGGGAGGGGAGGGGGGAGGGGGGGGAGGGGAGGGGGAGAAGGGGAGGGGGAGGGGAGGAGAGGGGAAGAAGAAGTGATGGAGAGGGGAGGGGGAGGGGGAGGAGAGGAGAGGGGAGGGGAGGAGAAGTAATGGGGAGGGGAGGAGGGGAGGAGAGGGGGAGGGGAGGAGAGGGGGAGGGGAGGAGAGGGGGAGGGGAGGAGAGGGGGAGGGGAGGAGAGGGGGAGGAGAAGTGATGGGGAGGGGAGGGGGAGGGGAGGAGAGGGGGAGGGGAGGAGAGGGGGGGAGAAGTGATGGGGAGGGGAGGAGGGGAGGGGGGAGGGGAGGGGGAGGGGAGGAGAGGGGGAGGGGAGGAGAGGGGGAGGGGAGGAGAGGGGGGAGGAGAAGTGATGGGGAGGGGAGGGGGAGGGGAGGGGAGGGAAGGGGGAGGGGGAGGGGAGGGGAGGGGAGGAGAGGGGGAGGGGAGGGGAGGAGAGGGGAGGAGAAGTGATGGGGAGGGGAGGAGGGGAGGGGGAGGAGAGGGGAGGGGAGGGGAGGGGGGGAGAGGGGAGGGGAGGAGGGAGGGGGAGCACTTTGGAGTTCTCTGTCACTCTGCACGTCCCGTCCCTCAGTCCCTGGTGCCTGACATCAACCCTGTGAGCAGCCTGCCTTTCAGCTTCCTATGCCTAATTGGAAGGAATTGATCAAGTCCCCCTTTTGCTTTTCTGATGAAATTGCTTCTAGAACTGTCTGTAGCCTTAGTGGAAGGGATCCTAAGAACCTTTCATTGCTGACTAATCCGTTATACAAATATTTATTGATGGAAATGAATGAAAACAGACAAAAACCCCCGCCCTTATGGGACTGGTGCCCTCCCTAGTTGACAAGATGAAAGGAGCAGTCAATTAACAGACAGTGTAACTCTGAGGAGGGAGGAAGCGAAGCAGAAGAGAGCATGGGAGGGGGAGGGGTTTGGTGTGGGGATGGTCAGCTGGTGAGGTAGGGCTGAAGGACCTGGACAGTTCAGCCAAGCTTTGGGGGTAAGATGAGGCAGAGAGGGGTCCTAGGCGGGGCTGAAGTTAGTGTTCTCGAGGACTAAAGAGGAGAGCTGGGGGCTAGGGTGTAATGGGGGGGTAGGAGATGAGTGGAGTGGAGGCCATACTCCCTGGGAGAGGGACTCTGTCCCGTGGGATCAGGGCATGATTGGGAATCTGGGGCAGACGCTGTCTGTAGCCCACAGCAGCAGAACGAGACAGCAAATCCTTTTCACATTCAGTAACAAAAATTCGCAGAACCATGAGCCCAGGGGAAATCAGTGAGGCCACAGCCCTCTCTTTGCTTGGTCTCCGCTGTATTTACCTCCAGGATGAGCAAAAATTTAAAGGTGCCAGGAAAAAATATTGAAGGTACCTGGAAATGAGGAGGAGAGATCACACCCCTTTGGCACATGCCATGTCTGGTCTTATCAATTAGGTGATATTTAGAACCACCTAGAAGAGACAACTCTGGGTCTGTGTGTGAGGATGTTCTAGAAATATTTAACTTAGCGAGAAGATCCACCCTAGCTGTGGGTGGCAGCAGCCAGCAGACCCGGGCCCTGAAAAGGAGAAAGCAAGCTCAACACCAGCGCTTGTCTCTCTCTGCTTCCTGTGGACAGATACAATGTGACCAGCCACCTTCTCTGCTACCACCATGGTTACTCCACCCAAGGGACTGGGCCCTTGAACTGGGAGGAAAGTAGTCAGTATACCGGGGCCCTTCTGTGACACCTCTCCCATGTCAGAGTTCATAATCTCTGTCAGCTCTTGAGACCCTGCTGATGCATCTATAGAAACATAAGGAAAGCATCCTAAAATGTAACTAATTGCTGTTCTGGGGCAGGTTATTTCAAACATTGACTTTATTGGTCTTACTGACACTGGAGCCACACGTGAGTACCTTACCAGGTCAGGGTCCTCCTGATAAAGTCTGTATGTCCTTTGAGGTGACTGTACTTCCCACAGGTTCTTTCTTAATGGAGAGTTAAATGGCATCACTGAAATGTCTCGGTCTTACATTTCTGAGAGTCGTGTGTGCCTTTCTCTTTGGAAACTTAACGCTCACATGCCTGGGGACTCAAAAGCTGCTACATCAGGTTAGGTCTGCATTCACTGGCTATTGTGGGTGTTGTGTTCACTTCTGAGTGCTTTGCCCATCCCCACAACACACACATCTGCACACAGGTTGTGATCCCACTCCACCCCCACCCCATGCTTGCTGGTGTGCTGGAAAACACAGACGACCTACACATATGTTTGAATGAATCACGGTACATTAGTGACCATTCCCCTCTCTGTGACCAAAGAAACTTCCGTGGAGAAAGGATTTATTTTGGCTCATGGTTTAAAGGAATATAGTCTGCCGTGGTGAGCAAAGGATGGTAGTGAAGAGAGCACCCGGGAAGAGGGAGGTGTACCATGGTGCTCGTCTGGCTTTCTCCTTTTATTCAGTTTGGGATCCCAGCCCATGGGATGGTGCTACCCATGTTAACCTTCTCCGGAAGTGACTTCACAGACATTCCCCAGAGGTGCGTCTCCTAGGTGATTCCAAAGCTGACCAAGTTATCAATGGAAACAGACGTGACACATGGGGACGGGATGTCTAACACATGAGGCAGTCTCCGAGCGGCAATTGTTGGGACTTAATGAGGTGGAACCCTGGGGGGGGGGGTGTGGCAGTGTATTGTGGTATCTCCTTGGGTCTTAATTTTACACTGAATTCTAACTTCTGCTCAGGTTAAAGGTTGCTCTGACCACGCCTCCCGAGGTCACCAGAAGGACTTCCTAACAGTCCCTTCTCTACCACCGAAGAAACACTGAGTATCCCAGTGGGTGATGGTGGGCGGGGTTGGGCCCGCTGAGGCATGACACAGATGGAGCCATGTTGCTTTCCATGTAGGTCCCTTTGTGTCACCCTGTCCCGGAGGCCTCAGTCAGGAGGTCTGGGAAGCTATGCTGCAGGTGGCTGTTCCTAGATCACCTCCGGATGTCTGTGTGGACTGGACCCCTTCACCCACGCCCACAGAGAATGAACACATTGGACCCTGTTCTGGATGACAGAGGCCCCCACCCCCAGTGTGTCCTCTGACTGACTGTGGCAGGGTGAGGGAAAGGTGTCGCCGGCTGTTGGGTAACTCTGTCCTCTGGACTATACATTGCCTCCTCAAGGGGTCACAGAGGCTCGTCAGGCCCATGAAACTGGAAAGAAACAAGTCGCAAAAGGCCCTTCCCCCGGCTATAAAAATGGAAAACTGCCTCCGGGTGAGAGGAGACTCTTCCTCTTCCATGGAGTTGCCTGTGGTTGTGCAGGGAGCTTGAGGGTTGCAGTTTTCATGATTGCCCCCCCCGATGTTGGGGGATGCTTTTGGGCAATGCAGCTGCCCGACTCACCCATGCTTCCGTTAAGTAACCCCGATAAATTCACCAAGGCAGGTGTGGATGGAAGCCTTACTTTGGTCTATCAGTGCCCACTCTACTTGGTTTCCCCGGGGAGAAGACATCGGCAATGTGGTACGTCAGTCAAAGTCCAAGAAAGGTCTGGGGCCGGCAGACCAGCATTCCCCAGGCATCTGCTTGGACTTGAACCCTGATTTTTTTGGGTCAGAGATATCTACCCCGCCCAACCTGTAGCACTGACCATGCCTGTTTGGGCGTGGTCACAGGTGCAGATGTGACGGGGGGGGGGGCTAAGTCTGGGGTTCTGGTCGAGTCACTGAGAGCAGCCTGTGTGTGGATCTTGGAGCAAGAACTTGCGGGTCATCAGTTTCTCGTGTAAGTGCATTCTCCCCCAAAAACCTCACTTAACCTGTGCTGAGTCTAATGAATCTTGATTCTGTGCACCCATATCTGGCACCCAACATGGGGCATGAACCCACGACCCTGAGATCAAGAGTCATGCCCTACCGACTGAGACAGGGTGAATATCTCAGTACGTCAGAATGTGTAGTTTACCATGATTCCCTACACTCCATGGTTTGAGGGATGCTGCGTAATGGAGTCCTAGGTGTATCAGCCTTCAAGTCTGGGACTCAGCAGCTGGGGTACCAGGGTCAGCCACTTCTACCTTTCAGGCGGGGCTCACCTCCTTGTCTGTAGAACACAGGCTGTGCGGCAATCACTGCCCTGTAACTTATTAAAGGTTGAGAGGACCCTAAAGAAATCTTGGGGTGGGAGAGCCTGGGAGAAGAAATCAGGGATCAGTGTAGCCAGGGCTAGACCCTGGAGCTGAGCAAAGGGCCCTTCTACAAGCCACTTGCATTGAGTGTGGAGCTCAGCTCCATGCTCTGAACTCATGTCCCAAGCCCTTGCCTGCACCATCTACTGCACATTCCCCTGTGGGCACCATGCACCACGCTCCCTCCTTGTACACCTGGGGACCCTCGTGGGACATGATGAATGAGGGGCAGAGGGAAATCTCTTTAATAGCATAGCAACATTAGGTCTGGGATACACGGGAGAAAACACTGTCTTCCAAGCACAGCCGCGCCGAGGTGTGTGGCTACACTGCACACTCTTGACAGACAGATTTAACATCGGAAACTTAATAAATAGACACTCCAAATGTCAAACAGCAGAGGCCAGGGGTTGTCTGTGTGATGGTTCCCTCACTCCGCCTCCTCCAGGCAGGGCTGCGAAGCTGGGTCCACTAGGACGGGTATTCGTAGTCCTCAGCGCTGCGCCGGCCAAAATCCATCCAGCCCATGTAGTCCCGGTCACTTATCCTGTGGCTGGGGTCCAGGCTCTGCAGGGACTTAAGAACAGACATGCGGCCGGAAGGAGCTGTAGGTAGAAAAGAGGAAGGAGACAAGGGCTGTAGTCAGCGGGAGAAAGCCAGGGTGTGTGTGCGTGTACATGTGCATGTGTGTGTATCTGTGTGTGTTCAGTGTACATACATGTACATACACATGCATATGGACACCTGTGTCTTCCTCGATCTCTTTTCCATCTCAACGGAACCCTTTGCTGTACCTGGAGCTCACTGGCTGTGCTAGACCGGCTGGCCAGCAAGCCCCAGGGATCCTGTGTCTGCCTCCCTGGCCCTGGGGTTGTGGGCTTACTGCACACCAACTTTTCCCCGTGGGGTCTTGGGGATTGAACTGGGGTCTTTGTGCTTGTGCAATAAGCCCTTTACTGTCACAGCCACCTCACCAGGCCTTCTTACAGGTATCAAACAGCTGCTGCCAAGCCAAAACAAACAGAAGAGGAAGAGCTGCTGTGGAAATATTTAGATGGGTTCACTTCTCCTTGCCTTGCTCAGCCTGGGAGTTGCCTGTGGTTTCCTACCCAAAACAGCAATTCATAGTGCATGTAACCCGCACCAGAAACCACACAGAGATCTTCCCAGCACTCACTGTTTCTAGGTGTCGTGACTTATCACCCCAGCATGCTTAGCTCATCAGGGAGCTTTCCGGGACACCGTGATGCACAGATAAGTTTTTTAGAAATAGAATCAAGGCACGAGGGAGATGGATGGCTCAGCAGGTAAGAGCTCTTGCTGCATAAACCTGACAGCCTAAGTTCAGATTCCTGGAATCCATGCTAGACATACTGATGCTTGTCCTAGACTGAGATGGGAGGCAGAGACAGGAAAATCCCCCCAGAAGCTCGCGGACCAGGGAGCCTAGAGTACAAAGGGCATTGACAAACAATAAAAAGGACCCTGCCTAAAACTAGGTAGGGGGTAAGGACCAACCAACCGACCAACCGCACACACGCATGTGCGCGTGCGCACACACACAAATAAATAACGGTTCCTTTTAGAATGAGAGCCAGTCGAGCTCAGTGGGTAAAGATGCTTATTGCCGAGCTTGACAATGGGAGTTTGAGCCCCTGAACCCACACAGTGGAAGAGAGAGCAGATTCCTATGTGTTGTCCTCTGAACTCCACAAGACCACCACGGCATGCCTCCTCATAAATAAATGTTTAAAAAAATGCAAGTTCTCTTTCTGCAAGAATATTGTTTACAAATTATTATTTTGAAAGCTACAGCCTGTCAGATTGGAACACCAGCAGCTTGGCAACATCCAAAGAAACTGAATGAAAAGTCACAGAAGATGAAGCTTAAATCAGCCTTTTTTGACCAAAATACAATGATGGAAACTGCATGAGGTCCAGCCCGTGGCAGCTGTGTGATCTGGGCAAGGAGGGGCGTGGTGACATGATTCCTTCCTCTTCGGGCAGATACATGGTCCCAGCCCGCAGATGGTTGGCAATGGCGTCCTGGACATGTAACCAGTGTAGAGCCTTCTGTGCTGGCTGGCTAAGGGCAAAGGGAGGCCCTGGGACCCTCTCAATGGCTCCCACTGCCTGGGACCAGTGATCCCACCTTTGGGAAGTTTACAGGTGGCTTCCCTGTTCCCTGTCAGCTCTTGGCCCCCAGGCTAGCACAGCCAGAGTAGGATGCTTGGCTCCAGTAAGCAACCCTAAGGGTCGCTGGGGGGGGGACATCGGAGTAGAAGAGGGGTTTGTTGGGAAGAGAATGGGGAGGGGGAGGGGGACAAGTGAGGGCCGCAGGGTGGATGTGATGAGGATGTGCTGTAGATGCACTAAATGCCATAGTGAAACTCACCACTACGGCGTAACTAATACATATTAATAAAGCGTTTAAAGGACCCCACAGAAGCAGCTACCCTTACTTACTGCACAGTGAATTTACCCAGTGAAACCTAAAACTGAAACCACCACAAGAACTAGCAACCCACGTCTCCTCTCCCTGACCCCACGCCTTCCCAGTCTGGGGACCCAGGGTCCACTCCCTGCTTTCTATGGGTAGGACAGGCCGTGCTGCTTAACTGCTCAGTATCACTCAGGTAAAAAACAAAACACACACACACACACACACACACACACACACACAGTCAGTAACACTTGCAGCCCAGCCCCCTGTACAGTCACGTGGAAACTCAGTCCGTCCTCTGGCCCACTTTGGGACTGGTGTCCACTGTGAGGGCTGAGCACAATCCATGCTTCCGTCAAGGCAGCTTTCTGGTCACTGGCTGGACATTTCAGTCATGGGAGCTGTGTTTGGGACATGCCTGGGCTCTCACAGATCCTTCGCAGATCTGTCATCAGGTGTGGCCGCCTTCTCATGCTGCATGCGTCCCCAGCACTACGAAGTGGAGGGGCTTAGTTCAGAAACAAAGGGATCTGACTCCTGTTACAGGTGAGCTGGGGAAGCTGCACAGCCTCCAGGCCTTGGGGGAAGTCACACCTGTACAGATTCTCTCTGCTGCGTCCTAGATGCGCCAGCATGTGCGCAGGTGTTACTTGCTTTCTTTAGCACAGGCTTCCATAAGTGAAAAACATGAGTGAGATGTACTGTGAAAAATGGTTTTAAGGCTCGAGAGCGATGCACGGAGATAGTATTGGATGCTTAGTGCTATTGATGCCTCCCACAGGACACACTTCCCCCTGGACCACTGACTGCTGCCCCCCCCCCACCTCCCACAGGAATGAATACGCTTCCTCCTGGACCACCAACGGCTCTGCAGGCAAGCCCTAAAGATAAACTTGGTTTTATTTTATATTTTAGTTTTTCTTTTTAAATACAAGATCTCTTGAAGCCCAAGCTGGCCTCAAACTTACTGCACAGCAGAGGCTGGCCTTGAACTCATCCGCCCACAGACACCTCCCGATGCTAGGATTACAAGTTTGCAGCATCACGCCTACCTGGTATCATGTGGTGCTGGAGTTGAACTCGGGATTTTGTGCATCCTAGGCCAGTCTCCCAATTAAAACCAAGCCCCAATCACTCAACAAGTATCTTGTCTAAAATCTTTAAGAGTAATATGCTTTAGAGTTGAATAAAAAAGAATTTATAAAATATTAAAATAAATCATACAGTATTGACAATATTGATTCTGAGTTTATTTTTGTGAAATAAGTGAGCATCACTCTTCTATACTTAGCCCCTGATCCTGGGTGTGAGCAAACAAACTCTTTCTGGGCTGGGTGTGTCCAACAGGCTGAGGGGAGACGGGGGCTGAGGAGACAGCTCAGCTTGGAGTGGCTTCCAGCTAAGACCTCTGCTGGGAAAATCACTGGCACATGCTGGTTCTAGGAAATAATTCTGCAACCAGGCTTTCTGTTGCTAGAACTGCTT